>NW_026712115.1:18302245-18892983 GCF_030504385.1 Musca domestica | reverse complement strand
TATTATAATAAACTTGGGTAAAAAAATGTTTTTTGGCATAGAAGTTATTTTTAAAATAACTTCTGAGGAGAATATCCCAGACAAAAAAAAAGGGATCTTATGAGGATTGGTGGCTCTTTCCGAAACCTTGGTATTCCCTGCCTTACCCCCTGGTAAACATTACCATCGTTCTCCACTAATAAACAAACGTTGTTTTTATAAAAACAACACTAAAGGAATTAAGCCTGAACATTTTCAAAAACAAAAGTTTCAAAATAGCTTTAATATTTCTGATATTTCAAGATTAACATTATCGTTTAAAGTCCTACAACTCCAGTGGAACTGTAATAGGCAATATGTAAAAATATGGACCGGCAATTCTTTTTGGGCAGTATATGTACAGGTCGCACTTATTATTCAATTGAAATTAAACTTAGAAAATTTCATCTCTTTGGCCAAGGGGATAAGCCTATTTATATCTATGATAATTGGTTGGGATTTGTCCGATTCTAAGTTTATTGTACAACAAATGTGTAATATCAATCAATTAGTCTAGCAAGGATTAAGTTTACGAAGTTGGGTGAAAATCTGAGAGAGATAAAGATGCCTTTATAACGATAGATGGCTAACTGCTGACTGAAAATGAAATAAGATATTTACATGGACGTTAATCAACTGGCCAACACATTATTCTTAAAAATGTTTAGTACATATCAAATTTGAAAGAGCTGAGGAGGCAAGTACGCCAGCGGGTCTTTAGTATGGAAGTGAACCCAATACTAAAAAATTACGTAGTTTTGGGTACCGTATCAAATTATAAAGAAGTTAGATACAACAAGTAGCAACTTTGAGTTCGGTCAGTCCATTATTTTAATACCCCAAACCATTAAGTAAACGAGTTCCACTTTAAACTACAAATACTAATAAGATCGGTTGGAAAATGCAGCGAAAGCGAAAAAAAAAAACAATATAGTTGCTAGAGGCCATACTAAAACGGGAAACTATATAGACAATCAGTGGGTAAAGTTATATGGAAAACGTTGACCAATATGTATAATGTTGACACCGAATGCAGAGCCCATTATAAAGCACAAATACCAAATTTTACACAAATCCTTTAGAATAAGTGGAGGTAACGTTATATAAAGGCTACACCAAAAGTCGCCCGACATATCTCATTTTAAATATCAACCATCCTTGACAAAAATACAAACTATTATGCCAAATTTAAAGCTGTCCGTCAAAAATTGTGGGCTGTATCGTGATTTAAACAGACGGACTGACGGACATCGCTAAATCGAACTAAATATATGAATAATATATCAAACAAACGGAATGACAAATTTAATACACCCTCCTTTCCAAGGTGGAGGGTATAACAAGTAAAAAAGCAGTAAGTTCGGCCGGGCCGAACTTTGAATACCTTCACCATTTGGAACGAATTTGGAAATTTTCGAAAAGGATAACATCCGCCAAAAATTCTGTTAACATCTTAAAAATACCGAATATAGCCGTTATATTAGGGTCTGTACGACGTGAACCTACATAGGCATTGTTTGTCATAAGCCATTACCATATTCAAATTCGAAACTTGAAATAAGCAGTGAATAATATAGATAAAATCATCAAATTACCGTACATAGGAAGGTACCGTTATATCGAAGCTATACGAAGACCTGGACCTGCATAGAGAATTTTCTGTCACATGCTTCTATTACTAACTTCAAATACGATATCTCAAACAATTTCGGTGAGTATTGTATCTAAAATCGTTAAAATACCGAAGGTAGGGAGGTACTGATATATGGGGCCTATACGAAGACCTGGACCTGCATAGACAATTTTCTGTCACAGTCTGTAGTTCCCATTACGAAATCTAAATGCGTAATTTGAAACTACTACGGTGAATAATGACGCTTAAATCATCAATATACCGAATATTGGGAGGTACCATTATATACACACACACAATTTTCTGTCTTAAGCTGTAGTATCGATTTCGAACTTCAAACGCCAAATTTGAAACAATTCCGGAGAATATTGTCGCTAAAATCATCAAAATACCGAATATAGGGAGGTAACGTTATATGGGGCCTATAGGAAGACGTGGACCTGCACACACAATTTTCTGTCTTAGGCTGTAGTATTCATTTCGAACTTCAAATGCCAAATTTGAAACAATTCCGGTAAATAATGTCGCTTTAATAATCAAAGTACCGAATATCGGGAGGTACCGTTATATGGGGGCTATATGAAAACTTGGACCTACATAGCCCTTTTACAAACTTAACCTGCCTACTGGCAAAATAAACATACCTATGTGCAAAATTTTAGCGTTCCATCTTAATTCGTTCGAAAGATTACAACAAACAGACAGATAGACAGACGCACAGACAGACGGACATGGCTAAATCGTCTTAGAATTTTACGCTGATCAAGAATATATATACTTTGCTGGAGCAATAGATGATGAAGCAAGATCAATTAATTACAACAATATATGGAACATGGTGGAAAACCTAAAAATATTAAATCCCTGAAGTCAAAGGGGATATTTTGGGTTAACTTTGCTGAAAATAGAAATTTTTCAAAATATAAGGCGAGATTAGTGTCAAAAGGTTTTTTTTACAGAAACATGGTATAGATTATGAAGAAACATTTGAGCCAGTAACTAAACTTACAACAATGAGAATTATTTTTGCCGTTAGAGTTGAAAACGGATATTTTGTGAATATGAAAACCGCATTCCTACATGGAGAACTAAAAGAACAAATATTAATTGAAGTATTTTTAAAAAATGTCATAAACAAGAAAGAGATTTTGGAGTATAATAAGTTTATACGAAGTCCACGATTCTGGAATAAGGAAATGATTACTGCATGATTATGAAGCATGATTACTACCCATATGTCAAATATGTTTATTCTAATAAAAGATACATATAACTATATGTCGATGACTTGTTAATTGCGTGTTGCGACAAAAATGAGATTGAAATGAGCCCCATTAGGCTTTTTCGGTCATTTTTGTTTGTTTAAATGTGTGCGCATCTTCCAGCTGAAGCACGATGTAGGCCCTGGAGTTGAATGGTAGATGTCAGTTAATATCGTATTTCGCACTTATTTCATTTTTTTTCAATTTCAGTTCTCAAGAAATAAAGTCAATTAAATAAATTGGTATTAATATTCGAATTCAAAAATAAAATATAAAAAACACTACAAATGTACATTAGAAAAAAAGTAATGTCATGTTTACGTTAGAACTTTTTGCAGGTTTAACCTACTTCAAGAGGATTTATTTGATGTATAAGTAATGGATATGACAATTTTAATCCAAATACTGTGGGTTAACCCATTTATATGTAAACGTACTATAAGCCAAAATGGAAAAAAATCATGCAAAATAAAACATTACATTACATTGTACATTTCAAAAGTCAAAATGGAAATGTTAATATATCACATTTTTACGCGATTTTTTTTTGGATATTATCCTTTTCGGATAGGAGACAATTCCGAATTTGTATGAATCATTAAAATCAGTTCAGCGGTTCTTAAGTTATAAGCGTAGTAACTAACACAACTTTATTTATATATATAGATATATTATATTATATTATATTATATTATATTATATTATATATATTATATATATATATATTATATTATATTATATTATATTATATTATATTATATTATATTAGATTATATTATATTATATTATATTATATTATATTATATTATATTATATTATATTATATTATTATTATAGTATATTATATTAGATTATATATTTATATTATATTATATTATATTTATTATATTATATTATATTATATTATATTATATTATATTATATTATATTATATTATTATATTATATTATATTATATTATATTATATTATATTATATTATATTATATTATATTATATTATATTATATTATAATATATTATATTATATTATATTATATTATATTATATTATATTATATTATATTATATTAATATTATATTATATTATATTTATATTATATTATATTATATTATTTAGATTATATTATATTATATTATATTATATTATATTATATTATATTATATTATATTATATTATATTATATTATATTATATTTATATTATATTATATTATATTATATTATATTATATTATATTATATTATATTATATTATATTATATTATATTATATTATTATATTATAATTATATTAATTATTATATATATATATATTTATATTATTATTATATTATATATCTATTATATTATATTATTATATATTATATTATATTATATTATATTATATTATATTATATTATATATATATATTATATTATATTATATTATATTATATTATATTATATTATATTATATTATATTATATTACATCATATTATATTATAATAAACTTGGGTAAAAAATGTTTTTTGTCATAGAAGTTATTTTTAAAATAACTTCTGAGGAGAATATCCCAGACAAAAAACAAGGGATCTTATGAGGATTGGTGGCTCTTTCCGAAACCTTGGTATTCCCTGCCTTACCCCCTGGTAAACATTACCATCGTTCTCCACTAATAAACAAACGTTGTTTTTATAAAACAACACTAAAGGAATTAAGCCTGAACATTTTCAAAACAAAAGTTTCAAAATAGCTTTAATATTTCTGATATTTCAAGATTAACATTATCGTTTAAAGTCCTACAACTCCAGTGGAACTGTAATAGGCAATATGTAAAAATATGGACCGGCAATTCTTTTTGGGCAGTATATGTACAGGTCGCACTTATTATTCAATTGAAATTAAACTTAGAAAATTTCATCTCTTTGGCCAAGGGGATAAGCCTATTTATATCTATGATAATTGGTTGGGATTTGTCCGATTCTAAGTTTATTGTACAACAAATGTGTAATATCAATCAATTAGTCTAGCAAGGATTAAATTTACGAAGTTGGGTGAAAATCTGAGAGAGATAAAGATGCCTTTATAACGATAGATGGCTAACTGCTGACTGAAAATGAAATAAGATATTTACATGGACGTTAATCAACTGGCCAACACATTATTCTTAAAAATGTTTGGTACATATCAAATTTGAAAGAGCTGAGGAGGCAAATACGCCAGCGGGTCTTTAGTATGGAAGTGAACCCAATACTAAAAAATTACGTAGTTTTGGGTACCGTATCAAATTATAAAGAAGTTAGATACAACAAGTAGCAACTTTGAGTTCGGTCAGTCCATTATTTTAATACCCCAAACCATTAAGTAAACGAGTTCCACTTTAAACTACAAATACTAATAAGATCGGTTGGAAAATGCAGCGAAAGCGAAAAAAAAAAAACAATATAGTTGCTAGAGGCCATACTAAAACGGGAAACTATATAGACAATCAGTGGGTAAAGTTATATGGAAAACGTTGACCAATATGTATAATGTTGACACCGAATGCAGAGCCCATTATAAAGCACAAATACCAAATTTTACACAAATCCTTTAGAATAAGTGGAGGTAACGTTATATAAAGGCTACACCAAAAGTCGCCCGACATATCTCATTTTAAATATCAACCATCCTTGACAAAAATACAAACTATTATGCCAAATTTAAAGCTGTCCGTCAAAAATTGTGGGCTGTATCGTGATTTAAACAGACGGACTGACGGACATCGCTAAATCGAACTAAATATATGAATATAATATATCAAACAAACGGAATGACAAATTTAATACACCCTCCTTTCCAAGGTGGAGGGTATAACAAGTAAAAAAGCAGTAAGTTCGGCCGGGCCGAACTTTGAATACCTTCACCATTTGGAACGAATTTGGAAATTTTCGAAAAGGTTAACATCCGCCAAAAATTCTGTTAACATCTTAAAAATACCGAATATAGCCGTTATATTAGGGTCTGTACGACGTGAACCTACATAGGCATTGTTTGTCATAAGCCATTACCATATTCAAATTCGAAACTTGAAATAAGCAGTGAATAATATAGATAAAATCATCAAATTACCGTACATAGGAAGGTACCGTTATATCGAAGCTATACGAAGACCTGGACCTGCATAGAGAATTTTCTGTCACATGCTTCTATTACTAACTTCAAATACGATATCTCAAACAATTTCGGTGAGTATTGTATCTAAAATCGTTAAAATACCGAAGGTAGGGAGGTACTGATATATGGGACCTATACGAAGACCTGGACCTGCATAGACAATTTTCTGTCACAGTCTGTAGTTCCCATTACGAAATCTAAATGCGTAATTTGAAACTACTACGGTGAATAATGACGCTTAAATCATCAATATACCGAATATTGGGAGGTACCATTATATACACACACACAATTTTCTGTCTTAAGCTGTAGTATCGATTTCGAACTTCAAACGCCAAATTTGAAACAATTCCGGAGAATATTGTCGCTAAAATCATCAAAATACCGAATATAGGGAGGTAACGTTATATGGGGCCTATAGGAAGACGTGGACCTGCACACACAATTTTCTGTCTTAGGCTGTAGTATTCATTTCGAACTTCAAATGCCAAATTTGAAACAATTCCGGTAAATAATGTCGCTTTAATAATCAAAGTACCGAATATCGGGAGGTACCGTTATATGGGGGCTATATGAAAACTTGGACCTACATAGCCCTTTTACAAACTTAACCTGCCTACTGGCAAAATAAACATACCTATGTGCAAAATTTTAGCGTTCCATCTTAATTCGTTCGAAAGATTACAACAAACAGACAGATAGACAGACGCACAGACAGACGGACATGGCTAAATCGTTTTAGAATTTTACGCTGATCAAGAATATATATACTTTGCTGGGAGCAATAGATGATGAAGCAAGATCAATTAATTACAACAATATATGGAACATGGTGGAAAACCTAAAAATATTAAATCCCTGAAGTCAAAGGGGTTATTTTGGGTTAACTTTGCTGAAAATAGAAATTTTTCAAAATATAAGGCGAGATTAGTGTCAAAAGGTTTTTTTTACAGAAACATGGTATAGATTATGAAGAAACATTTGAGCCAGTAACTAAACTTACAACAATGAGAATTATTTTTGCCGTTAGAGTTGAAAACGGATATTTTGTGAATATGAAAACCGCATTCCTACATGGAGAACTAAAAGAACAAATATTAATTGAAGTATTTTTAAAAAATGTCATAAACAAGAAAGAGATTTTGGAGTATAATAAGTTTATACGAAGTCCACGATTCTGGAATAAGGAAATGATTACTGCATGATTATGAAGCATGATTACTACCCATATGTCAAATATGTTTATTCTAATAAAACATACATATAACTATATGTCGATGACTTGTTAATTGCGTGTTGCGACAAAAATGAGATTGATATTTTGAAAAACGAACTGCGCAAGGAATTTTATCTCTCAGATAATGGAAATCTGAAGTACTTTTTGGGTATTATTATAAAAGATTATAATAAGAAAGTTGGAGTTATGAAATTGTCACAGAAAAAAATTCCGGATATAACACCGATGGGAAAAGTGACGTATATGTCATAATCAGAACCAACAACACAACCATACAGACAACTTTATGTACATAATGTTATCTACTAGAACTGATGCTTGCTTTCATATTGGACATATGGTACGCTTTCAACGAACTCCATTAGAAATTCATTGGAAAATGTTAGAGAGAATCTTCAAATATACAAACAGTACGAAAAGATTAAAATTGATAATAAAACGAAATGAAAGTTTGGAATCATTAATCGGATATTAAGAATCGGATTGGGCTTCCGACCTTATTGACAGAAAATCAGTAAATGGATTTTTGAATGGTTGAAACTAAATACAGCGTATTTTTGTATGAGTATAGTTAAGGATGTACATTTATGGCAAATAATACAAAATATAATAGATCAAGACATATCGATGTATAACATTATTTGATTGGAAATCACTTGGCTTAAGCAACTATTGATATTAGGTATATTAAAACAACTAATCAAATTAAAGATATTTGTACCAAAATTCTAGAAAATATATATTTTCAAATGTTTAGATTAAAATTAAGCATAAAAGAGTGAGGGAGGCTGTTGATGCACATTGGAATATTTGTACTCTTTCCTCATTCATTGTAAAATAAACTCTCAATTCAAACGATTTATTCAGGAGGCGTCCCAATATAATAGGTTGACGTTCGATTGTGCTTTTTTACTTTTATCGGCTGTAGCCATAGATCTTCTGTTGAATAGATATGCGAGCCCGCTGGACAGACGTTCCACACATCTTCATCAATTCGTGCCCAATACGAAAGTCGAATGGGGGGCTGGAGTGCGGCATTTATATTGTAATGGTTTTATTACATCAGCGATTGCATCAGTATGAATATTACCCAAACCCAATTGATAGGCTTCCAGATTTAGATCTCTACCTCTCTCTTGTAACGTTGGACCTCTCTCTCTAGATCATGTAGGTCCTGACAGCCTGGGTGGAGGAGTTCTGTCCCCCATATAATGGTTAGGATTACTCCCACGGTAACACCCAAACAGGTACGGGTTATGCTGACGTCAGGGAAGAACCTTCGTCTTTTCAAGTAGGTGGTCATGAGTACGCATACAGGTTAAGCAGTTCGGAGATATCTACACTCTATGAGGCTTGTACTTTTTGTTCCGCAAATCTACGTACGACTGCGTCCACACATATAATTGACTATCCCACGTTTCACACTCGGCCGGAGGGTAGTGTTCTCGACGTCCTCGAACAGCGGGGCATGATTGGCTGTATCAAAGGGATTTGATAAGTCAATAACCACCACTACTGTTCTATATCATACGCCTTTGCTAGCAACCTCAGTAGCGGGACAACCCTTACCAATTTCGAGACTTCGGGAACTATGTGGGTGGCTAACGGCTGGTTGAGAACTTTAGTGTGACACTCAACTCCCGGTGTATCCATCTGCAGCAACATTACGATTGATATTCCGTTTGTAATGTATAGCACCGAGACAGATCTACGGCGGCGGCTGTTTTGACAAACCGTACAAAAGCATTGTCCGTGCTTTTCTACAATCCAGGCACGGACCAATGGAATCAGGATGTGCTATTCCCAGAAAAATAAACAAATATTCACTGAGTTGGCATTTTTAGATAACTACGTTTTTAAATGGATCACAAAAATAGAAGCACGAATTATCTTATTGTCATACTTTATTTCGCTTGATTACAAGCTTCCGAGTTGTAAATACAGATTTTCTGACCAATTAATTTTGTTCGTACTTTCCTTTTAACAACACTTCATTAATAATTCTGTTCTTAAAATAAAATTCATATTTTTTGGTTTAATTTAATAGCATGCAAATTTAATAATTTATCAAGATATCAATACGTATCTAATGCACGAAAATTTGTTTCTTACATTTGTTACTTAATAAGGACTTATTTTCACATTTTCCTCTACCGATCCAGGTGCGCGTATCACTTAAAACTGTTTCTGCAGCCAAAGCAAGAATAGATTTAATGGAAACTCCATATTTTGGATCACATTTTCGTATTGAATTTCCCCATATTCGGATTTTTGACGATCTTGATCACGTTTCCTTACAGAATCGTTTAAAATTCGGTATTTAGAGTTTGTAATCGGCAGAACCTTGTATATAAATGCTCACATTTTTATATAGCTCCTCCCGTTAATCAGTATTTGGACGATTTAAGCCACATTTTTAACAGAATTGTTTTAAATTCGATACATAATATCGTAAGAGTTCTTTCTCCTGTGGCAGTTCATTGTCTCTATAGGTTCACGTTTTCCTATAAATCCAATATTTCGGACCATCCTAATATGCGGTATTCTGAACAAACTTTTAAATGATTTCCCTGAACAATTTAGCCACACGTTTTAGGGAAATCCTTTAAAATTCGGTATGCGGAATTTGTAACCATAAAGGGTTACCTCCGAATAATTGGTATACAGATTTTTTTATACCCTCTTAGTATGGAGGGTATATTTAGTTCGTCATTTCGTCTGTAACACCTCGAAATACACATTTTAGACTCCACAAAGTATATATATTCTTGATCAGCATAAAATACTATATCGATTTAGCTATGTTCGTCCGTCTATGGAAATCACTCTATCTTCCGAACGAATTGAAGTAGAGTGATAAAAATTTGCTCAAATGTATGTTATATCTGCAGGACTGTAGTATCCATTATGAACTTCGAATACCAAATTTGAAATAATTCCGGTGAAGAAATTCGCTAAAATCATCAAAATTCCGAATATCGGGAGGTACCGTTATATGGGGGCTATACCAAAACGTGAACCTCCATGGTCCAGTACCAAATGTCCTGCATACATAATATACATTTGAGTATAATTTTATCCATCTACTTCATTTCGTTCGTTGATTTCCACAGACGGACAGACGGACGGACATCGCTAAAACGACATAGAATTTTATGCAGATCAAGTGGGGTCTAAATGTATATTTCGAGGTGTTGCAAACGGAATGACAAACTTAATATAACCTCCATACCAAGGTGGCGGGTATAAAAATGCGCATGTAGTTAAACGGTTTCGTAAAGCCCCTTAATATTCGATTTTTTGATGATTTTAGCGACATTATTGACTGGAATATATATTTTTTTTTTTAAATTTGGTATTGAAGTTCGGAATCGGTATTACAGGCTATGACAAAAAATTACTTATGCAGATCACGTCTTCGCATAGTGGTGGAGGGTATTAAAAGTTCTGCCCGGCATTTCAACTTGTTTTTTATTAAAAAGTTCAACCTTGAGAGCCTCTTGGTGATACGCATCGGACATAATGCCTAGAACTTAGATAAAAATCGGGTTGAATTGAGACTCTACCTAAAAGACATTTGTGACATTTGTTTGTTACCTTCTTGTTTCGCATTAAGCCTCAAGATCCCCAGTTATTAAATTAGGTTGAGAACCGGAATCTAAAAGAGCTCTAGCCAAGACATATTTTCGAGAACTTCTGCTCATTTCAACTATTGCTCTGGCTAAGATTTCGACTTCGCTTAACATTTGAATTTTGATTCTTAAAAGAATATTGATGCTTCAATAAATGGTGTGCACCACTGAATACTCTACACTTTCCTCCTAAAATGCATTACAACAGTTTCGCTTTTTTGTTAACAATTAGTGCATACAAATTTTTGTTGCAATAATGCTAGGTGGATGTTATCTTCTGAAGTCCGTCTCTGAGAATAAATTTGTTTCCAACACGACTTCATAGTAGAATTGGACACTCTCGCCCGCGATAGTTTAATATGAACATTTGTCAAAAAGTTATCTGTGTTGTCTGCTTCAGCATTTCTTTCTTGTAATATAATTTTGTCAGTCTTATCACGTTCTCATCCATGGTGCAATTAAGAGGTAAAAACATTGTTTTGTATTGTCCACACTCAGATATTTATGACTCCCCATCACACTTTGCATTTTTTTCGGAGAATTATTTTCTATTAGATACTATTTTTGTAAATTTTTTTTTGTTTCCTAAACGAAGGTGGGGCTTTGGATTTTCCTACGACAACAAAGGTTTATTTGTGACTTCCGGATCTGTTAGTAATCTGTCTTTGATCATTTTGTATCTCGACTTTTTTAGAATGCACTAATGTTTTGCCAAGAAACATTTTCTAGAAATTTCCAGTTTCATTCGCGTTATAAATCAGAACTTGGCAAAGATTTCCAGGCTCGACAATGTCATAAAGTTTTTGTTGAAAATTGGGTACACGCAGAAAATGATTTGTCGCATATTATGAAATGCAGCGCTGAAAACTGCTTTTTAAAATTGTTCAACCATTCGTCGCAAGCCTAAAATGATTGATTTTCGAAAATTTTTTGATAAAGTGTTTTTGCTTTTTTTTTTGCAAAATTTAGCTTGAAATTATTTGATGCCTTGGATAATTCGGATTAAATGCTGTTTGGGTTGGTTGGTATTGGTCGGTATTTTATATTTCACGAAATGAATATAAACTTAATTATAAATAAAACACACATATACTTTTTTTCGATTTGCACTCTCTATTTGAATAAATCTCCAAACGTACGCTTTTTGGACGATTTTATTCACGATTTTTCTTAAATTATTACTAATTTCATAAATAAATTTCGGATCTACCTTACATCACCTAATTACAGATATTTTCCGATATATCTTTATTTATATGATATATCTTTATTACCTAGTAAATGTGTCTGTAGATGGAAATATTATTTTATTCAACAAATACATTACGACTCTGTAGCTTGTACGTCATACACTACTACAATTGAGGTCACAATATGAGCATGGTTATTGGAGTCATTCTATGGTTACGAATATTTTCGATAATTGTGGTTTGGTTAGAAGGTAGCTGAAAAACATCGTTATAAAAAAACCTCCTTACTCACAAAGTCGGCAAGGTTACTTTAAAGCGCGTGACTTAAACTGAAAGGAGTTAGATTAGATTAAAGGATGTGTAGCTAAAATTTGACTTTTTGCTTCCACAATAACAATGGTGCAACTTCCAATTGTTGTTGTCCGGAAAAGAACGTTACGCGCGTAAAAAAGTCATCCCTCTCAGGGATATTAACAGTGCAACTACGAATTTTTATATATCCGCAAGAGACTATGCGCGAGTGAAAATTTGACCGTGATATATGAGGGAACATTTTACTCGCGCAAAAAATTTTTAACCCTTGTTCTCAGTGCAAGAACTCACTTAGTGGCCTCTTATTTAAAAGGTGTTTAATTTACAAAGTCCTAAAAGAACTCACCTAGTTACGGACTTATCAAAAGGTGACCACCATCATCCTTGTGAAAATCAGAACAAGAATCCCTTCAAAATGACTACAACTTTACCGATGGACTTATCAGAAAGCCATTTAGGCCAGGCCTTGTATCCCCTTTCAGTGGAACCACAATGGACCTAAACGCTGTTTCCAAGCGGATGGACTATATTTTGCAGCTATACCCAACAGGAAACAGCAGACAGCACAACATCCTTTTTGTACCATAGAGATGCAGCTATGCGGAAATGCGCTTTAGAATTTCCAAATTACCGGAGCAACCTGACCTGGCATTGTGATCTACCCGGATTTCAATTAGCAAATTTCATTGACTACTGACGCAAGTAGCGTGGCAATTGGTGCTGTTCTTTCTCAGGGTCATAAACCTATGTGTTATGCAAGTCGAACTCTAAACGAACACAAACTAAACTAATCAGCAATTGAAAAGGAACATCTCGCAATTGTTGGACCACCAAATATTACTGGTCCTACATATTTGGTAGAAAGTTCGAGATCCTTAGCGATCACAGACCCCCTGTTTGGTTAGATAATGTACAATAAACTAATATGAAAATGCAGAGGTGGAAAATTAGGCTAAACGAATTTGATTATGAAATCAAATATGTACCCGGTAAGGAAATTACGTAGCCGATGCATCCTCTAGGTAGGATAGAAGAAAATTTTTTAGGTAAATGCTCATATAGTGAAATAGTCACAATTGCTACTGTACACAGCGCACCAGAAAAACAAAACTTAATAGAAATAACAGAACGAGCAATAAACTATTTTAATAGGCAAATAAAATTTATAAGAGGAAATGAAAAAAATAGAATCTTCACAGAATTTTTTTTATGAAATCAATTAAAATTGTTTTTTTATAAGGAAATGACTGAAGCACCCGCGAAAGAATTAATAAAATAATATATTTGCACAAAAACGGCGTAAGATATTATTCTGACTTTATAATATTTCAAAATTCATTCAAAGATATTATTAACTATCATTAAATTGCAGCCTTAAAAAAGATTATGAGATTATTTAAAACTTGATTTACCTTCAGTCATATGCAGAATTTAAGGAAATAATGCTGAAAGAGGTGGTATTTTTAAGCAAAGGTCTTTGTCGCTTTGGGAGGAGTCCTTTGCGAATGTAATGCAGTTTGAAAAGTTACTGAATCCACCAGGTCGTGTACTTGGAGTAAAAAATACGGAAAACATAATTGTAACAGACGTTATAGATCATGAAAGTGAGCTAGTGGACAATGCTGATGACGAGACTGATGTAACTACTATCCAAGCTTCTCGAGCGCCCTGAAAAAACAATGATAACATCAATGAAGGAAGAAACTATTGAACTCTTGAAAGAGCAGTATAAACTTTTGGAACAACACAATCAAGAGTCAGGCAATGCAAATATGTTTGTTTGCTGCCTTAGCACTCGTCGCTGCACTACCAATATATTCTACACTTCATCCTCACCTGAACTTAAGATATGTAACGCATTTATAATATCCATTTTTCACTATATTTTTTATTTTTCCGAAAGAGACAATTAATTTTCAGACAAATCCGTGAAAAAATGTTGCAAAAATCATCAAATTACCGAATATCGGGAGGTACCGTTATATGGGGGCTATACCAAATCATGGACCCATACATGCAATGTTTCGCCACCAGAGCTGGAAACCATTTTGACCCACAAATACCAATTTTTAGACAAATTCGTGAAAAAATGTGGCAAAAAAACTAAAATACCGAATATTAATAATATATATAAGCACAAAAGAAAGAAGGAATCAAATCTCAAAACCTAACTCCAAGGAATAAAATCTCAAAACCAAATTCCAAAGAATCAAATTCAAAACATTTCCGTTGTTATTGCTTACAGCGTTAAAACGCAGCTGGCGCGATAAAGAATGAAACTTGAAAAAAAACAAAGTTTTGACTCATATGAATATTTACTCAACCGTGAACATATACAGTTCACAACAAATTGAATCTATTTTTATTTATTTAACAAAAAAAAATAATAAAAAATTAGAGCGAGTACTTTTTTAATTATTATCGATTTTTTTATTTTACAATAAAATACACATATATTTTTTCGATCATTCATCCTAACCATCCAACAACGATCACGTTCCAACGATAGAAAAACTAGGGGGCAATTTTATGATAATCAACCAGTACATTATGACTCCATAGTTCTTACGTCAGCCAATACTACAATTCTACAGTTGAGGTCACAATATAAGCATGGTTATTACAGGGTGAGATGAAAAAACTGCAACCTACTTCAGACCGTTGTCATTTCTAAGCCACTCGTCCGACAGCTGTTCAAATTATTCCAGTGACAGCCCATTATATTGTTCACAAGCGTAC
Source organism: Musca domestica (assembly GCF_030504385.1). Classification (NCBI taxonomy): domain Eukaryota; kingdom Metazoa; phylum Arthropoda; class Insecta; order Diptera; family Muscidae; genus Musca; species Musca domestica. The sequence continues at coordinate 18,877,829 of NW_026712115.1, read as the reverse complement.
AAAAGCATTTTGGTTAGAATTTTCCCGAAAAAATTCATTCGTGATAGAATTTAGTGTGATTTCTTTAAATTAATTCTAATTTTCAAAAACAATAAAATCCGTTTGAAATTCTATTAAAATCTTAACAAGTAAAAACCAGCAAGTTCGGCCGGGACGAACTTTGAATACCCTTCTTGTAAGAAATTATGGACCAAAAAAAAAAAAAAAAAAAACAAAAAAAAAGGATTATGTTCGGCCGGGCCGAACTTTGAATACCCTCCGCCATTTGGAACGAATAGGAACTTTTCAAAAAAATGAAATCCGTTAAAAATTCTATTAAAATCTTAAAAATACCGAATATCATAAGGTGCCGATATATTGGGGTGATATACAATATTGTGGACCTATACAGACAAATCTACGTCTGGGGCTAAAGTACTCACAATGAACTTTTTTGTGTGGAATTTCAGACAATTCCATTGAGAAATATAATTAAAATCATCAAAATACCGAATATCGGGGGTACCGTTATGTGGGGGCCATACGATATCGTGGTCTACTATAGACAATTATCTTGCAAGGGGTAAAATACCCACAACGAACTACTTGTGTGGAATTTCAGATGATTCCATTGAAAAATGTGGCTAAAACCATCAAAATACCGAATATGAGAGGTACCGTTATATGGGGGCTATACGATACCGTGGACTTATATAGACAATTCTCATTCAAGGGGTAAAGTGCTCACAAAGAACTCCTTGTGTAGAATTTCAGACAACTCTGTTGAAAATTGTGGCTAAAATCATCAAAATACCGAATATGGGGGTGCCGATACACTGGGGTGATATACAATATAGACAATTATCTTGCAGGGGTAAAGTGCTCACAAAGTACTCCTTGTGTAGAATTTCCGACAACTCTGTTGAAAATTGTGGCTAAAATCATCAAAATACCGAAATAAGTGTTCGATTGTTTTCGCCATATAGGTAATTATGATTTCTGGGAAATTACACCAAAATGGTTATCTCGCTACAATGGTATTTTTTGTAAGGGTATATACTTGTGGGAAGGCTCTGGAACTTCAGATATTTTGTTAGAAACGAAAAACCCGTCCAAAAATTATCTTAGCAACATTTTCTGCCCAGGAGGAAATTAATAAGAAGAAATGGTTGTTTTCCCTTTGAACTTGTAAGGACTGAGGTAGCATTATCATGATTGCTTCCTGGATTTACTTTATATTGCTGGTAGCGACATAAAGTCCGAAAGAGTTCAGTTCGGGGGTACTACTAATTCGTATAATATTTTGTCTGCAAGTTTCTGTAATATTGAAAATATAGTTTTTTTTATTTTGCGTTTTAAAATGGAAATTATATACGATCCTTGGGGAAAGTCGAAAAAAATCATACAATATATATTTAGTATTGCTATTATTTTGGTAATGATACCTTTAGATTTACAGATACATTGTTGTCATATCTTTTTGATACAAATATCCCCAATTATATTTTTGTCTAGCTTCCAATAAGTATGCATATTATTAAATCGTGCGTTGGCATTAAGAAACTAGTATAAGAATACTTGTGAGCCTCTCTGGAGTAACAGGTATCTGCTAGAAGCGGAAAACTGTTCAAGAAGAACATCATATTCACTCTGTACCATTGGAATAATGTCATCACATGTCATTAAGTTCGTCATTCCGTTTGTAACTCATCGAAATAATAATTTTAGACCCAAAAAGTATATATATTCTTGATCAGCGTAAAATTCTAAGACGATTTAGCCATGTCTGTCCGTCTGTTGTAATCACGCTACAGCCGACACTAATAAGGATAGGAAGCTAAAATTTTGCACAGATCCACAGCAGATCGTATAGCACCCATATAACGGTACCCCCGATATTCGGTATTTTGATGATTTTACCCACATTTTTCAATGGAATTTTCTGAAAATTTACACAAGGAGTTCCTTGTGGGTATTTTACCCCCTGCAAGATAATTGTCTATATAGGTCCAACGATATCGTATAGCCTCCATATAGCGGTACCCCGATATTCGGTATTTTGATGATTTTAGCCACATTTTTCAACATAGTTGTCGGAAATTCTACACAAGGTGTTCTTTGTGAGCACTTTACTCCCTGAAAGAGAATTGTATATATAGGTCCACGATATCGTATAGCCCCCATATAACGGTACCCCCGATATACGGTATTTTGATGGTTTTAGCCACATTTTCAATGGAATTGTCTGAAATTCCACACAAGTAGTTCCTTGTGGGTATATAGTGGTGCACGATATCGTTCATTGTGAGTACTTTACTCCCAGACGTAGATTTGTCTGTATATGTCCACAATATTGTAAATCACCTCAATATATCGGCACTTTATGATATTCGGTATTTTTAAGACTTAAATAGAATTTTTAATGTATTTCATTTTTTTGAAAATTTCCTAATTTGTTCCAAATGGTGGAGGGTATTCAAAGTTCGGCCCGGTCGAACTTAGTGCTTTTTAGTTGTTCCCCTTCATTCTTTCTGATTTGACTGAGGTGTCGTCTTACTGATTTTTTGTAGGAATTCTTTTTACTGGATGTTAATGTACACAGGAATTGGTTTTGATTAATAAGGGTTGCTGTAAATGTACTTAAAGTTGCCATCTCTGGGTACATTAACGGCACCTTTCCGTCACTGACGGGAGATGTCAACCTCAAACCTTTTGTTTACATTGTTTCACTTGCTTTGTTTCCTTCGCTCCCTTTATTCGTTTAGTTAGTTATTGAAAGTCAAGTGATCGCGCCGGTCGTTGAAACAAGCAGTTTTTTTGTAGTCTAGTTAGTGCCTTACTTAAAACCATCCTTGTAGTAACTCTATTGACATAAGTGTGGAATAGTTAATTATAATAAATCCACCCATTGATTTAAAAGTAAATCTATCGTGTTTTTACTTGAATGGAATATAAGCGGCAAAGGCCATCTAAATCGTGAAGGTGTCATCTCGTTAACCATCCCAACCGGGTTAAACGAACCTCGCAAAAGGAAAGTGTAACCTCAACTGTCCCAGCTGGGCGAGCAAGATAAATAGAGTCACGTGGAGTGCTGTTCCTATTGTTTTCTGCCCCCGTAAGGCTCCTAACATAGTTCGTGTGTGCAAGTGTACTTAGAAACCACTAGCCGTACCAAAGCTGGACTTGGATATTAGGTTAGCCGCAGTAGGTTCCGGATTTACCGAAACATATGGTCCTTCGAGCCCTTAACAAGTAATCAGCTAAAATTAACGCAAATTTTACCAGGCAAATATCGGTCAAACAGCAAGGTACGTACGTCCATAATATTAATTTATCTGTGGTGCGTTAAGGAAATTTGTGGCTACCAAAATCCCAACACATATCCCAAACCTTTCCCTCCTTTTTTTGTTTCTTTGCGGCGTTGCAAAATTTCAATTTGCTGAAGAAATATTTCGCAATCAAACACCGTTACTCCAAAAAAGGCTGTTGGAGTAGATAGATAAAAGTAAATATGTATACACAGCCACATACATATTGGTGGTAGCAAACATAAGTGTTGTTGTAATTAATTGTCTCTCCCTGTGTCTCTGAACCCGAGGAACAAATCTAACAAAAACTAAACACAGTGGTATGCGCCGATTGCTTTAAGAGTATTGAATTTAGTTAAATATAATTTTCTGAGAAAAAACATACTGTCCCTCAACGAAGAAAAATTAAATCACATAATACGTAAAAAATTAGCTGCTTAATAGACATATTTAGATTTATGGATGTGATTCTATTGGAATTTTTACTGAGACTAGTAAAATATTTGTTCGTGTGACTGCTACCCTCTACAAAGAAGCTAATCACTAGTGAAAAATAAATAAATAAGGGAGATTTCCAATAACAATAATTTAGTTCTGTAGTCTCTTAACTTTCTCATCGAAAGAGATTCATTCGTGTCACATTAAAATTGTTCTAGTGTGATTGATTTGAATTGTCCATCTAATCTTTCGGTCTCTGAGAAGCAATACATATTGCTATTGTTACATATTGTTGGTGATTTGCAGCTTCGTTGAAAACCTGTCCCTTTCGTCGAATTAGCGACTAAATACATATTCTTAACATAAAAATATTTAATTTACTTAACTGACTCAGTACGATATGGGCATAATGGAGGAATTTTTAATTCAATGTGAGATTAACTGCTTTTGCAACTCAGCTCAAAGAAACTGATTTAAAAGAATACAATGAAATGGCTCTAGATGCTGAAAAGCAAGAGTTAGAAAACTTATGGGAGGAGTGGAAAACTTGCTACAAAAAATGTATTTCTGACCCTGATTTTCAGAAAAAAGAAAAGACAACCGTCAAAACCAATAAGGCCTTAGTTCATAAGAGCAATATGAAATGTCTCACCCTCATAGGAGACGCTAAAATTAACATTAAAGCATCGTCTTCGAAAACAAATCAAAAAAGTAGTTCGTCAATTGCTGTCCCACCGTGTGACACAGAAGTATTTCACGGTGATTATTTGAATTGGCCCATTTTTCGGGATTTATTTACGGCAATATACGTAACAAACAAGAAACTCAGTCCCGTCGAGAAACTTTATCACCTCTTCCAGAAGACTAGTGGTGAAGCAAAACAAATAATACAACATATCCCCCTGACAGATGAGGGTTTCGATATTGCGTGGGATAATCTTAAAGCGCAATATGAAAATAAACGTATTCTTATAAACAATCAACTACGAACTATATTTAATCTGCCCCAGTGTTCGCAAGAGTCAGCGAGTTGTTTGAAAAAATTGCAAAGAGATATAAGTAATGCCATTTCCGTTCTCAAATTATACAAAATAGAGATCAAATCGTGGGATCCTATTTTTGTATTTCAATGCTCCTCGAAACTACCAAAATTAACCCTGTCCCTATGGGAACAATCTATTGCCAAGAAAACGGAGATGCCGTCTTGGGAAGAATTAAATACATTCCTGACGGAAAGATTCCAGGCATTAGAGAGTGTATCGGACATTTATGGCCCACAAAGTTCTCGTTCGGTTTTGCCTCAGCAGCAAAAGTTCAATAGTTTTGAGCGTTTAAAAAATTATAAAGTCCACCACACAAAGGTAAACAAGTCATATATTATGAAGTCATATATTACGCTCCTGCCCAAAGTTTTTGGGTATGGATTTCAGAAATAGGATGTCCATCGTAAAACGCGACAATCGCTGTCTAAATTGTCTGTCCCAAGGCCATATATTGTACAAGCCAAAAAACTTGCTCAGAGTGCAATTCGAAGCATCACACTCTCTTACACAAATCAAACATGCCCCAAAGGGAGATAACAAATCGGGAGAGATGGCAAAGACCTCTCAGTCTTCTCAAACGACAAATGTACAGTCCACCGCTTTGTCAGCAACCTCTGAAAATAGTCGAACATACCATACTTCGGTGGCAAGTAAAACGATGTTAGCCATCGCTTGGGTAACAATCGTCAAACACGGCATTTCGCATAGAGCTTTAATCGATCCCAGTTCGGAATATTCATTTGTCTCTGAAAGAATGCAGAAATTGTTAAAATTTCCTACAATGCGTGTAGAAGCCAATATTAGCGGTCTTGGCGGCGAAAGCCTAGCAAGATGTTCCAAAGCAGCTTGTTTAAGTTGGCCTTCAACTTCCCGAGTCCAGTCAATCACGGATGCTGATTGACACAACGGGCATCTCCTCGGCATACTTCCCTCGGCGGAGACCGTAGAGCGCAGATGCCACCGGGCGGTGGTTGTTGTTGGTTAGCTCACTTTGATACATACGAGACTCTGCTCTCATTGGAAATAATTGTAAATGTAGTAGTAGTAATCGACAATGATCCTCGGCGACCACTGCGATCCTCTGCGATTGCAAGAACCTCTGCGTTCACTTGTCGTTTAGTAGTTGAAACGTAAGCACTAAGGTCTCTGCGCCACCCCAAATTACACAAGGTAATTTTGTTTGTTGTACTCAAAAAGAATAACTCAATAAACCACCAAACTTATTTTGAACTAAACTAATCACTACTTGTGTGTTTTTATTTTCCTCCTTTCACCTCCTCACAATTCCCCGCCTAAACATTTGGTCGTATCGAGCCGGATTTGTGAAAAAGCGAAGTTTGGCTGGTGTTAATTGCTGTCTGTTCTTTTCTACATAAGGAATCACCATCACCAACAACACATTCCCCATCTCATCCTCGCATCAATACATCTCCTCATAACACATCTCCACCAAGAACAAGGTACGTAAGTTCAGTGTTTTTGTTATTGTGAGCTTCTCCAAAGAAAATTAAAAAAGATCAAAGTGCAAAAGTGTTGTGGTTTATATTGTTCCGCGGTACTGGTCGCTTGCTACACCCTATTTCGTGATATCATACGCTTCATCATATTTATTTACAGTCCACTTTTGCTCCATATCGTGAAATAAAATTCGGTTTGAAACTGTGTTGTTAACAACCTTTTTTCCTTTGGCGCTAGACTATAATATTCTCCAATTAATTTAATTAAAATCTACCTCATAAATTGAAATATTGAGTGAACGAATTTGCCGACATAGAGTGTTTTAATTTGTGTTGTCCTTTTGCTGTATTCCCCACACTCTATTTTCTCTGTTGAGACAACATTCTCCGATTTCATCTTCGTTTTGCTCTCAACAAGACTACATCAATATTCCAATTGGTGTTTCCATCATCAGCCTAACCCATAAACAGAACAACAACTTCATTCCCCAACTCTCAAATTTGCTTAGTTGTTGTCTGTTCTCACCAACAATAATATTCCACGCGCCTTTATTAGCGTCGGTTTATTAACATACAAATATAACAACAATAATAAATCTCTCACCAATCACTTTTGGTTGTCAGTGATCTATTCGTAGTGTGGTAATCAATCTTAAAATATTTTTTTGTAAATTTTTGAAAATATAGTTGATTTGTAGCAGGTTCTTTGTAATTTTTAGACAAATACTCTCCACATTGGGCATTTTGGACGAACTTATTGCTTTTTCTCCCTGATCAATTTACTTTTTTTTTGGACGTACAAAATTCTGCTTAGTTTTTTGGACATTCACTTGTGTAAAAACATTGTTAAAGTCTTTTATTAACATATTCCGTAAAAAACGTGCACCCTACAACCGGAATTTACTGAAATAAAAAAGGTTTCAAGCTTTTTTTCTATAAAACTTTGCACCTTTCTTTAGATTTTGATATTTGCTCAATTTTTTAAAATGTCAGTCACTCCATTTTCTCAATTTATCCGTGCGTCTGATAATGTAGTCAAGTTTATTGCATCATTTCACCTAATTGATTCTGAAAGTCATACAGTTTTTAACCTTGAAGTTCGGCGTTCGGAACTTCAAGACTTATGGGACAAGGTCAAGAACAGTTATGACCAATGTCTTGATTTTTTGATGACCTTAGAAACTGCTGCAGATGAAATCTCCTCTGCCGATGCGAAATTTCAATCTTCGAGTCAGAGCTATATTGATTGTTTGGCAGAAATTAATGAGAAGTTGCAAAATCTAAAGGCGGTGGAATCTCCTTCGTCCACAACTACTGTTATCAACGTAAGTCCGCAAAGCACTCCACTTCAAAATTTTGAAACTATCTCTAGCCAAAGTTTAAATTTGTCCAACATCGTGAACCCTAATATTCAGTCCCCTGCTAACATTTCGATTTCCAATGGTAGTTTTCCACCTGATAATTGCAATGTCATGATGCACAACTTAAATCTACCGCCATGTGAAATAGATGATTTCCACGGAGACTTCCTGTCGTGGCCCACATTTCGTGATCTTTTTTCGGTCATGTACATAAATAATAATCGGCTAAGTGACATTGAGAGGTTATGTCACTTAGTGCAGAAAACTAAAGGTGAGGCAAAGGAAATTGTTTCTAAATTTCCACTTACCCACAGAAGTTTTCCTCTTGCTTGGAAGTCTCTGCACGATACTTATAATAACAAACGCATTCTTGTGAATAGTTATTTGAAAAAGTTGTTTGATCTCCCCTCGTTAACAAGCGAAACGAGTTCCGGTTTAAAAACCTTGCAACGGGGCATAAACGGCTGTTTGTCTGCCATGTCAGTCTATGACATTGTTACGGATCACTGGGATCCTATTCTGGTTTTTATTTGTATTCAACGTCTGCCAGAACTTACTGTGACACTCTGGGAACAGAGTCTCAAAGATAAGTCGTCCTTATCGTTATGGTCCGACTCTTTCCTCACAGAAAGAATACAGACGCTTGCCTGTCTGCGTGATCTGAAAGGCATCGATTCTTCTTCTGAATCAAGATCAAATTCACGCAACGTTAGGGCACCTTTGGTGAAAAATTCGTCTGATATAATAAAACCACGTTCTAAACGTCGTTGTTTCTACTGCCCCAATGAAACTCACGCACTTTACTGCTGTCCTCGTTTTAAAAAGTTAACTATTGATGAAAAAATAGATTTTGTAAAAAGACAAGAGTGGTGTTTCAATTGTTTATCTAATGGTCACTCGGTGAGAAATTGTTCAAGCACACATAATTGCAATTTTTGTCATGAAAGGTTCACCTCTGTTCCAAAAGCACCGATATATTCAGAGCCCTAACCAAATTACTGACGTTCGCCTCAAAGTACTACAAGATCACCACTAAATATGCTACATTCACCTAAAATTTCGCCAAAGTCTCACAAATTTCGTTCCATTTCTTCATCATTCGCTGAAGAAAATGTTTCTGTATTCACAAAGAGATCTAAAAATTCACCAACCTCACAAAATTGTTGTCTATCCTGCTCAAAACGTTAACTTAAATCATACCTGCTTTCCTTTCGATAGGTTAATTAAGAAAATTTATTCGGGAACTACCACCTACATTTCATCTTCGGAATTCAGTATTGCTTCCGGTATAGTTATGTGATCAGTCGTCATATTTATGCATTCATCTTTGTTCATTGTTTGGTCCAGAACACTTGTACAACTTATTTGTTCTTTAAATCTTGCATAAAATGTACCTGTAGTAAAATATACTAAAACGCTCACATAAACCTGAACTTACGATCCTTTGTTTACTATATTATAGCTAAAATTTAATTGTTGAAATATCACTGATATAAACTTGCTTTGTTAATACATTGAAATGTATCAAGGTGGGCGGCAATGTTTAAGTTGGCCTTCAACTTCCCGAGTCCAGTCAATCACGGATGCTGATTGACACAACGGGCATCTCCTCGGCATACTTCCCTCGGCGGAGACCGTAGAGCGCAGATGCCACCGGGCGGTGGTTGTTGTTGGTTAGCTCACTTTGATACATACGAGACTCTGCTCTCATTGGAAATAATTGTAAATGTAGTAGTAGTAATCGACAATGATCCTCGGCGACCACTGCGATCCTCTGCGATTGCAAGAACCTCTGCGTTCACTTGTCGTTTAGTAGTTGAAACGTAAGCACTAAGGTCTCTGCGCCACCCCAAATTACACAAGGTAATTTTGTTTGTTGTACTCAAAAAGAATAACTCAATAAACCACCAAACTTATTTTGAACTAAACTAATCACTACTTGTGTGTTTTTATTTTCCTCCTTTCACCTCCTCACAATTCCCCGCCTAAACACAGCTATATTTACAATTTCCTCTCTTGTAAATCCAAAATTTGAAATGGAAATCGATGCACTTGTTGTCCCCGATGTAACGGGAAACGTTCCAACCCACTCTTTTAATTACGTTCACAAAAACCTATTGCCAAACTTGAAATTTGCGGACCCTGAATTCTATAGAAGCTCCCCAGTAGATATCCTCATAGGAGGAAACTTGTACCCAGTAATTTTACTAGGAGGAGTAGAACACGGGATATTGGGTTCACTAGTCGCTCAGGAAACGGTCTTTGGATGGATCGTGACTGGGCCGACAAGCAACAGAGTAACACGACATACAGTCAGATCATCGCACTGTACTAGAGTGTCGATAGAGGGAAATTGGGAAATTGAAGAAGTCCCAACCAAACATAAAGTCTCAGAGGAAGACGAAATTTGTGAGCAAATTTTTACCAGTACGGTGAAAAGGATGACTGATGGGAGATACAGGGTTGATTTGCCATTTAAGATGGATAAACCGTCAAAATCAGTTCTTAGTCCTAACAGATACGTGGCCCTCTGCCAGTTCTTGCGAAATGAGCAATCAATGTCCCGAAAGCCAGAACTTAAAATGATGGATGATGAGGTCATACAAGAATATTTGTCCCTGGGACATATGAAGTTATTAGACTCACAAATATCGGACGATGGTCCGTGTTTTTATTTGCCCCATCATAGCGTGTACAAACCGGAAAGCGTCACAACGAAACTCAGAGTAGTTTTTAACGGAGGCTGTCCGAATAAAATATTCTCCGACAACGGTCGCAATTTCGTTGGCGCTGCTCGGGAAATAAAGGCAAATTTTAAGAGGTTTCTTTCAGATATGAAGGAAGAAGCCGTAGTACGTTACAGTAATCGACAGCTGGAATGGCATTTCATACCCGCTTCTTCTCCGCATATGGGTGGATTATAGGAGGCGGGAGTTAAGAGTTGCAAAACGCACCTCAAAAAGATCGCAGGTCAAGTTCCTTAAACCTTTGAGGAATTTATCACGATCTTAGCATCGATTGAATCCTGCCTGAACTCACGCCCTCTGACTCCTCACTCGGAAAACATTGAAGACTTGACAGCTCTTACCCCTGGCCATTTCCTGACTGGGTCGCCATTACTGTCACCGGCCGAGCCCGAGGAAGTTCCCTCTAAAACATCTCTTCTGAATCGCTGGCGTAAGCTGAAAGTTGTCCAGCAGGAATTCTGCCGCCGATGGAAATCGTAGTACTTAAAAGAGCTTCAGAAAAGAAATAAGTGGAAACGCCCTTTAGAGAATCTCCAATTAAACGACTTAGTGGTCTTATCCCAAGAAATTGGAAGCCCTAACGAGTGGCGTTTAGGACGGTTCGTGAAGTTGTATCCTGGCCCTGATGGGTATGTCCGCGTAGTGGATTTAAAAACGTTTACGGGCGTCATACGACGTCCTGTTCACAAACTGGTTTTGCTCCCCAACTAGTCAAACCCACCTTTCTGTCCCGATTATTAGCCACTTACCACCACATTTCTCTTTACATTTAATAACAAATTGTTTTACTTTCCCAGGCAACATGTTTCCTTTCATGGAGGAATTTCGCTGCCCCTTGTGTAAAACCCGTCATGGACTCAGGTTTTGTCGACGCTTTCTGGCAATGCATCCAAAGGAGAGGGCAGCCTTTGTTCATCAGGAGAAAATCTGTGAGAATTGCCTGGGACTTTCTCACACTATACAGGACTGCCACTCGGGCTCAGCATGTCGCATCTGCTGGTTAGGCCATCACACTCTACTGCACGGCCTCGACGAATCGGCCTCAAAGAATCAGTGGCTGCAAATCACCGCTCTAGCACTTGTACATTACCCTGGACAAGACCACGAAAAACGCTTGCTCAGAATTAAGCTTGACCCAAATGTATCGGAAAGCTATATTGCTCCACCCTGGTGTCGACTTCCATTTATGAAAGATTATGATGTGACGGAGTATAAGGTCCAAATAACGGACCGCCATACCGGAGTCAGGACCATCACCGCGAAACTAAAGTTGAACTACCACGGGCGTGAGGACACCCCCAAAGCCTTCTGTGTGCCAAGAGCAGTTTGGAAACAATACGATATAGAGGACGTGGCAGACACCTCTATCTACTTGCCATACAGCTGTTCCATTGTGTTGGGGAGAGACGTGTCTAAGTATATTTACCTCGGGCCGCCCCAGGAGCAAAGGGGGCTTCCTTACGTCCAAAAGACGATTTTTGGATTCACGTTTTTTGGTGCATTGGCTACTGACCATGAGAGTGATGCCTTGACCAAAACCTTTTTGTTTGAAAATACCAATCTGGACTAATAGGCCCCTGAGTCATCGGCAATTAAATCGTCATCAGTTTTTTTTTCTGTCCCTGACTGGCTTATATCATCTGAAGTTCCTGAGTTACGAATTACCTCATATTTACATATATAAGGATATCTAAGTACATGCATATATTAGCTTTCTGCCCCAGGTGGGCTTTCAATAGAATTTTGCCATAGTATTACTGCTATATTATATTTAAGTTTTTATATTCCGCTTTAGTGCCCCGGGATGGGCTTTAATTTACTTGATGTAGGATACGCTGAATTACCATGAATATGCGCCATCACTTACCGTCCTATGAGGAAAGAATAGTTATAATTTGTTTGCCTTTTTATTTCCTTTTGAACTGACCGTCCAAAGGGAGGCGGTATGTTAATGTACACAGGAATTGGTTTTGATTAATAAGGGTTGCTGTAAATGTACTTAAAGTTGCCATCTCTGTGTACATTAACGGCACCTTTCCGTCACTGACGGGAGATGTCAACCTCAGACCTTTTGTTTACATTGTTTCACTTGCTTTGTTTCCTTCGCTCCCTTTATTCGTTTAGTTAGTTATTGAAAGTCAAGTGATCGCGCCGGTCGTTGAAACAAGCAGTTTTTTTGTAGTCTAGTTAGTGCCTTACTTAAAACCATCCTTGTAGTAACTCTATTGACATAAGTGTGGAATAGTGAATTATAATAAATCCACCCATTGATTTAAAAGTAAATCTATAGTGTTTTTACTTGAATGGAATATAAGCGGCAAAGACCATCTAAATCGTGAAGGTGTCGTCTCGTTAACCATCCCAACCGGGTTAAACGAACCTCGTAAAAGGAAAGTGTAACCTCAACTTTCCCAGCTGGGCGAGCAAGATAAATAGAGTCACGTGGAGTGCTGTTCTTATTGTTTTCTGCCCCCGTAAGGCTCCTAACATAGTTCGTGTGTGCAAGTGTACTTAGAAACCACTAGCCGTACCAAAGCTGGACTTGGATATTAGGTTAGCCGCAGTAGGTTCCGGATTTACCGAAACACTGGAGATTAGGGGGAAAAGAATTTTATTTATCCACTCTTCACCTTCCCGATAAAAGTAAGAATAAATCAACCATCATATTTGCTATCAAAAAACAATTTGTTGTTGTGATTATACAAACCAAACAAATATAGAAGTAAAAATCTATATTATTTTTAAAAATTAAATCAGTCAGTTTAACACATACTTCTATAATAAACAATCATGGCCGTTGCACGGAGTCCCCAACCGAATCCTAATATAGAAGCGGATAATATAGTATATGAAACTGTTAAGTGTACTTTCTTTAAAGAAGTAATGAATGTTGACGTGCAAGAATGTTGTATTTCGGAAACATGTCAACATTTTTTCCATCGAATTTGTATTGAGGAAAAATTATCAAATTCTTCAAAATGCTCTTCGTGTTAAATTTCACGCGTATTGGCAAATTTAAAAAATATATACCCCGATATGAGTGTTGACTCAACAGAAATATCCGCACAGACCGGGCCTACAAAAATGGTCCGTCCATCTTACCGAGGGAAAGGCCGTGGTTCTACGACAAATCGACCAATAACACGACATTTGAGCAAAACATTCTTGTCTGAAAACCTTAATGCAAAAAGTTCAACTGAAACAGATTATTCCAGGATCAATCGATTGAGACCAATAGTATAAGAATACTTCAAGGTCTTAACATTAAGACTCAGACTCCATTTCAAAGTCAAAATAATCCTTTGTCGACAGCTCCAAGAGATCGCAATAATAATCTTAATCAGATTCCCCGAATTGGGGCTACTCAGGGAAATAGCAGTTATGCAACTATATTCCCAAATCCGGATGAAAATTTTCAGCCTATCCGACATGACCGGGTTACCTTCGTTATCCAAAATTGGAATATTAAATTCGATGGATCCAAGAACGTACTGTCCATAGATGAATTCCTATATAGAGTAGCCACATTAACAAAAGAACATCTTAACAACAATTTATCTTATATTTGCAAACATCTTCCGATCTTTCTACCAGGAAAAGCGAAAGAGTGGTACTGGAGGTATCATAAGAGTGTTGAGGCAATTGAATGGGGGGGGGGAACTTTGTAGAGCTTTGCGCTCCCAATTTATAGATATGAGATCTGACTTCGACTTGACGGAATGAAACCGGGAGAATAATTTGATGCATTTTATAATGCTATTTGCTATTTATGTACCCGTTTTTACTATCGGACATCTCAGAAAACTTGTCCAAAAGCGGGAACATCAGATGAATGATGATAGTATAAGAAAAGTATATCGATGATAGTATATACAAAAGTCTTCAGCTGCCACCAATATGAATGGTGGTAGAACTGTCGCCGAACTAAAAGTTGAAATTGGGACGACTGTGTCAAAAATCGAATAGTTTTTTGCTATGAGTGCGACTGTAAGAACGTATACAAACCTCAATTCGGAAATTGTTCCCAATGCAGAATTTCTAGCCAATCAAAAAACTGCTTAGGCCCAAATCACTTGAGGAATCATCCGTAGTGATTCCTACAGCATCCTTAAAAAAAACTAATTCAAGTAACAGCAAAACCGCCTCTTAATATATAATATCTACAATCATCAGTAATCCGTCTGATAAACGTTTTTACGCCAAAGTTTAGTTCCTTAACTACGTGGAGTATGGTTTATTAGATATGGGAGCGAACATTTCACGTATTGGTTCTGATCTAGCTTTAAAAGACTTCTCGAATTTTGCCGAATTTAAGCCGGAGAAAATTAGTGTCCGAACCGCTGACGGTTCCGTTCAAAGGACTGTAGGATCATTGGGCGTGGATGTTTTATTCCGAGGAGAAATTCATCAATTAAAATTACTTGTAGTACCTTCAATAACCCAACGTCTAATTTTAGGACTAGACTTTTGGAATTCGCCTGAGAATCTACCAAAGGTATCAGCCTTTGATGTGTCTCCTTGTGTTTCTGACCAAGAAGACTTCATATACCCCTTGGCACCCAGTCTACAACTACAATTAAAAACGATAGTAGAATTGTTTCCCCAGCGTCGCTAAAGAAGGATTAGGTAGAACTACATATATACAGCACAATGAAATGAAAACTCTTTTGGGTTTATTGGGGAAGCCGCAAAATGCGACTTCCCCTTACTTTATTCAAATTAGAACTGAACTAATATTATCTTACAAAAATTAACTTAAGCTAAATGAAAAATAAAGTGAGCGTGGGAAACGCTTAGTAAGCATAATGCATGCTTACTATCTCGGAGTAGTGCGGACAACACACCTCAATAAAGTGAGAGTGTAAAGTTACATACTAAAGGTATTGTAACTTGAGTAAAAGCATATTATTAGTTGGATACAGAAGGTATGCCAACTTGGACAAATGTGTCAACCAGTATGATAAGTTGTCGGCAACATGGCAACATGGATGAATCAAACACACTACACCTCCCTTTTTAACAAAGAATAATCATCGTTTTAAATTGATTATTCTTAGTTGAACTTAATTCATATAATTTTATAATTCATGAATTTTATTCATATAAATTTACAATTAACAGTCAGCGCTGGATTCATTTAAAGTTAGTTAGTTCTGGTTAATTTTAAAATTTAGTTTAATGTTTACAAATTACTCATATTTTTTTCTTTTGTATAGAGACTAATGCTTACAAATATATTTATCTTTACTTGTTAAATACGTTTACAATTTTTGTTCTATAATATATTTTGTAGTAAAAAAATATTATATGAGAATAACGAAAAATAGAACATTGTTTTTTTTTTTTTTTTTTTTTGACTTAGGCGATATTTTCAAAATATAATTTATGGTTTGTAAAAATCAAATAGAATTTTATAAAATTGTGTTGTGTGGCTTAAATTTTACTTTAAGTGATTTAATATATTTTTTTCATTCTTTTTAGATATATACCTATTTTTTATTAATTAAAAGATGTTCTTTATTTATTAGTTTACTAAGTCGAATTAAAAAGTTAAATGCTCTAAAATGGATTTAGATCAAGGTATGTTTATATATATTATTATTATATATTATATTATTATATTTTCATAGGTACTGGCCAGTTATCTATATTTTATGTAAGTATTATAGTTTATTGTATGTATATGCTAAATTTATACGTACGTATATTTTAGAGGCAGAGTTATATTTAAGAGGCAGTTAAAAAAATAGTATTTTCAATATTTTGGTTCTTTATTCAAGTTATTGCTTAATGCATTGAACAATTTTAAACGGTTTTTATGTACTTCAATACTTTTTCTGTCCGACAATGACAGTGAGCAATTCCCATGAGAATCGATATTTTCGACAGAGTAGGGGCCTTTGAATAATTGTTCCAATTTATGGCCGCCATTATTCTCTACTAGTACTAAATCTCCTATTTGTACGTGTAACGGAATAGCCGTTTTGTCATATTGTAATTTATTGGAGAATTTTGATTGAGTAATCATTTTGGCTGCTCGTTGTGTTGTCATTTGGAGTCTGTACTTCACTTCTTTTACATAAGAGTCAACATTATAAAGTGGATCTACAGTGTTTAGGCCAAGAGAATCATGGTAGTCGGAATTTTGCCGAAAACTAATTCATACGGACAATTACCATGGACTGCTGATTGAGTAGTATTAAAACAGTATGTAAAATATTTAAGCCATTCGTCCCAACCCGTTCGTTCTAATGACACATAAGAACGAATATATTCATTAAATGTCCTATGTGACCTTTCTACGGATCCAACTGTTTGATGGTGGTATGCTGTCGATGGAGAATGTTTCACATCCAACATCTTAAAAAGTGCCTGCAGGGTCTGGTTTTTATACTCAGTTCCTCTGTCAGTTAAAACTTTTCTCATTGGTCCATATGTAAGTACAAAGTTTTCAAATATTGCCGTAGCTATTGTTTTTGCCGTTCACATATTATCACATATTATTGTCACAGCGTATTCGTTACCACTGTTTGACTTAATAAACGGACCTTTTGTATCAATAACGAGAATATCGAAGGCTCTTGCTGGGGTTTCCGTTATACACATAGGTTCTTTCGTCCTTTTACTGGACTTGTTCTCCTGGCATTTACTGCAATTTTTAACATATTTTTTGATGTCTTTAGACATTCCTTTCCAACGATATTTAGTGCGGAGTTTTTCTGACATTCTTTTGATGCCAGGGTGACCTCCGTATAATGGGTCATTATGATACGTTTGTAGGAGTTTTCTTTTCTGCTCGTCAGCAGATATTTTCTCTAATTTTGGCGTTAACGCTATTGTTAGTTTATTTAATAACTGGTTCGCACAGTTTTTGAAATCATTGATTCGAATCATATTGAATAAATCCTCATTTAATGAGAGTTCTAATTTGAATAAAGTAAGAGGAAGTCGCATTTTGCGGCTTCCCCAATAAAACCAAAAGAGTTTTCATTTCATGGATGGATGGATTCTTCAAAGAGAACAAGTAGGTCAATGGGCGGTGATCACTTCTCACCAAAAATGTTGTACCATATATGTATGGTCTGAAGTATTTTATTGCCCAATGTACTGCTGCGAGTTCTTGTTCAATTACAGATTTGTTGCTTTCACCTTTGGTAAAGGATCTTGATGCATATGCCACGGGTAATTGTACACCCTTATGCTCTTGGCTTCAAACGGCACCGCATGCATATTTACTTGCATCGGAATTAATGCAAAATTGTTTATTGAAATCGGGGTACTGGAGTATTCTTGGGGTTAAAAGTGAATTTTTTAAATACTCAAACATTTTTGACACTTTTCAGTCCAAATAAACTTTGCATTTTTCCAAGTTAGTTCTGATAATGGCAGAGAGTATTCTGCAAATTCGGTATAAATCTTCTGTAGTAATTACAAAAGGCAACAAACCTTTTAGTTTCGTCCGCGCTATTTGGGGTAGGATATGTTTGGATTGTCTCATATTTTGAGTTATTGGGAAGAATTCCCCTGTCACTGCATTTATGACCCAAAAAAGTTACTTCATGTATGAAAAATATACACTTATCGGAATGCAGCTTCAGATTATATTTTCTGCACGTCGTGAAGACATCCCGCAGATTTTGAATCATATGAACATCCAATTACAATGAGATTATCCATATACAGGAATGCTTGTTCAGGCGTAAGACCAGAAAATGCTATTGACATCATTCTTTGGAAGGAGTTAGGTGCTACCCTGATTCTTTAAGTGAGAAGTTTAAAGCGAAATGATTCCTCATTCGTGGAGGATGGAGTTATATCCCTAGTCTCCTCTTTTAATTCTATTTAATCCAGACAGGAAAAATATTTTGCTCGACCTATTTTATTTTTATTATTATTATTATCCATCATATTATCCATTTAAAAATTATAAAAATTATTAGTTGAGATTTTATCGGTTTCCAGAGCAAAAATGTCTGAGGGTTCAGTACATAAGTCAGTTAAATGTTTTTTTTTTGCAAAATCAGGAAAATTTTTTGTTAGCCTTTTCAATACTTGTTCACTACAATCGTCCCGGGGGCATTATATCTGTATAAAACTATAATCGGATAAGTTTTCCGTTATAATGTGAACACAAATAGAATGGGAACAATAAATATAATTTAAGACGTGAGTGAGATTATAAGAGAGAATTTATCTTAAAAATATTTTTTTGTCTTTTTTAATAAAATTTTAAAATCCACAAAATTTTCGTACATAACATTTTATGTATATAAAGTCAAAAGGGGTAGCAAAGCGCACCTAGTGAATGCATAATTGTTGTTTTTTTTACTACCGTTTAATACATACATATAAAGATGCATAAATACATAATCCACAAAATTTTCGTATATATAACATTTTATGCATCCTAGTGAATATATAAATGTTGCCTTTTTTCTACAGTTTAATACATACATATAAAGATGCATAAATACATACATACATACATAAAAGTAAGATTGCATTCTCCTCAAGTGGTGTTTAACTGGATTAATCGCTGATACTATAGGTGACTGCTGTAGCTGCAGATGTTGTTGTAAGGATTTGTTCTGTTAATGCGGTTCCGGCTCTAACTCCAGATTTAAAAGTTCCGCTACTTCGTTGAGCTGTAGCCAGGAATCTTTGGGATTAAGTTGGGTACGTTTGAGATTACCGAACCGAGGACGGAATTCCAAATATATTGATTTGCGATAATATATTGATGTTTTGCCATTAGTAGGCAACGTTTGGGTTGTTTTTGGTTGTTGGTCCGTTCAGACATTGGACCCCGTCTTGCGCCAACATCACAGTGGTAGTTGTAGCAAAACAAGCTAACGAACATGTATGTTTAATTAATTTACACGCTTTACTCTCCATTCTTTACTGTTTTGTTACTTGAAAATTGTATTATTATAATTGTTGATATATAATTTCATTAGTCGTTATTTTTTTAGAGCCGTTGCTTTCTGCATCAATCACTTGTTTCTTTGTCTTTTTTTTTACAAACCCGAGGCATTTTTCTTTCTCTTTTCTATTTATAATTTACGAGCTGGCCCGGTCCGTATTGCTGACCCATAGTTTAAGCGTTTAATATATATAGATTATCCGAAATCACATTATACATGGTGCACCACTTTTGTAGATTTCAAAGCATAATGCATGCTTACTATCTCGGAGTAGTGCGGACAACACACCTCAATAAAGTGAGAGTGTAAAGTTACATACTGAAGGTATTGTAACTTGAGTAAAAGCTTATTATTAGTTGGATACAGAAGGTATGCCAACTTGGACAAATGTGTCATCCAGTATGATACCTTGTCGTACGGAAGGTATGGCAACATGGATGAATCAAACACACTACAACAATATTAATATAGGTGACACCAAACCAGTGAAGCAAAGATTTTATCCAGTATCCCCCGCTGTGGAAGACTTGATGTACAAGGAGATAGATCGCATGCTTGCACTTGGTGTCATAAAACATTTGGTTTCCGCTTGGTCGTCACCTATGCGTTTAGTTGTTAAGCCTAACAAAGCGCGTCTTTGTTTGGATGCAAGGAAATTGAATTTAGTAACCAAAAAAGAAGCCTAACCTCTCCTAAGTATTGAAGTCATTTTTGCCAGATTACCAAAGGTCAATGTGATAACGAAACTTGATTTGAAAGATGCATACTGGCAAGTCGGCTTAACTGAGGATGCGAAAGCACTGATCGCTTTTACAGTGCCCGGAAGACCACTGTACCGGTTTGCCGTAATGCCTTTCGGGCTTTGTACAGCGCCTCGGACAATGTGCCGCCTAATATATATTATTATTCCACCCGACTTACGATTTTGCGTCTTTGGTTATCTGGACGATATAGTGATAGTCTCTGATGATTTGAATAGTCATCTAGGCACATATATTTCAAGAATTGCGTAATGCCAATTTGACTCTTAACTTTGAAAAAAGCCAGTTTTGCGTAACTCAAACTAAATATTTGGGATATGTTATCGGTAATGGAGGCATTCAAACTGACCCCGAAAAGATTGAGTCCATAGTTAACTAGTTCACCGCAAAAATGTCAGACAAGTACGTAAGCTTTTAGGTCTCGCTGTGTTCTATCGCTGATTCATTGACAATTTTTCATCCGTAACCTATCCCATCTCTGAAACACTTTCAACTAAGAAAAGATTCCAATGGACTAGTGAGGCACAAAAATCCTTCGAAGATATCAAAACTCTACTGACAATGGCACCCGTCTTTTCCAACCAGGATTTCACAAAAAAAAATTACTTACATTGAGATGCCTCTGACTATGGAATAGGAGCAGTGTTAGAGCAGCTATATGAGGAGGGTCACGAGAAACCTATCGCTTTTGCTCAGAGGAACTACAGTGTAACCAGCGGGAGTGTCTGGCGGCTAGCGAAGGTATAAAAAATTTAGGTGCTACCTCGAGTTGCAAGACTTTGAGGTAGTAACCAACCACTCCTCCTTGGTATGGCTTATGAAACAGCCTGACTTGTCTGGAAGATTAGCCAGATGGGTCTTTAAGCTCCAGCCTTATAAATTTACAATAAGCCATCGCAAGGGTAGAGACCATGTGGTACCAGATGCCCTTTCCCGAATCCACATGGAAGATATTTCGGCTCTCGAACAAATTTATCCTGAGATCGGTATAAATTCACCTTGCTTTGAAGATGTAGATTATAAGGAATTGAGAAACGAAATTCTGTTAAAAAATTCTGTTTGAGCATTTTCTTTATATTCGCACAGAACATTATACAGGCAATCCGGAAATGGAAACCCTAACCTGGAAATTGTGGATTCCAAAAAAATTACGTGAATCTCTATAGTTAGATTTCACAATTCACCCTTAGCCGCTCATGGTGGTATGGGGAAAACTTTGGAACTCATTCGTACACATTTCTTTTGGCCCGGAATGGTCACTGATGTACGTGACTATGTGCGTAATTGCTCCACCTACAAGGCATCAAAACCTCCGAATTGCATTTTAAGGCCACGAATGACCAACCTTATACAGACCCCTAGACCGTTTTAAAGACTCTATATTGATATTTTAGGACCATATCCTAGCCGTCGGGGTACCTGAATTCCTCGTTAGCGATAATGGCACCCAATTCAAGTCTCACGAATTTAACGCCTTTTTAAGTAAATTTGGTATTAAGCAAATCTATACCGCACTGTACTCACCACAGCAAATTCCTCTGAACGGGTAAATAGATCCATTATTGCAAGTATTAGTGCATATTTAAAAAGCAATCAACGCGGTTGGGATGAGAATTTATCTCACATAAGTTTTGCTTTAAGGAATTCTTATCATCAGTCCATAAAGTGATGTACGTGACTATGTGCGTAATTGCTCCACCTGCAAGGCATCAAAACCTCCGAATCGCAGTTTAAGACCACGAATGACCAACCTTATACAGACCTCTAGACCGTTTTAAAGACTCAATATTGATATTTCAGGACCATATCCTAGATCCATCAGTAAAAGTTGAACGTTTGGTTTTTTCACAAATCGTTGAAAGACCAATTGAAAAATCAAATACATTTACGGATATTATTTCACTATTTTTTTTTCAATTGGTCTTTCAACGATTTGTGAAAAAACCAAACGTTCAACTTTTACTGATGAAACGTGTACGATCTTCAAAGCGATTGTGAGCAAAATAATTACTAATATCGATGAAAATCATTTTTCTGAAATTTTGGGCAAAGGTAAATTCCGTAATGACCGAAATAATTATTTTTAACTAGTAACATTTTCTGTTGTGCAGAAAATTATTGAAACTCATACGAGTATTCTGCTCCTAATTGTGTGAAGGTTAACTGCCTAGCAAATTGCGATATTTTCTGGTGATTGCATAGAAGTTATTTTTTTCCAATAGGCAATTACCTCATTTTCGGTAAACTTTTTCGTTAACCGTAAATGAGGTAGGATTTTTTCTACAAAACTTTCCGATGATGACAAAATCAATTTAACCAATTCTCTTGAAGAAAGTACCTCCTTACCAACGGCGAAAACAAGTGATTTGAAAGTCGATAATAAAATATTATTATAAGTATTCGGTGAGAACCAAAAAAAAAAAATAATTATCGGCTGGCAAAAAAGTGCCATTTCGGATCCTTGGCATAATCAATAAATTCGGAACACCTAAGAGTGCTTGCATACCTAAATCTATTTAACAACAAAACCTGCAGAATCATCGGTAGCCCAAATAGCAAGAGGGCACTTCTAAGAATCATAGTGACGTGTGTTCAATTATCACCACCAGCAAATTCCAAACATAAATTGATAAGATTTTTAATTGAAATTATGGTATTCTAAAAAAAGCAGAAATTTTAAATTTTATATTCATTTCAAAAAAAAATCCCACAGCATATTAATGCTCTCATCATTTGCCAATAATTTCCTACACCACCACACACATGCTTATCGAGGCCTCGAGGATCTTTCGGAACGTGGAAAAAAGCCTTCAACAACATTTGGATAATATAAAAGTGTGAATCGTATTTATAATTCAAATTCTTTGAAATCTTCGCATATGACTTAGAAAAGTAGATCAGCAAAAATTAATAAAAAAAATCCCACAAAAAAAATATTTTTTGAGGCTTCGTTTGATTTTTTTTTTTGCTGATCTGCTTCAGGCAAGACTATAAACTTTTAGCTTATATTAATACCTTTGAAAATTCCGAAAATAGATTCATTTTTTATATTTTCTAAGCTTTATAATTTAAATCCTACAATAAGTTATAAAAGATATATACCTTTATATTCTAGATCTTTATTAAGTAGTATCAAGTATTAATGATCTATTTGTATAGTGAATTAAAACGCTTCAAATTGGAATATAGATTCGACTGTTGCTAGAAGAATCAATGGCTCCCACTGTCTATCTTGTTTTCAAACCTATTTACTTTCATTGTCGTTAGGATATCTTTCTTGTTCAATTATCAGAGCATATAGCATACTACCTTGTTATAGAATCTTCAGTATTTTTTGGAAAACTATTCAACAAATATGATTTTGAACATTACATCCTCCATTCGGAAGGAATCAGGAAGTTTTCAAAAAATAAAATCCATTAAAAATTCTGTTACAATCTTAAAAATACCGAATATCGGAATGTGCCGATATATGGGATATACGATATTGTGGACCTATATATCAAAATACCGAATTTTGGGGAGTATCGTTATATGGGGGCTATACGATATTGTGGACCTATATAAACAATTCTCCTTTAGGGGCCAAAGTACTCACAAGGAACTCCTGGTGTGAAATTTCAGACAATTTCATACTATGGTGGAGAGTATAAAAAAATAAAATTTTCAAACGACTTCACCCATGATAAAATTATGATGGCAAGGCAATTTTATATAAGCATATTCATCTCCGCATTTTCTCTAATTAACCATTGAAATTTCAAACAATACTAACATGGTGTCAGGTGTGCCTGAATTCTGAAAAATACGAATCTACAAATCTAGTAAAGGAATGGAAGACATGGTATACAAAATTCATGATATTTCTAAGAGCATCAAATCTTGAGGAGGAGTCCGACAAACGAAAAGTGGCGTTGCTGTTACATCATCTTGGAAGTCAGTCGTTGGAGATCTTTAATTCATTTCATATGGATATTGATGTCGTTAAGTATGAGGATCTATTGCGAATGCTGGGGTCACATTTTACTCCAAAGGAAAATATTGTAATTGAATTTGAAAACTGATTTGGTTTGTGACATCTTTATTTGTGGATTATCACAAAAGCACCAGTATATTAAGGAAACGCTTTTGACAGAGGACAAAATTACACTAGAAAAATCAATTGAAATAGCTAACAATATGATGTTGGCTAAGGCAAATGTTGCAATGTTGCAAGATAATGAATTTATGGAAGATATTGTTAATGCAATGATCAAATATTCAGGGGGAGTTCATAATTACAAATCAAATAATGTCAAAAATGAAAGTGGAAATTGTTAAAAATGCTGTCAGAATCACAAATATAAGTGCCCAGCCGAAGGGGGCAAATGTTACAAATGCGGCAAATTGAACCATTTCGCTAGAATGTGTATGAACCCGAAGAAATTTGTCAAACAGATGCAGACTGATGAAGAAGTTGTGAATGAAGGTAAATTCCGTAATGACCGAAATAATTATTTTTAACTAGTAACATTTTCTGTTGTGCAGAAAATTATTGAAACTCATACGAGTATTCTGCTCCTAATTGTATGAAGGTGAACTGCCTAGCAAATTGCGATATTTTCTGGTGATTGCATAGAAGTTATTTTTTCCAATAGGCAATTACCTCATTTTCGGTAAACTTTTTCGTTAACCGTAAATGAGGTAGGATTTTTTTCTACAAAACTTTCCGATGATGACAAAATCAATTTAACCAATTCTCTTGAAGAAAGTACCTCCTTACCAACGGCGAAAACAAGTGATTTGAAAGTCGATAATAAAATATTATTATAAGTATTCGGTGAGAACCAAAAAAAAATAATTATCGGCTGGCAAAAAAGTGCCATTTCGGATCCTTGGCATAATCAATAAATTCGGAACACCTAAGAGTGCTTGCATACCTAAATCTATTTAACAACAAAACCTGCAGAATCATCGGTAGCCCAAGTAGCAAGAGGGCACTTCTAAGAATCATAGTGACGTGTGTTCAATTATCACCACCAGCAAATTCCAAACATAAATTGATAAGATTTTTAATTGAAATTATGGTATTCATTGGAAGTCAGTCGTTGGAGATCTTTAATTCATTTGATATGGATATTGATGTCGTTAAGTATGAGGATCTATTGCGAATGCTGGGGTCACATTTTACTCCAAAGGAAAATATTGTAATTGAATTTGAAAACTGATTTGGTTTGTGACATCTTTATTTGTGGATTATCACAAAAGCACCAGTATATTAAGGAAACGCTTTTGACAGAGGACAAAATTACACTAGAAAAATCAATTGAAATAGCTAACAATATGATGTTGGCTAAGGCAAATGTTGCAATGTTGCAAGATAATGAATTTATGGAAGATATTGTTAATGCAATGATCAAATATTCAGGGGGAGTTCATAATTACAAATCAAATAATGTCAAAAATGAAAGTGGAAATTGTTAAAAATGCTGTCAGAATCACAAATATAAGTGCCCAGCCGAAGGGGGGAAATGTTACAAATGCGGCAAATTGAACCATTTCGCTAGAATGTGTATGAACCCGAAGAAATTTGTCAAACAGATGCAGACTGATGAAGAAGTTGTGAATGAAGGTGAATACGGAGATTTCGCCAGACTGTATACTGCAGTGACTGGGAAATCGAGCATATTACATCAAGTCCTTTTTTACCAAGGTCAAATTGAAGAAAATGTTATTAAAATCCTTCGAGAGTAATTCTGATCCACACTAAGCTTTATTGCACTACAGAACAACCCCAAAAGGAAATATGTCAAGTCCTTCTGAATTACTTATTTCTGGATCTTTACCTACCAAGATTCCCTCCATGGCAAACAATTACGAACCAAAATTAATTGATAACAAGTAAAAAAGCAGTAAGTTCGGCCGGACCGAACTTTGAATACCCTCCACCGTTTGGAACGAATTAGAAAATTTTCAAAAAAATAAAATCCAATAAAAATTCTTTTAAAATCTTTAAAATATTTAATATAGGAAGGTGCCGATATATGGGGGGATATACGATATTGTGGACCTATAAAGACAAATCTATGTCTGGCTGTAAAGTACTCACAAGGAATTCCTTGTGTGGATTTTCAGACAATACGATTGGAAAATGTGGCTAAAATCATCAAAATACCGAATATCGCGGGGTACGGTTATATGGGAGCTATACGTTATCGTTAACCTATATAGAAAATTCTCTGTGTGGGGTAAAGTGCTCACCAAGAACCCCATGTGTACCAAGAACCCCTTGTGGCCATTCCGTTGAAAAATATGGCTAAAAACATCAAAATACCGAATATCGGGGGTACCGTTATATGAGGGCTATACAATATCGTGGATCTATATAGATAATTCTCTGCCGAGGTATAAAGTACCCACAAGGAACTCCATGTGTGGATTTTCAGACAATTCCGATGAAAAATGTGGGTAAAATCTTAAAAAATCGAATATCGGGAGATACCGTTATATGGAGGATATACGATATCGTGGACCTGTATAGACAATTCTCTCTCAGGGGATGAAGTACTCACAAGGAACTACTTGATTTTAAGACAATTCCATTGAAAAGCGTGGCTAACATCATCAAAATACCGAATATCGGGGGTTACAGTTATATGGGGGATATACGATATCGTGGACCTATATAGACAATTCTTTTTGAGGAGGTAAAATGCCCACAAGGGAATCCTTTTGTGGAATTTCAGACAATTCCATTGAAAAATGTGGCTAAAATCACCAAAATACCGAATATCGGGGGTACTGTTACATGGGGGCTATACGATATTGTGGACCTATATACATAATTCTCTGCCGAGCTATAAAGTACCCACACGGTACTCTTTGTATGGATTTTCAGACAATTCCGTTGAAAAATGTGGGTAAAATCATCAAAATACCAAATGTCGGGGGTTCCGTTATATGGGGGCCATACGATATTGTGGACCTATATAGATAATTCTCTGCCGAGGAATAAAGTACCCACAAGGAACTTCTTGTGTGGATTTTCAGACAATTCCGTTGAAAAATGTGGGTAAAATCATAAAAATATGGAAAATCGGGGGGTACCGTTACATGGGGGCTATACGATATCGTGGACCTGTATGGACAATTCGCTGCCGAGGTATAAAGTACCCACAAAGAACTCCTTGTGTGGATTTTCAGACAATTCCGTTGAAAAATGTGGGTAAAATCACCAAAATTCCGAATATCGGGGGGCACCGTTATATGGGGGCTATACGATATCGTGGACCGATATAGCCCATCTTCGAACTTGACCTGCCTGCAGACAAAAGAGAGATCTGTGCAAAATTTTAGCTTCCAATCTTAATTCGTTTAGACTGTAGCGTGATTAAAACAGACGGACGGACATTGCTAAATCGTCTTAGAATTTTACGCTGACCAAGAATATATATACTTTGTTGGGTCTAAAATGATTATTTCGATGAGTTACAAACGGAATGACGAACTTAATATACCCTCCATACCTTTTTTTGTGGGGGGTATAAAAATGAATACCGGACAAAGTTAGAGACAATTTATAAAGAACTGCAAAGTACTGCAATAAAAAGTCCAAAGATTTCAAACCAGTTTGTGAAGGTGACGGAGTCATTTTTAAGAATACTAGTTTATAACATTAAACATAGTATATTGGATTATATAATACTAATTAAGCTGTAAGAGGGAGATGTTGTATATGTTAATATATGTAATTTACTACTTATAATAAAGTCTACTTTTGTGCTTATACATTTGTCATTTGTATTGTAATTCATGTCAACCAATATTTTTAAATAAATTAATTCATTCTGTTATACACACTTATTTACTTAACAGCGTGATTACAACAGCGTGATTACAACAGACGGACACCATACTATGTATGGCGGAGGGTATAAAAATACCGAATGTAGCTGTTATATTAGGGTCCATTTGACGTCATGGACCTGTATAGGTAACTTTTGTCATAAGCCATTACAATATTCAAAATCGGTGAATAATGTAGCTAGAACCATCAAAATACCGAATATCGGGAAGTACCGTTTTGGCTATACCAAAACATGGACCTACATGGGGGCTATACCAAAATATGGATCTACCATTTTCAATACCAAAAGTCCTGCATACATAATATACATTTGAGTAAAATTATATAAATCTACTTAATTTCCACAGACGGATTGACGGACGGACATCGCCAAAATGACATTGAATTTTATGCTGATCAAGAATATATGTACTTTTGGGGTCTAAAATGTATATTTCGAGGTGTTACAAACGAAATGACAAACTTAATATACCCTCCATACTATGGCGAAGGGTATAACAAGTAAAAAAGCTGTAAGTTCGGCCGGGCCGAACTTTTAATACCCTCCACCACTTGGTACAAATTTGGCGAATTCCCACAAAAAAAAAAAAAAAAAATAATAATAAATAAATAAAATCAGTTAAAAATTCTGTTAAAATCTTAAAAATACCGAATGCTTATACGACGACGTGGACCTGAATAGGCAACTTTTGTCATAAGTTATTACAATATTTAAATGCGAAACTTGAAGAAAAATCTGTTTATATGCACAGACAATTTTCTGGCATGGGCTGAAGCATCCATTACGAACTTCACATGCGAAATTTGAAACAATCCCGGTAAATAGTGTAGCTAAAATCATCAAAATACCGAATATCGGGGGGTACGGTATGAAGACGTGGACCTACATGGCTCATTTTTTGACTTAGGATGTAGTATCCATTACGAACTTCAAATGCCAAATTTGAAACAATTCCGATGAATAATGTCGCTAAAATCATCAAAATACCTAATATCGGGAGGTACCGTTATATAGGGGCTATATGATAACTTGGACCTACATGGCCCATTTTCTGTTTTATGCTGCAGTATCTATTGCGAACTTCAAATACCAAATTTGGAACAATTCCGGGGAATAATGTCGCTAAAATCATCAAAATACCGAATTTCGGGGGGTACCGTTATATGGGGACTATATGAAGACGTGGACCTACATGGCTCATTTTTTGACTTAGGATGTAGTATCCATTACAAACTTCAAGTACAAAATTTGAAACGATTCCGGTAAACAATGTCGCTAAAATCATTAAAATCCCGAATATCGGGGGGTACCGTTATATGGGGACTATATGAAAACGTGGACCTACATGGCTCATTTTTTGACTTAGGATGTAGTATTCGTTACGAACTTCAAATGCCAAATTTTAAACAATTCCGATAAATAATGTCGCTAAAATCATCAAAATACCCAATATCGGGAGGTACCGTTATATGGGGGCTATATGATAACTTGGACCTACATGGCCCTTAACCTGCCTACTGGCAAAATATACATGTGTGCAAAATTTTAGCCTTCTATCTCAATTTGTTCGAAAGATAGCGTGATTACAACAGACAGACAGACAGACGGACATGGCTAAATCGTCTTAGAATTTTACGCTGATCAAGAATATATATACTTTGTTGGGTCTGACATGAGTATTTCGAGGAGTTACAAACGGAATGACAAAATTAATATACCCTCCATAGTGGCGTTGCTGTTACATCATCTTGGAAGTCAGTCGTTGGAGATCTTTAATTCATTTGATATGGATATTGATGTCGTTAAGTATGAGGATCTATTGCGAATGCTGGGGTCACATTTTACTCCAAAGGAAAATATTGTAATTGAATTTGAAAACTGATTTGGTTTGTGACATCTTTATTTGTGGATTATCACAAAAGCACCAGTATATTAAGGAAACGCTTTTGACAGAGGACAAAATTACACTAGAAAAATCAATGGAAATAGCTAACAATATGATGTTGGCTAAGGCAAATGTTGCAATGTTGCAAGATAATGAATTTATGGAAGATATTGTTAATGCAATGATCAAATATTCAGGGGGAGTTCATAATTACAAATCAAATAATGTCAAAAATGAAAGTGGAAATTGTTAAAAATGCTGTCAGAATCACAAATATAAGTGCCCAGCCGAAGGGGGGAAATGTTACAAATGCGGCAAATTGAACCATTTCGCTAGAATGTGTATGAACCCGAAGAAATTTGTCAAACAGATGCAGACTGATGAAGAAGTTGTGAATGAAGGTAAATTCCGTAATGACCGAAATAATTATTTTTAACTAGTAACATTTTCTGTTGTGCAGAAAATTATTGAAACTCATACGAGTATTCTGCTCCTAATTGTGTGAAGGTGAACTGCCTAGCAAATTGCGATATTTTCTGGTGATTGCATAGAAGTTATTTTTTTCCAATAGGCAATTACCTCATTTTCGGTAAACTTTTTCGTTAACCGTAAATGAGGTAGGATTTTTTCTACAAAACTTTCCGATGATGACAAAATCAATTTAACCAATTCTCTTGAAGAAAGTACCTCCTTACCAACGGCGAAAACAAGTGATTTGAAAGTCGATAATAAAATATTATTATAAGTATTCGGTGAGAACCAAAAAAAATAATTATCGGCTGGCAAAAAAGTGCCATTTCGGATCCTTGGCATAATCAATAAATTCGGAACACCTAAGAGTGCTTGCATACCTAAATCTATTTAACAACAAAACCTGCAGAATCATCGGTAGCCCAAGTAGCAAGAGGGCACTTCTAAGAATCATAGTGACGTGTGTTCAATTATCACCACCAGCAAATTCCAAACATAAATTGATAAGATTTTTAATTGAAATTATGGTATTCTAAAAAAAAGCAGAAATTTTAAATTTTATATTCATTGGAAGTCAGTCGTTGGAGATCTTTAATTCATTTGATATGGATATTGATGTCGTTAAGTATGAGGATCTATTGCGAATGCTGGGGTCACATTTTACTCCAAAGGAAAATATTGTAATTGAATTTGAAAACTGATTTGGTTTGTGACATCTTTATTTGTGGATTATCACAAAAGCACCAGTATATTAAGGAAACGCTTTTGACAGAGGACAAAATTACACTAGAAAAATCAATTGAAATAGCCAACAATATGATGTTGGCTAAGGCAAATGTTGCAATGTTGCAAGATAATGAATTTATGGAAGATATTGTTAATGCAATGATCAAATATTCAGGGGGAGTTCATAATTACAAATCAAATAATGTCAAAAATGAAAGTGGAAATTGTTAAAAATGCTGTCAGAATCACAAATATAAGTGCCCAGCCGAAGGGGGGAAATGTTACAAATGCGGCAAATTGAACCATTTCGCTAGAATGTGTATGAACCCGAAGAAATTTGTCAAACAGATGCAGACTGATGAAGAAGTTGTGAATGAAGGTGAATACGGAGATTTCGCCAGACTGTATACTGCAGTGACTGGGAAATCGAGCATATTACATCAAGTCCTTTTTTACCAAGGTCAAATTGAAGAAAATGTTATTAAAATCCTTCGAGAGTAATTCTGATCCACACTAAGCTTTATTGCACTACAGAACAACCCCAAAAGGAAATATGTCAAGTCCTTCTGAATTACTTATTTCTGGATCTTTACCTACCAAGATTCCCTCCATGGCAAACAATTACGAACCAAAATTAATTGATAACAAGTAAAAAAGCAGTAAGTTCGGCCGGACCGAACTTTGAATACCCTCCACCGTTTGGAACGAATTAGAAAATTTTCAAAAAAATAAAATCCAATAAAAATTCTTTTAAAATCTTTAAAATATTTAATATAGGAAGGTGCCGATATATGGGGGGATATACGATATTGTGGACCTATAAAGACAAATCTATGTCTGGCTGTAAAGTACTCACAAGGAACTCCTTGTGTGGATTTTCAGACAATACGATTGGAAAATGTGGCTAAAATCATCAAAATACCGAATATCGCGGGGTACGGTTATATGGGAGCTATACGTTATCATTAACCTATATAGAAAATTCTCTGTGTGGGGTAAAGTGCTCACCAAGAACCCCATGTGTACCAAGAACCCCTTGTGGCCATTCCGTTGAAAAATATGGCTAAAAACATCAAAATACCGAATATCGGGGGTACCGTTATATGAGGGCTATACAATATCGTGGATCTATATAGATAATTCTCTGCCGAGGTATAAAGTACCCACAAGGAACTCCTTGTGTGGATTTTCAGACAATTCCGATGAAAAATGTGGGTCAAATCTTAAAAAACCGAATATCGGGAGATACCGTTATATGGAGGATATACGATATCGTGGACCTGTATAGACAATTCTCTCTCAGGGGGTGAAGTACTCACAAGGAACTACTTGATTTTAAGACAATTCCATTGAAAAGCGTGGCTAACATCATCAAAATACCGAATATCGGGGGTTACAGTTATATGGGGGATATACGATATCGTGGACCTATATAGACAATTCTTTTTGAGGAGGTAAAATGCCCACAAGGGAATCCTTTTGTGGAATTTCAGACAATTCCATTGAAAAATGTGGCTAAAATCACCAAAATACCGAATATCGGGGGTACTGTTACATGGGGGCTATACGATATTGTGGACCTATATACATAATTCTCTGCCGAGCTATAAAGTACCCACACGGAACTCTTTGTATGGATTTTCAGACAATTCCGTTGAAAAATGTGGGTAAAATCATCAAAATACCAAATGTCGGGGGTACCGTTATATGGGGGCCATACGATATTGTGGACCTATATAGATAATTCTCTGCCGAGGAATAAAGTACCCACAAGGAACTTCTTGTGTGGATTTTCAGACAATTCCGTTGAAAAATGTGGGTAAAATCATCAAAATATCGAAAATCGGGGGGTACCGTCACATGGGGGCTATACGATATCGTGGACCTGTATGGACAATTCGCTGCCGAGGTATAAAGTACCCACAAAGAACTCCTTGTGTGGATTTTCAGACAATTCCGTTGAAAAATGTGGGTAAAATCACCAAAATTCCGAATATCGGGGGGCACCGTTATATGGGGGCTATACGATATCGTGGACCGATATAGCCCATCTTCGAACTTGACCTGCCTGCAGACAAAAGAGAGATCTGTGCAAAATTTTAGCTTCCAATCTTAATTCGTTTAGACTGTAGCGTGATTAAAACAGACGGACGGACAGGGCTAAATCGTCTTAGAATTTTACGCTGACCAAGAATATATATACTTTGTTGGGTCTAAAATGATTATTTCGATGAGTTACAAACGGAATGACGAACTTAATATACCCTCCATACCTTTTTTTTGTGGGGGGTATAAAAATGAATACCGGACAAAGTTAGAGACAATTTATAAAGAACTGCAAAGTACTGCAATAAAAAGTCCAAAGATTTCAAACCAGTTTGTGAAGGTGACGGAGTCATTTTTAAGAATACTAGTTTATAACATTAAACATAGTATATTGGATTATATAATACTAATTAAGCTGTAAGAGGGAGATGTTGTATATGTTAATATATGTAATTTACTACTTATAATAAAGTCTACTTTTGTGCTTATACATTTGTCATTTGTATTGTAATTCATGTCAACCAATATTTTTAAATAAATTAATTCATTCTGTCATACACACTTATTTACTTAACAGACTGTAGCGTGATTACAACAGACGGACACCATACTATGTATGGCGGAGGGTATAAAAATACCGAATGTAGCTGTTATATTAGGGTCCATTTGACGTCATGGACCTGTATAGGTAACTTTTGTCATAAGCCATTACAATATTCAAAATCGGTGAATAATGTAGCTAGAACCATCAAAATACCGAATATCGGGAAGTACCGTTTTGGCTATACCAAAACATGGACCTACATGGGGGCTATACCAAAATATGGATCTACCATTTTCAATACCAAAAGTCCTGCATACATAATATACATTTGAGTAAAATTATATAAATCTACTTAATTTCGTTCGAAAGCTAGATCGATTTCCACAGACGGATTGACGGACGGACATCGCCAAAATGACATTGAATTTTATGCTGATCAAGAATATATGTACTTTTGGGGTCTAAAATGTATATTTCGAGGTGTTACAAACGAAATGACAAACTTAATATACCCTCCATACTATGGCGAAGGGTATAACAAGTAAAAAAGCTGTAAGTTCGGGCGGGCCGAACTTTTAATACCCTCCACCACTTGGTACAAATTTGGCGAATTCCCCAAAAAAAAAAAAAAAAATTATAAATAAATAAAATCAGTTAAAAATTCTGTTAAAATCTTAAAAATACCGAATGCTTATACGACGACGTGGACCTGCATAGGCAACTTTTGTCATAAGTTATTACAATATTTAAATGCGAAACTTGAAGAAAAATCTGTTTATATGCACAGACAATTTTCTGGCATGGGCTGAAGCATCCATTACAAACTTCAAGTACAAAATTTGAAACGATTCCGGTAAACAATGTCGCTAAAATCATTAAAATCCCGAATATCGGGGGGTACCGTTATATGGGGACTATATGAAAACGTGGACCTACATGGCTCATTTTTTGACTTAGGATGTAGTATTCATTACGAACTTCAAATGCCAAATTTTAAACAATTCCGATAAATAATGTCGCTAAAATCATCAAAATACCCAATATCGGGAGGTACCGTTATATGGGGGCTATATGATAACTTGGACCTACATGGCCCATTTTCGAACTTAACCTGCCTACTGGCAAAATATACATGTGTGCAAAATTTTAGCCTTCTATCTCAATTTGTTCGAAAGATAGCGTGATTACAACAGACAGACAGACGGACAGACAGACACACAGACAGACAGACGGACATGGCTAAATCGTCTTAGAATTTTACGCTGATCAAGAATATATATACTTTGTTGGGTCTGACATGAGTATTTCGAGGAGTTACAAACGGAATGACAAAATTAATATACCCTCCATAGAATGGTGGAGGGTATAAAAAGCAGTTTTTAAACAAACATAATGATCGTGTTTACTTGCCAAAGAAGTCAGCTTAAAATTTGAATATATATACTTTTTGGGGTCTAAAATGTATATTTCGAGGTGTTACAAACGAAATGACAAACTTAATATACCTTCCATACTATGGTGAAGGGTATAAAAAGCAGTTTTTAAACAAACAAAATGATCGTGTTTACTTGCCAAAGAAGTCAGCTTAAAATTTGAACCTTCGGTTGGCCACCAAAACTCAAGCGCCGGCCATGGTGATGGTGTGGGCCGCCATAATAGCCGATGGTCACTCTCCGCTCGTATTAATCGACCGTGGTATGAGAATAAATGCCGAATATTATAGCGGAAATACTCTGGAGGGTGCATTAAGGCCTTGGGCACGCAAACATTTTGGTCGCAGGCCTTGGACATTCCAACAGGACTCTGCAGCATCGCACTCAGCACGCGCCACCCAAGAATAATTACAAAATGAGGTTCCTTGCTACATTTCTAGCGCGTAATGGCCACCAAAATCTCCGGATACCAATCCGTTGGACTATTATGTCTGGAGTATTTTGGATGGCCAAAATACCGCAAAGCAACATTCGGACAGCGTGTGACGGTTTCATTGGTCGTTTGAAAGCCATAATTCATGCCAAAGGTGACCAATTCCAACAAATCTAAACTTAATCTAAAATTTGATGCCATTTTCGACATTTTTTGCTTTCATTCAACTAAATTAAAAAAAGCAAGTAAAAGAGCTATGAATTCGGCCGGGCCAATCTTATCCTACATCACAGATTTTCAATACCAAAAGTCTTGCACACATAATTTGAGTAAAATTTTATCAACCTACTTCATTTCGTTCGGAAGTAGGTGGACAGATGGACGGACATCGCTAAATCGACATAGAATTTTATGCTGATCAAGAATATATCTACTTTGTGGGGTCTTTGATGTATATTTCGAGATGTTACAAACGAAATACAAACTAAATATACCCTCCATACTATGGTGGAGGGTATAAAATAGAGATCCCAAGTCTCTTTGGACAAAATCAGTTTTAGGACATTTGGAGCCGATGTAGCGATGTCCGTCCGTCTGTCTGGCTGGTGCCCACGATAATCCTCGAAGGGAGTTTCCGATTTGATTCAAACTTGATACATCGTAATATTATTATCAAGATTCCATCGAGTTCGGAGACGGGCAATTTCTTTCCTTCTGGTATCTCCCCCACAAAAGGTAAACATTTTTAAAAAAATATTTTACTGAACATAAAGAGAAAGGATAATCTAATTTTCTGCAACTTTGTAGGTTTAAATATTTGCATCAGTGCTAGGTCAGTGCGAAAATGGCAATATCGGTTCTCTCCATCAAGTACCTCCCACCAAAGTTCACACATCCAAACATTTTTGCTAACGAAAAATCTGTTGTGAAGATGATAGATATCTGCCAACCCCTTCTGGTACCTCACCCACAAAGGGTCACAATTGCCTATATGTATATCTGTCATAACTTTCATACAAGTCGGTGATTCTACACAACTTGATATATTCTAATATTTTTAACCACAAATCTGATACGAATATGTAATTTATCGGAATTTATGATTTCGTATAAAATTGGATATAAATGTTCTTTTTCCTTTAAATGTTGCACATACCAATATTTTATCTGTATTAGATGAAGTGGAATATTTCGGTTCGCTATATCTTGTAACTCACGCATATCTCCATGTTTTCTAAAAATGTGCACATATTCAATATATAGTATGGGAAGTATGCGATATAGTCCAAACATGGCACGTGACAATATTTTTTATCAGACTTAAGTCTGATCCGAATTGGACAATATTGGCCAACTGCTTTGAAACCTTCCCCATAAAGGGTCGACAGTTAGAATAATCATAACTCAAGGCTGGGGGTATACATCTGTCGATAAAAAACGTCTGATATTATTTAACTTGTTTTATTTTTTCGTATTTTTTATCACGCTATCTTTCGAACAAACTGCTTTAGAGCGCTAACATTTTGCACACACTATTGTGATATCCACGACTCGGGGAAGTTTGTTTAGGCCTGCCTAATATTTCAGCCGGCGCTTAAAAACGCCACTGGCTGCAAAAGTTGTTTTTTTTTTTGTATTTTTGCTGGCACAAAATATTTATGAAGCACTTTATTTAGTGACAAAAGAAAAAATCGTTTTAATTTTGTGCCAACAATTCGGCAGTTAAAACTTAATTGAATTTATTTCAGAATTATGTTGCCTTCTAAGATATAATAACGGTATTTCTTAATTCTAATTTTTATCATTTAATATCCCTACAAAATAAACAATAAAAATAATTTTAAAAACATACGTCAATAAAACAGAACTAAGATAACAGCTGTTTGGAAATTATGAAGATAGGGATCTCTAAGTCAGTCTATCGATAACAATTATGTAACAATAAAGTAATTTCTGTTTTATGCTGCAGTATCTATTACGAACTTCAAATAACAAATTTGGAACGATTCCGCTAAATAATGTCGCCAAAATCATCAAAATACCCAATATCGGGGGGTACCGTTATATGGGGGGTATATGTAGACGTGGACCTACATTTCTCATTTTTTGACTTAGGATGTAGTATCCATTACGAACTTCAAATACCAAAGTCAGTCGCTGGAGATCTTTAAATTATTTGATGTGGATATTGAATTCGTTAAGTATGAGGATCTATTGCGAATGCTGGGGTCACATTTTACTCCAAAGGAAAATAGTGTAATTGAATTTAAAAAATGTTTTGGTTCGTGACATCTTTATTTGTGGATTATCACAAAAGCACCAGTATATTAAGGAAACGCTTTTGACAGAGGACAAAATTATACTAGAAAAATCAATTGAAATAGCTAACAATATGATGTTGGCTAAGGAAAATGTTGCAATGTTGCAAGATAATGAATTTATGGAAGATATTGTTAATGCAATGATCAAAAATTCAGGAGGAGTTTATAATTACAAATCAAATAATGTCAAAAATGAAAGTGGAAATTGTTAAAAATGCTGTCAGAATCACAAATATAAGTGCCCAGCCGAAGGGGGGAAATATTACAAATGCGGCAAATTGAACCATTTCGCTAGAATGTGTATGAACCCGAAGAAATTTGTCAAACAGATGCAGACTGATGAAGGAGTTGTGAATGAAGGTGATTTCGGAGATTTCGATTTATTTGTTGGAGTTGTAAATCAAAGGGGCAAATCATCTTCTGAATGGAACGTTAAAGTAATGGTAAACCAAAGCATGATTCAGTGTCAGATAGATACGGGTGCGCAGGCGAATGTAATATCGGCAGACACGGCTGGAATGCTCAAAATCCAGGATAAGGCGAAGAAAAGTTCTACAGGAATCTTTACATCTAGTGGAAAGAAAATACTAATTATTGGAGAAGTTGATCATTTTAAGCTTAGGGATGATGTTGAGCCGATGGTTGAACCACCTCGTAGAATCCCATTCAAAATGTACAAAAGTTTACAAAAAGAATTAGATCGTATGGTTAAAAAATAAGCAGGTTGTGATACCAAAGAATATGCGCAGAAAAGTATTGCATAGGATTCATGAAAGACATATGGGAGTATCGAGATGTCAGAATTTGGCGCGCCAGACTGTATACTGCAGTGACTGGGAAATCGAGCATATTACATCAAGTCCTTTTTTACCAAGGTCAAATTGAAGAAAATGTTATAAAAATCCTTCGAGAGTAATTCTGATCCACACTAAGCTTTATTGCACTACAGAACAACCCCAAAAGGAAATATGTCAAGTCCTTCTGAATTACTTATTTCTGGATCTTTACGTACCAAGATTCCCTCCATGGCAAACAATTACGAACTAAAATTAATTGATAAAAATGAATACCGGACAAAGTTAGAGACAAATTTATAGAGAACTGCAAAGTACTACAATAAAAAGTCCAAAGATTTCAAACCAGTTTGTGAAGGTGACGGAGTCATTTTTAAGAATACTAGTTTATAACATTAAACATAGTATATTGGATTATATAATACTAATTAAGCTGCAAGAGGGAGATGTTGTATATGTTAATATATGTAATTTACTACATATAATAAAGTCTACTTTTGTGCTTATACATTTGTCATTTGTATTGTAATTCATGTCAACCAATATTTTTAAATAAATTAATTCATTCTGTAATACACACTTATTTACTTAACAGACTGTAGCGTGATTACAACAGACGGACACCATACTATGTGTGGTGGAGGGTATAAAAATACCGAATGTAGCTGTTATATTAGGGTCCATACGACGGCATGGACCTGTATAGGTAACTTTTGTCATAAGCCATTACAATATTCAAATGCGAAACACAAAACAAAATCGGTGAATAATGTAGCTAGAACCATCAAAATACCGAATATCGGGAAGTACCGTTTTGGCTATACCAAAACATGGACCTACATGGGGGCTATACCAAAATATGGATCTACCATTTTCAAAACCAAAAGTCCTGCATACATAATATACATTTGAGTAGAATTATATAAATCTACTTCATTTCGTTCGAAAGCTAGATCGATTTCCACAGACGGATTGATGGACGGACATCGCTAAATCGACATTGAATTTTATGCTGATCAAGAATATATATCCTTTTTGGGGTCTAAAATGTATATTTCGAGGTGTTACAAACGGAATGACAAAATTAATATACCCTCCATACTATGGCGAATGGTATAAAAAGCAGTTTTTAAATAAACATAATGATCGTGTTTACTTGCCAAAGAAGTCAGCTTAAAATTTGAATATACATACTTTTTTGGGGTCTAAAATGTATATTTCGAGGTGTTACAAACGAAATGACAAACTTAATATACCTTCCATACTATGGTGAAGGGTTTAAAAAGCATTTTTTAAACAAACAAAATGATCGTGTTTACTTGCCAAAGAAGTCAGCTTAAAATTTGAACCTTCGGTTGGCCACCAAAACTCAAGCGCCGGCCATGGTGATGGTGTGGGCCGCCATAATAGCCGACGGCCACTCTCCGCTCTTATTAATCGACCGTGGTATGAGAATAAATGCCGAATATTATAGCGGAAATACTCTGGAGGGTGCATTAAAGCATTGGGCACGCAAACATTTTGGCCACAGGCCTTGGACATTCCAACAGGACTCTGCAGCATCGCACTCAGCACGCGCCACCCAAGAATAATTACAAAATGAGGTTCCTTGCTTCATTTCTAGCGCGTAATGGCCACCAAAATCTCCGGATACCAATCCGTTGGACTATTATGTCTGGAGTGTTTTGTATTTTGTATGGACGTTTTGTTTTGTTTTGTTTCAGATGGACGGACATCGCTAAATCGACATAGAATTTTATGCTGATCAAGAATATATCTACTTTGTGGGGTCTATGATGTATATTTCGAGATGTTACAAACGAAATACAAACTAAATATACCCTCCATACTATGGTGGAGGGTATAAAATAGAGATCCCAAGTCTCTTTGGACAAAATCAGTTTTAGGACATTTGGAGCCGATGTAGCGATGTCCGTCCGTCTGTCTGACTGGTGCCACGATAATCCTCGAAGGGAGTTTCCGATTTGGTTCAAACTTGATACATCGTAATATTATTATCAAGATTCCATCGAGTTCGGAGACGGGCAATTTCTTTCCTTCTGGTATCTCCCCCCCATAAAGAGAAAGGATAATCTAATTTTCTGCAACTTTGTAGGTTTAAATATTTGCATCAGTGCTAGGTCAGTGCGAAAATGGCAATATCGGTTCTCTCCATCAAGTACCTCCCACCAAAGTTCACACATCCAAACATTTTTGCTAACGAAAAATCTGTTGTGAAGATGATAGATATCTGCCAACCCCTTCTGGTACCTCACCCACAAAGGGTCACAATTGCGTATATGTATATCTGTCATAACTTTCATACAAGTCGGTGATTCTACACAACTTGATATATTTTAATATTTTTAACCACAAATCTGATATGAATATGTAATTTACCGGAATTTATGATTTCGTATAAAATTGGATATAAATGTTCTTTTTCCTTTAAATGTTGCACATACCAATATTTTATCTGTATTAGATGAAGTGGAATATTTCGGTTCGCTATATCTTGTAACTCACGCATATCTCCATGTTTTCTAAAAATTTGCACATATTCAATATATAGTATGGGAAGTATGCGATATAGTCCAAACATGGCACGTGGCAATATTTTTTATCAGACTTAAGTCTGATCCGAATTGGACAATATTGGCCAACTGCTTTGAAACCTTCCCCATAAAGGGTCGACAGTTAGAATAATCATAACTCAAGGCTGGGGGTATACATCTGTCGATAAAAAACGTCTGATATTATTTAACTTGTTTTATTTTAATTTTTGGTATTTTTTATCACGCTATCTTTCGAACAAACTGCTTTAGAGCGCTAACATTTTGCACACACTATTGTGATATCCACGACTCGGGGAAGTTTGCTTAGGTCTGCCTAATATTTCAGCCGGCGCTTAAAAACGCCACTGGCTGCAAAAGTTGTTTTTTTTTTGTATTTTTGCTGGCACAAAATATTTATGAAGCATTTTATTTAGTGACAAAAGAAAAAATCGTTTTAATTTTGTGCCAACAATTCGGCAGTTAAAACTTAATTGAATTTATTTCAGAATTATGTTGCCTTCTAAGATATAATAACGGTATTTCTTAATTCTAATTTTTATCATTTAATATCCCTACAAAATAAACAATAAAAATAATTTTAAAAACATACGTCAATAAAACAGAACTAAGATAACAGCTGTTTGGAAATTATGAAGATAGGGATCTCTAAGTCAGTCTATCGATAACAATTATGTAACAATAAAGTAATTTCTGTTTTATGCTGCAGTATCTATTACGAACTTCAAATAACAAATTTGGAACGATTCCGCTAAATAATGTCGCCAAAATCATCAAAATACCCAATATCGGGGGGTACCGTTATATGGGGGGTATATGAAGACGTGGACCTACATTTCTCATTTTTTGACTTAGGATGTAGTATCCATTACGAACTTCAAATACCAAATTTGAAACAATTCCGGTAAACAATGTCGCTAAAATCATTAAAATACCGAATATCGGGGGGTACCGTTGTATGGGGGCTACACGAAGACACGAACCTGCACAGATAATTTTCTGTCTTAGGCTGTAGTATCCATTACGAACTTTAAATGTTAAATTTGAAACAATTCCGGTGAATAATGTCGCTAAGATCATCAAAATGCCGAATATCGGGAGGTACAGTTATATGGGGGCTATATGATAACTTGGACCTACATTGCCCATTTACGAACTTAACCTGCCTACTGACAAAATATACATGTGTGCAAAATTTTAGCCTTCTATCTCAATTTGTTCGAAAGATAGCGTGATTACAACAGACAGACAGACGGACATGGCTAAATCGTCTTAGACTGACATGAGTATTTCGAGGAGTTACAAACGGAATGACAAAATTAATATACCCCCCACAGTTTGGTGGAGGGTATAAAAATATACGTCAATAAAACAGAACTAAGATAGCAGCTGTTTGGAAATTATAAAGATAGGGATCTCTGTCAGTGTATCGATAAAAATTATGTAACAATAAAATAATTAGACAATATTCCAATTTTTTAAAATGTTGTGATAAAGTTTAACTTTACCATCTATAGATACTAATGGATTAACCCATTTCTTTCAATAATCGCGTATGGCCCCTGATATGGTGCCTGATTTTTCTTTCGATTCATTACCCTTAACAATACTAAATCACCAATCATTAGATTAGGTGAGTTGATGTTCTCTTGATGACCAATTCCCTTTTCTTTTGATTTATCCAAATATCCTTAGGCTTTAGTTAGAGAAATTTTTTAACTTCGTTTAAGCTCCGTGACATAATTATCGGCATTATAAGATGGCGTTTCGGACAGAACTTCATCATTGGGCAAGTAAGGTAGTTTACCAAATACTAACTCGTAGGGTGAATAACCCGTGTCTACGTGGGGCGTAGAATTGTAGGCGAAAGAGTAGTTTAGTTCTATCGACCCTAGGGTTTCATGATGGTAAGGTGTACTAAAGGTCTATTTAATATCCAGTAATCTACATACTTCTGACAACAATTGATTGATAAATTCAGTTCCCTTATCAGATATCAACGTTTTAAAATTCACATAAATCATAAAATTGTCCACTAACGTTTTCGCAACAGTCTTTGCATTTTTCATCTCCATAGGAAAAGCTACAATATATTTTGTTAGTTCGCATGGTGCTGTGAGAACATACCGAGAGTTCCCGGATATTTTAAGGGGGCCTGCAGTGTCTACAGATACGATCTCAAAGCTTGTCGATTATGTATCAATTTTCGTAAAACGTTCTTTCAAATATTTAACCTGTTTATTTAATTTGCACTTTGGGCATTTCGAGACGTAGTTCTTCACCATCTTGTGCATATTGTTCCACGTATATCGCTGTTTTAGTTTTAACGATGTTTTCCTTACCCCCAAATGACCACTATGCGTGGAATCATGATATTCCTGAATTAAATTAAAGAAGTCCGTCCTTATCCTCGTCAACTTTGACGAAGGATTTTTATGAGAAAATAATGACACTAAATTTCTATGATCTGTTACTACATTGAATTTTCCATAAAGGTATGACCTGAAAAAAATTATTCCCCAATGGATCGCTGACAGCTCCTTCTCAATTGTCGGTTTATTGAGATCATGTTTTAACAACGTCGAGCTGGCGTAAGATATAGGTAAATCACTTCCAACTTTCACCTGCGGTAATACAGCCCCAAGGGCATATCTCGATGCATCTGTGGTCAATAGGAATGGTTTCGAAAAATCTGGGTACTGTAATATCGATGGGTTTAATAATTTACTCTTTCGTGTATCGAATGCTTTCTGGCATTGATCATTCCATTGGAAAACTGCGCTTTTCTTCACAAGACCATTCAGACTCTTAGCAATATCGGTAATTTTAGGTATAAGCCTCCTGTTATAATTACAAAATGCTACAAATCGTTTAACTTCGTCAGCGTTCGTAGGTGTCGGGTAATTCTTTATAATATCATCTTTTGCGGGTTCTGTCCTTATACCTTTATCTGTAATAAGATGTCCTAAATAGACAACCTCTCGTTCCAAAAAACAACAATTATTCGCATTCAACTTTAGGTTGAATTTTCGTAGTCGGAGGGTTATGGTTATTATTATGATGCCTCAAACTGCATCCATAAACAATGATGTCGTCCACGTAAAGAAACGCGGAAGCATCCAAACCTGTCATTGCTATGGTCAACGTGCTTTGGAAACTGTTGGATGATATTTTTAATCCAAATGATAGTCTCTTAAATTGATAATGGCCCTTTCCTGTTAAGAAGGCAGTTAGAGGACGTGATTCATTTTTGAGGCTTACTTGATGGAACGAACTAGTCATGTCCAGCTTTAAGAAATATTTGGCCCTTCCCAGCTTATCTAAAACGTCTTCCAACCTTGTCAACGGAAACATGTCATTGACCATTTTTTCATACAGTCTTCTGTAATCAAAAACCCATCACAGGCGCCATTTTTTACTCCCATCTGTCCTCTTCTTTGGTACTATTAATAATGGCAAATTATATGGACTCACTGAATATTCTATAATATCTTCCTCAATTAACTTATTTACCTTCTCATCTGTGAGGTGAAAAATATCCTGGAACTGATTTATAATGGTTTTAACTGTGTCTCTGGCATATGTGTCAACCGATCCTATATCCAGGCATTCAAATAGTGCATTCGCTTGTGCACTGGTATTTGTCTCATATTTATTGTTAGCGTAATACACATCGTACT
Source organism: Musca domestica (assembly GCF_030504385.1). NCBI lineage: Eukaryota > Metazoa > Arthropoda > Insecta > Diptera > Muscidae > Musca > Musca domestica. Next base: position 18,833,058 of record NW_026712115.1, on the reverse strand, counting down.
CTCTTAAATTGCTGATATCCAAATTTAGACCTTGTAATTCTACAGACTTACTATTAGTGTTCAAAAATTTTACATGTTTAAGTCCATTCTGGGGTATCAAACATCCAGCCGCCACTTCCTTATTCAGTGTCACGCTATCCTCATCTATCTTCAATTCAATTGGAATGATAACCTCAGACCACGCGTGCAGAACAATGTTATTTATTTGCATTATTGCATTATCTATTCCTTTTACAAATACATTGAGTGCCAAGTTATCACTCGACTTATATATTGCATTTTTAGTCTCATTCGACGGCTTTGATCTGCCAAATCCGCTACCTTTTTCCTGAACAGATTGTCGGTGAAAGTATTCATATAGCCCCCTATATAACGGTACCTTCCAATATTCTGAGTTGACGTTGATTTTAGTGGCATGGTTCGCCAGAATTGTTTCACTGGAATTGTTTCAATTTTCGTCTTTAAAGATCTACATACTACATACAACCTATAGCAACAAAAATTACTTGTGCAGGCTGGCATCTTCGCATAGCCCCATATGACGGTACCTCCCAATGTTCGGTATTTTGGTAATGTTAGCGACATTATTCACCAGAATTGTCTAAAATTGCTTATGTAGGTCCACGTCTTCGTATAACCTCCATAACGATACATGCATTTTTCTTTTATGCATTTCTTTGGTTCCTCTTCTATTGAGCTTACAATCTCACTTGGGTAAAAAAGTTTTTTGTCATAGAAGAAGAATATCCCGGACAAAAAGCAAGGGAACTGATGAGGATTGGTGGCTCTTTCCGAAACCTAGGTATTCCCTGCCCTACCCCCTGGTAAACGTTACCATCGTTCTCCACTAATAAACAAACGTTGTTTTTATAAAAACTACAATATTTCTTTAACTTTGGTGTGGCCGCGTTTATTATTTCGACATCAACTATTCAGGTGCGCCACCACATAATTCTGTACTACAATTCAATGTAACCCGACTGCAATTTCAGTTCTCAAGAAATCGAGTCAACTAAATATAACTTTAACTATGGAAAAAAAGCAATAAAATAATGATTTTTTTAACAATTTAATTTAATTTTAGTTCCATTTACCCCATAAATACATAAAATCTATAAATAACAATTTTGTCCGTTGTCGCTTTATACTCCTAGAAAAGAATACAAATCAAATTAGAATGCAAAAAAAAGAATCTCGAAAAATTTGGCAAAGGTATTTTTGAGCTGTATTTGATATATTTTCCCGAATATCGTTACTACGGAGCCCATATTACGGCTATGCAGGGCAAATTCAACAACTCGGATAAACAATATGAATGGGAGCTATAGCTACATCTGAACCGATTTCCACCAAATTTCACATAAGCTGGCCATAGACGAACGATTTGTTGGTGTGATTTGCAAATTTATTGCTGCGATTTATTGCATATCGTTTCTCCACACACGCTCGAACAAATCATAATTCAGCCGACGTTGAAGAGTAAGCATATGCTACGAAGCGGATGATGTTCATTTTGTGTTTGAACTTCGGTTTGTGCTTCTGTTTGAATTTTGTGGCAGAAAATTTTTTATTTAACAATTGGTTTTTCTGTTGATAGGAAACTTAAAAAAACATGTGCGACGAAGCAGCGGCTTATGCAGCTGCGCTTTTAATTATATATACATGTTTCGACATGGAAAATAAAAAACAAGAAAAGAAAAAAATCGAAAAAAAAGAAAAAGAAAATGGAGTGAAGAGTGGCTGCTCGAAAGAAAAAAGCATTCCCATGTAGCAACGCTCAAAAATATGGAAATGCTTATTCCAAGGGATTATAAATTTTTTTTACTACGTCCACCGAAGCATTTTTGTCAACCTCTTTCCATTTTGTTACGAGTTTTTCCCATGATTTTTGTTTTTCTAATTTGTCTTTATATTTTTCACTTTTTGTTTGCCAAATGGCATTTTCATTTTTTAACACATCAAAAAATTCTATCATAAAGTCTTTGCTTGCCATTTTTTGTGTGCACTACACGACCTTTCGTTACAATGGTTGAAGAGCAACTGAAATGGCAAAAAGGCTTAAAATTTGCGCAGTAGCCCACACACGTATGATTTGTTTGCCAACAAATTGCAAGTTTTTGAAAAATTTACTTGCCAAAGAAGTCAGCTTAAAATTTGAATATACATACTTTTTGGGGTCTAAAATGTATATTTCGAGGTGTTACAAACGAAATGACAAACTTAATATACCTTCCATACTATGGTGAAGGGTTTAAAAAGCATTTTTTAAACAAACAAAATGATCGTGTTTACTTGCCAAAGAAGTCAGCTTAAAATTTGAACCTTCGGTTGGCCACCAAAACTCAAGCGCCGGCCATGGTGATGGTGTGGGCCGCCATAATAGCCGACGGCCACTCTCCGCTCTTATTAATCGACCGTGGTATGAGAATAAATGCCGAATATTATAGCGGAAATACTCTGGAGGGTGCATTAAAGCCTTGGGCACGCAAACATTTTGGCCGCAGGCCTTGGACATTCCAACAGGACTCTGCAGCATCGCACTCAGCACGCGCCACCCAAGAATAATTACAAAATGAGGTTCCTTGCTTCATTTCTAGCGCGTAATGGCCACCAAAATCTCCGGATACCAATCCGTTGGACTATTATGTCTGGAGTGTTTTGTATTTTGTATGTCCGTCCATCTGCATCACCTACGGAAGTAGGTGGACAGATGGACGGACATCGCTAAATCGACATAGAATTTTATGCTGATCAAGAATATATCTACTTTGTGGGGTCTATGATGTATATTTCGAGATGTTACAAACGAAATACAAACTAAATATACCCTCCATACTATGGTGGAGGGTATAAAATAGAGATCCCAAGTCTCTTTGGACAAAATCAGTTTTAGGACATTTGGAGCCGATGTAGCGATGTCCGTCCGTCTGTCTGACTGGTGCCACGATAATCCTCGAAGGGAGTTTCCGATTTGGTTCAAACTTGATACATCGTAATATTATTATCAAGATTCCATCGAGTTCGGAGACGGGCAATTTCTTTCCTTCTGGTATCTCCCCCCATAAAGAGAAAGGATAATCTAATTTTCTGCAACTTTGTAGGTTTAAATATTTGCATCAGTGCTAGGTCAGTGCGAAAATGGCAATATCGGTTCTCTCCATCAAGTACCTCCCACCAAAGTTCACACATCCAAACATTTTTGCTAACGAAAAATCTGTTGTGAAGATGATAGATATCTGCCAACCCCTTCTGGTACCTCACCCACAAAGGGTCACAATTGCGTATATGTATATGTTAAGTCCGCACTATAGGGACTCGGGGAACAAGTGCCGGCGAAGCTCTCCCAATAGAGCCAGTACGTCCAATACGTACGTGTGACCGTCAAAGGATGGGTGTTTGCGAGGAAATATAAATAAAAGAAAACACAGGGTTTTAATAAAAGGTTTGTCCAATTGCCGTGTATTTATTGGTGGTAAACGATATTACCTTTTAATGAGTACGACGATATGTACTTAGCTTACAATATAAGCGCGGTTATTTGCTTGCGATTCAAGCGGCGATCCAACTCGAAGGTATTTGTTTGTCTGTATTGACGTTTAGATGCCTAAAAGGTTGGCGGCTTGTCAATTTAATGTCAAATGCTCGTTGAAATCTGTCTATCCTACTACAACAAGGATGTAGTAATTAGGAGTAGACAGATTTTAACGGCTATTTCATTTCAAATTAAGGGCAGAGTGTTTAACCATTTTAAACAGCGATTCTAACTTAAACATTTGCCGCCTCCCTTGAAACAACTATATGTTTCAACGAATAAAGATTAAAATAATTATTACAATTTGTGGTATCATAAAAAAGTGAGCAAAACCTTTTACATTTTTTCAACTTTTTTCAATTTTTTTTTTAATTCATTATTTTTTCAAATAAATATGCTTACAATCTAAGCATTCGGGGTCATTAGCGATCTCAGGCCATTAGGGACCAATTACACATTCGGGACTATTAAAGACCCCAGGCCATTAGGGACCTTTTTAAACATTCGGGGTCACTAGAGGCCCCAGGCCATTATGGACCTTTACCACATTCGAGATCGTTAAGGACCCCAGGCCATTAGGGACCTTGAAACATTTGGAGCCATACGATCTCCAGGCCATTAGGGACCCCGCGAAGTGAGCTAAGTAAATGTGTCTGAAGCGGCCGTCATTCAACGAAAAATCCGTACGATATACGAGCGTGAACAGTTATGTGATAGGACCTGTAATAATCCAGCCGAAATGAGTATTCTGAGCGAGCAGCACACCGGACGAAAACCGAAAACTATGATTTTTGACCAATTTAGGGTACAAATCTGCTCCTATCAAAATATCTACTGGTCGAGAATCACCGAACTGAGGATCAGCCAAAACTATATTGGACACATCTGACCTCAGGTCCGAAGTGACTGAAATTGTTGGGAGATTTCTCGATATAGAATCTACAACCAACGCTGATGTTTCTAAAATAGGCGATCTATCACAACGACTACGAAGCTTTATGTTACACACCTTTCGACAGGTAGCTGCGACAGTACTATTTACCGCAGAAACTACCGAATTAGTAGACTTAACCGACAGATTTAAGTTTTTCTGAAGTCGTTCCGAAATGAATGACCATTCAGATGCCGGATCTATCAACGCCCTGGCAGGAAAAGAAGCACCATGATGAACTATATTCACCATAGCTGTTCCCAATAGAACTGTCTTATTCTGCGTTACGTAAAACGATTGGCGAACTACATTACCGACCGATGCGACTGAATCAATCGTATTTGAAGCGGGCGTACGATTACTATTAACAATTACGTTTCTTGGTCGAAAGGAGGGGGCAGACGACGACAAATTCGAATTTCTAGGAGTCACAATCTGACTCGGACTACTCACAATAGAGCGATCTCTGTGCAATAGAGTGTGATGTCTCTGACTGCACTTTCGACAAGAACGACTGCTACAATTTTTGACTTCGTGCCCCTTACGAAGGCAATTTACACATAAACGATGCCTTTTTACCAATTTAAATCTTTCCACCGCTGTACCATTTACGAACCGAGGACAAGCATACAATATATGTTGTTGCTCTGAACAAAGAATGCAACAAGAATTACGAGACACACGAGGGGAGGAATTATGATTTTTCTGACCGGGAGACGCGGGGGAGGAGGAAACAACAATATCAGAGGATACTTCGTTGCGATTCAATTTGAGCGAAGCATCAGTATTCCTCATTTCATGCAAACACAGAAGAGTTCGAATTCTCTCTGTCAAGAATGCATCTAACTCTTTCCAAGATGAAAGAAACGATTTGGTTTTCACATTTTGCTCCCATAAAGCGTGAGTGATTTCAGGCAATTTTTGCAAACAAATAAAAACCACAATCGGATCCCAATTATCCGTTGGTACATCAAAAATTGCCATTGCCGAAAGACAACTATTAACCCCGCGTTGAATAGACTTAAGTCCCGAACTAGTTTCCTGCTCCAATACAGGAAGAGCGAACAATGATTTTAAATGGCTGTGGACAAGCAACCGTGGATTATTGTAAGTGGAATTCAGGGCATTCCACGCTAGTTCGAAACTCCGATGAGTCAAAGGAAACTTCGAGACGATTTCTCGAGCCTCACCACTAGTCTTATTAACAAGATGACATAGACGTTCGATGTCTGTTAATCGAGTGTTATTAATAAAAACCGCACTAAACAAATCTCTGAAAGTGGGCCAAGTCAAAATACTTCCATCGAAGACCTCAATATTACAAGGGGGTATCGCCAAATTGTGAAAGTTATCTACATTTAGAGGATCAACAACAAAGCTTGTGCCTATTCTAGGATTCCCAATATCCAAAATTGCGGAGCTAGATGCCTGTGTTCCCACCTCCCGAGAAGAGTGGGACGACGAGCTAATGTTTTTAACGGAAGCATCAGAAGACAGCTTTTCTACAAGAATAGTATCTGGAGGCTCCGTTAAGGAATCTACTGAACTGTTGCGAGATGATTTCAGGGACACTTTTGATTCACTCTGAAATTTAGACAACAATCGTTTAATCGCCGATGCGCAAATCATATATTCTTTGGACGAAACCTCGAATTTGCTGTATAGAGAATCAAGATCTTCAGGAGTTTCTAGATGGGAGAGACAATTATTGAATGTTTCCTCAACCAATTTCCACAATTTTCCAATTTCTTCACTCCTGACCTGAAGATCATAAATATCAAGCTCTTCTTCATTGCACCGAAATGTGCAGTGAACCTCACCAAAGAGTTAGAAGCTCTTAGAAACTTTTCAAAAGGAGTGAAGGCCATTTCAAAAAAGGAGGAATTTAGCAAACAAATTGCCGACAAAATGAAAAGGCAGTACGAAAACAAAAGAGAATCGAATCGTAAACAACGAATACAAAACCAAAGTTACGATTTTATGAAACAAATTGGGATATTCAACGAAAAGAGCTACCAATTGCAGCGTATTAGGATGAAGAGGTCACTATAGAAAAGTTAAAAATGTTTAAAATTAACAATTTTCAACGAAACTTTTATTGCAAATGACACGATAAAAATCAAATATAACAATATATAAAAAAAAAAAACAAGCTACCGATTGTAGCGTATAATATTTTTTAAACCCAACTGGATACTCAAAAACCCTACCAGATTAAAAATTTGCAACAATATGCAAAGAAATCTGATTTGTTTTAAGCCAAATGGTCACTAACAAATAAACGACTAAGTTCTGGTTGTAAAGGACGAATAGCTTATTAAAAAAGCTACCGATTGTAGCGTACAATAATTCACGACAGTAAATTTTCACTCAGAAATTAAAACACTTTTTATAATCAGCCAATTTATTTATTTTGCAACTATATGCAAAAGAAGCGCCCTACACAACTAAAATGTCCAATTGACCGATTGTAGGGTGCACAACAATTCAAAATGTCCAAAGATATTTTCAAAATGCTCCCCTACACTGATTTTATATATTTACAATAAAATATATAATTACTGGTATCGGTACTAATTTACCGACCAAACACTGTGTAATAATATAGTGGCGGGAGACTGTGCAATAAAAACGGACACGACACAAAAGAGAATTGCCCAAACGAAATATTTATGTGCGTATGCGTATGTATGCTTGTCGCATGCAATTGACTGATTGACCGACTAGACGGAACGACAAAGCGACGATGCTGGAGTATGTAACAATACGTACGTGTGTGTAAGAAACAAATATACAGCCGCCAATAGGCTGTAAAACGTACGTATGTCACTCACGTAAATATGAATATATTTTTGTATATTTCTAATGCCGCAAAAATGAAAACAGAAAGAAGAAGTAAACTGGTAATGTTGAGAGATGCAGTTTAAAAATCTAACAACAAACTATCGATGTCAACAATATTGACTGCGAGGTTTGAGAATAATAAGAACCAAACACAAAAACCGAAAATATTAATTTTGTTTTGATTCTATTATTCCCGTATGTCTGTTCGAAAATGGACTTTGACCGATCTCGAAAAAGGGAATATGCAAAGTGTTGTTATGACGGCCACATACAAACGAAACACTTGTTATTGTTTTGCTCACTATACGTACCGATATAGGTTGATGCAAATAAATGATGCTGTGGACTGTAATTTCAGCAACCATACGAGTTTACCAATATGAAGGGCAGCGATCCTTCGGATCCGGCTCGATTCGACCAATGTTAAGTCCGCACTATAGGGACTCGGGGAACAAGTGCCGGCGAAGCTCTCCCAATAGAGCCAGTACGTCCAATACGTACGTGTGACCGTCAAAGGATGGGTGTTTGCGAGGAAATATAAATAAAAGAAAACACAGGGTTTTAATAAAAGGTTTGGCCAATTGCCGTGTATTTATTGGTGGTAAACGATATTACCTTTTAAAGAGTACAACGATATGTACTTAGCTTACAATATAAGCGCGGTTATTTGCTTGCGATTCAAGCGGCGATCCAACTCGAAGGTATTTGTTTGTCTGTATTGACATTTAGATGCCTAAAAGGTTGGCGGCTTGTCAATTTAATGTCAAATGCTCGTTGAAATCTGTCTATCCTACTACAATAAGGATGTAGTAATTAGGAGTAGACAGATTTTAACGGCTATTTCATTTCAAATTAAGGGCAGAGTGTTTAAGCATTTTAAACAGCGATTCTAACTTAAACAGTATATCTGTCATAACTTTCATACAAGTCGGTGATTCTACACAACTTGATATATTTTAATATTTTTAACCACAAATCTGATATGAATATGTAATTTACCGGAATTTATGATTTCGTATAAAATTGGATATAAATGTTCTTTCTCCTTTAAATGTTGCACATACCAATATTTTATCTGTATTAGATGAAGTGGAATATTTCGGTTCGCTATATCTTGTAACTCACGCATATCTCCATGTTTTCTAAAAATTTGCACATATTCAATATATAGTATGGGAAGTATGCGATATAGTCCAAACATGGCACGTGGCAATATTTTTTATCAGACTTAAGTCTGATCCGAATTGGACAATATTGGCCAACTGCTTTGAAACCTTCCCATAAAGGGTCGACAGTTAGAATAATCATAACTCAAGGCTGGGGGTATACATCTGTCGATAAAAAACGTCTGATATTATTTAACTTGTTTTATTTTTTCGTATTTTTTATCACGCTATCTTTCGAACAAACTGCTTTAGAGCGCTAACATTTTGCACACACTATTGTGATATCCACGACTCGGGGAAGTTTGCTTAGGTCTGCCTAATATTTCAGCCGGCGCTTAAAAACGCCACTGGCTGCAAAAGTTGTTTTTTTTTTTTGTATTTTTGCTGGCACAAAATATTTATGAAGCATTTTATTTAGTGACAAAAGAAAAAATCGTTTTAATTTTGTGCCAACAATTCGGCAGTTAAAACTTAATTGAATTTATTTCAGAATTATGTTGCCTTCTAAGATATAATAACGGTATTTCTTAATTCTAATTTTTATCATTTAATATCCCTACAAAATAAACAATAAAAATAATTTTAAAAACATACGTCAATAAAACAGAACTAAGATAACAGCTGTTTGGAAATTATGAAGATAGGGATCTCTAAGTCAGTCTATCGATAACAATTATGTAACAATAAAGTAATTTCTGTTTTATGCTGCAGTATCTATTACGAACTTCAAATAACAAATTTGGAACGATTCCGCTAAATAATGTCGCCAAAATCATCAAAATACCCAATATCGGGGGGTACCGTTATATGGGGGGTATATGAAGACGTGGACCTACATTTCTCATTTTTTGACTTAGGATGTAGTATCCATTACGAACTTCAAATACCAAATTTGAAACAATTCCGGTAAACAATGTCGCTAAAATCATTAAAATACCGAATATCGGGGGGTACCGTTGTATGGGGGCTACACGAAGACACGAACCTGCACAGATAATTTTCTGTCTTAGGCTGTAGTATCCATTACGAACTTTAAATGTTAAATTTGAAACAATTCCGGTGAATAATGTCGCTAAGATCATCAAAATACCGAATATCGGGAGGTACAGTTATATGGGGGCTATATGATAACTTGGACCTACATGGCCCATTTACGAACTTAACCTGCCTACTGACAAAATATACATGTGTGCAAAATTTTAGCCTTCTATCTCAATTTGTTCGAAAGATAGCGTGATTACAACAGACAGACAGACGGACATGGCTAAATCGTCTTATACTGACATGAGTATTTCGAGGAGTTACAAACGGAATGACAAAATTAATATACCCCCACAGTATGGTGGAGGGTATAAAAATATACGTCAATAAAACAGAACTAAGATAGCAGCTGTTTGGAAATTATAAAGATAGGGATCTCTGTCAGTGTATCGATAAAAATTATGTAACAATAAAATAATTAGACAATATTCCAATTTTTTAAAATGTTGTGATAAAGTTTAACTTTACCATCTATAGATATTAATGGATTAACCCATTTCTTTCAATAATCGCGTATGGCCCCTGATATGGTGCCTGATTTTTCTTTCGATTCATTACCCTTAACAATACTAAATCACCAATCATTAGATTAGGTGAGTTGATGTTCTCTTGATGACCAATTCCCTTTTCTTTTGATTTATCCAAATATCCTTAGGCTTTAGTTAGAGAAATTTTTTAACTTCGTTTAAGCTCCGTGACATAATTATCGGCATTATAAGATGGCGTTTCGGACAGAACTTCATCATTGGGCAAGTAAGGTAGTTTACCAAATACTAACTCGTAGGGTGAATAACCCGTGTCTACGTGGGGCGTAGAATTGTAGGCGAAAGAGTAGTTTAGTTCTATCGACCCTAGGGTTTCATGATGGTAAGGTGTACTAAAGGTCTATTTAATATCCAGTAATCTACATACTTCTGACAACAATTGATTGATAAATTCAGTTCCCTTATCAGATATCAACGTTTTAAAATTCACATAAATCATAAAATTGTCCACTAACGTTTTCGCAACTGTCTTTGTATTTTTCATCTCCATAGGAAAAGCTACAATATATTTTGTTAGTTCGCATGGTGCTGTGAGAACATACCGAGAGTTCCCGGATATTTTAAGGGGGCCTGCAGTGTCTACAGATACGATCTCAAAGCTTGTCGATTATGTATCAATTTTCGTAAAACGTTCTTTCAAATATTTAACCTGTTTATTTAATTTGCACTTCGGGCATTTCGAGACGTAGTTCTTCACCATCCTGTGCATATTGTTCCACGTATATCGCTGTTTTAGTTTTAACGATGTTTTCCTTACCCCCAATTGACCACTATGCGTGGAATCATGATATTCCTGAATTAAATTAAAGAAGTCCGTCCTTATCCTCGTCAACTTTGACGAAGGATTTTTATGAGAAAATAATGACACTAAATTTCTATGATCTGTTACTACATTGAATTTTCCATAAAGGTATGACCTGAAAAAAATTATTCCCCAATGGATCGCTGACAGCTCCTTCTCAATTGTCGGTTTATTGAGATCATGTTTTAACAACGTCGAGCTGGCGTAAGATATAGGTAAATCACTTCCAACTTTCCCCTGCGGTAATACAGCCCCAAGGGCATATCTCGATGCATCTGTGGTCAATAGGAATGGTTTCGAAAAATCTGGGTACTGTAATATCGATGGGTTTAATAATTTACTCTTTCGTGTATCGAATGCTTTCTGGCATTGATCATTCCATTGGAAAACTGCGCTTTTCTTCACAAGACCATTCAGACTCTTAGCAATATCGGTAATTTTAGGTATAAGCCTCCTGTTATAATTACAAAATGCTACAAATCGTTTAACTTCGTCAGCGTTCGTAGGTGTCGGGTAATTCTTTATAATATCATCTTTTGCGGGTTCTGTCCTTATACCTTTATCTGTAATAAGATGTCCTAAATAGACAACCTCTCGTTCCAAAAAACAACAATTATTCGCATTCAACTTTAGGTTGAATTTTCGTAGTCGGAGGGTTATGGTTATTATTATGATGCCTCAAACTGCATCCATAAACAATGATGTCGTCCACGTAAAGAAACGCGGAAGCATCCAAACCTGTCATTGCTATGGTCAACGTACTTTGGAAACTGTTGGATGATATTTTTAATCCAAATGATAGTCTCTTAAATTGGTAATGGCCCTTTCCTGTTAAGAAGGCAGTTAGAGGACGTGATTCATTTTTGAGGCGGTGCTCTCTGTAGTTTGTATGTGTTGATCATAAAAATTTTTTGACACTTAACTTCTCATTTGTGAGGTGAAAAATATCCTGGAACTGATTTATAATGGTTTTAACTGTGTCTCTGGCATATGTGTCAACCGATCCTATATCCAGGCATTCAAATAGTGCATTCGCTTGTGCACTGGTATTTGTCTCATATTTATTGTTAGTGTAATACACATCGTACTCTCTTAAATTCCTGATATCCAAATTTAGACCTTGTAATTCAATAGACTTACTATTAGTGTTCAAAAATTTTACATGTTTAAGTCCATTCTGGGGTATCAAACATCCAGCCGCCACTTCCTTATTCAGTGTCACGCTATCCTCATCTATCTTCAATTCAATTGGAATGATAACCTCAGACCACGCGTGCAAAACAATGTTATTTATTTGCATTATTGCATTATCTATTCCTTTTACAAATACATTGAGTGCCAAGTTATCACTCGACTTATATATTGCATTTTTAGTCTCATTCGACGGCTTTGATCTGCCAAATCTGCTACCTTTTTCCTGAACAGATTGTCGGTGAAAGTATTCATATAGCCCCCAATATAACGGTACCTTCCAATATTCTGAGTTGACGTTGATTTTAGTGGCATGGTTCGCCAGAATTGTTTCACTGGAATTGTTTCAATTTTCGTCTTTAAAGATCTACATACTACATACAACCTATAGCAACAAAAATTACTTGTGCAGGCTGGCATCTTCGCATAGCCCCATATGACGGTACCTCCCAATGTTCGGTATTTTGGTAACGTTAGCGACATTATTCACCAGAATTGTCTAAAATTGCTTATGTAGGTCCACGTCTTCGTATAACCTCCATAACGATACATGCATTTTTCTTTTATGCATTTCTTCTATTGAGCTTACAATCTCACTTGGGTAAAAAAGTTTTTTGTCATAGAAGAAGAATATCCCGGACAAAAAGCAAGGGAACTGATGAGGATTGGTGGCTCTTTCCGAAACCTAGGTATTCCCTGCCCTACCCCCTGGTAAACGTTACCATCGTTCTCCACTAATAAACAAACGTTGTTTTTATAAAAACTACAATATTTCTTTAACTTTGGTGTGGCCGCGTTTATTATTTCGACATCAACTATTCAGGTGCGCCACCACATAATTCTGTACTACAATTCAATGTAACCCGACTGCAATTTCAGTTCTCAAGAAATCGAGTCAACTAAATATAACTTTAACTATGGAAAAAAGCAATAAAATAATGATTTTTTTAACAATTTAATTTAATTTTAGTTCCATTTACCCCATAAATACATAAAATCTATAAATAACAATTTTGTCCGTTGTCGCTTTATACTCCTAGAAAAGAATACAAATCATATTAGAATGCAAAAAAAAGAATCTCGAAAAATTTGGCAAAGGTATTTTTGAGCTGTATTTGATATATTTTCCCGAATATCGTTACTACGGAGCCCATATTACGGCTATGCAGGGCAAATTCAACAACTCGGATAAACAATATGAATGGGAGATATAGCTACATCTAAACCGATTTCCACCAAATTTCACATAAGCTGGCCATAGACGAACGATTTGTTGGTGTGATTTGCAAATTTATTGCTGCGTTTTATTGCATATCGTTTCTCCACACACGCTCGAACAAATCATAATTCGGCCGACGTTGAAGAGTAAGCATATGCTACGAAGCGGATGATGTTCATTTTGTGTTTGAACTTCGGTTTGTGCTTCTGTTTGAATTTTGTGGCAGAAAATTTTTTATTTAACAATTGGTTTTTCTGTTGATAGGAAACTTAAAAAACATGTGCGACGAAGCAGCAGCTTATGCAGCTGCGCTTTTAATTATATATACATGTTTCGACATGGAAAATAAAAAACAAGAAAAGAAAAAAATCGAAAAAAAAGAAAAAGAAAATGGAGTGAAGAGTGGCTGCTCGAAAGAAAAAAGCATTCCCATGTAGCAACGCTCAAAAATATGGAAATGCTTATTCCAAGGGATTATAAATTTTTTTTTACTACGTCCACCGAAGCATTTTTGTCAACCTCTTTCCATTTTGTTACGAGTTTTTCCCATGATTTTTGTTTTTCTAATTTGTCTTTATATTTTTCACTTTTTGTTTGCCAAATGGCATTTTCATTTTTTAACACATCAAAAAATTCTATCATAAAGTCTTTGCTTGCCATTTTTTGTGTGCACTACACGACCTTTCGTTACAATGGTTGAAGAGCAACTGAAATGGCAAAAAGGCTTAAAATTTGCGCAGTAGCCCACACACGTATGATTTGTTTGCCAACAAATTGCAAGTTTTTGAAAATTTTCAAAAACTTGCAATTTGTTCGCAAACTACCCCACAGACGTAAAAACGCGACCACAAACCCAACAAATTGCTCGAATTTATCGTTCGTCTATGGCCAGCTATACTGGTTTCCAGACTTAATTTGGTCGTAAGTGCCATATTCCCTTCCCTTTTGGCTAATATTACACATTTGGTACACAATAAAATTTGAATCGGACGAAGATATATATGGGAGCTATATCCAAATATTAACCGATCTCGATAAAATTTAGCAAGGGTATATCTGAGTAATATTTGATATATTTCCCCAAATATCGTTGTTACAGAGTGCATATTACCGCTGCGGAGGACAAAAATAACAATTCGTATGAACAATATATATCGGAGCTATATCTATATCTGAACCGATTTCGATCAAACTTGGCATACTTATTTTTATCACCAATCTGGTCTTACGTGCAACATTCCATACTATTTGGGCTGATATTACAAGATTGGTGCACAACATAAGGCAAATTGGACGAAAATATATATGGGAGCTATATCTAAATTTTGACCGATTACCTCCAATCTAAATAGAGTTCGTCCTTGGGCCAAACAAATTATTTGTGCAAAATTTCATCTGAATCGGGCAATTAATTCTATGTTTAAAAATAGATGGACAGACAGTAAATAAAACAAATTCAAAAATGTAAAAAAATATATGTATTGTAATACTTCAGTGCGCAAATAAACATATAGCTCCATGACCATGAGAAAAGCATGAACATGCCAAATTTAATTCCTAAGGGTTTGTCCTTCGGATTTATTAATTTCATAGCAAATGCCAAGCGTGCAGGAAACTGCAATCTTTTGTAGTTGACATTTCTATTGCAATTAGTGAATACGAGGTAGCAACATACTTCCCCGTAATAAACGCATCGGGATCAATGCTTCTTAATAAAATCGTATCCCAATCTGAAACGATTTCAATATAATTTGACAAAATTTACTTTTACACCAAATTAATTAAGTCACATCTTCTATATTTCATTGAAAGTGGATCTTAAAACTTAATAAAAGAAAAAGCTGCATTGTGCTAGTATCATACCTTTGAAGGAATAAATCCTTTCGATCAGTTTGTTCCGGAACGACGCTACGCTGGTTAGTAAGGATTGATGTTGAAACTTTAAAACGGGACATATGTTGCAATTGATCGAAGTAAAAATATTTGAGAATAAAATTGAATGCACAAATATTAGAAGTAAACCTGAGGCTAAATATATAAACAAATATTTTGCAATCTATTTCAGAAAAAAACATTGTGCTACAATCCCTTTTTACTAAACAAAATACTATATAGCGATTATAGTATATAATAGCACAATAGTATATAATAGCGATCAGTTTGTTCCGGAACGACGCTACGCTGGTTAGTAAGGATTGATGTTGAAACTTTAAAACGGGACATATGTTGCAATTGATCGAAGTAAAAATATTTGAAAGCACAAATATTAGGAATAAAGCTGAACCTAAATATATAAACAAACATTTTGCAATCTATTTCAGAAAAAAACATTGTGCTACAATCCCTTTTTACTAAACAAAATACTATATTGGGATTATAGTATACAATAGCACAAGAGTATATATATATATATATATATATATATATATATATATATATATATATATATATATATATATAAGAAAGTTGTGTTAGTTATTACGCTTATAACTCAAGAAACGCTGGTCTGATTTTAACGAATCAGACAAATTCCGAATTGTCTCATAGCAGAAAAGGATAAAATCCAAAAAAAATATATATTTGAAAAATTTCATTTTAACTTTTGAAATGTACAATAGAAATGTTGTGTTTTGCATGATTTTCTGAACCGATTTCGATCAAACTTGGCATACTTATTTTTAGGTCCAATCTGGTCTTACGTGCAACATTCCATACTATTTCGGCTGATATTACATGTTTGGTGCACAACATAAGGCAAATTGGACGAAAATATATATGGGAGCTATATCTAAATTTTGAACGATTACCTCCTACTACCTACTTTGTTTAAAAATACATGGACAGACAGTAAATAAAAGAAATTCAAAAATTAAAAAAAAAAAAAAATATATATATATATATATATATATATATATATATATATATATATATATATATATATATATATATATATATATATATATATATATATATATATATATATATATATATATATAAATTTCCATATATACTGCAACATCGCCTGAAAGTAACATAGGCTATATACATTTCTGAATTTCCACTTGGAACTGGAGATATAGCATCAGAATCGGAGGTACCTCCCAAAAGATACAGTCTCCAAATTTGGAATGCGTAACGGAATTTGGAACAAAAATAAGTTTGCCAAATTATATTGTAATCGGTTCAGGTTTGGATATAGCTCCCATATATATTTTCGACCGATTTCGTTCATTTGATGCCTCAAACACAATATGAATGTTCGATTTCAATGAAATTTGGAATGAGTGACGGAATTTGATCCGAAAATAAGCTCCCATATATATTTTCCGCCGATTTCAAGCATTTGATGCACCAAGCACGCTATGTATCCCCAATTTCAATGAAATTTGAAACGTGTGATAGATTTAATGTATAAAATTGATTTCCCAAATTATATTGAAATCGGTTCAGATTTGGATATAGCTTCCATATACATTTTCGGCCGATTTCATGTATTTGGTGGACCAAACACGATATGTATTTCCAATTTTAATGAAATTTAAAATAAGTAACGGAATTGGGAGCCAAAATCAATTAGTCTTATTAAATTGAAATCGGTTCAGATTTGGATATAGCTTCCATTTATATTTTCGACCGATTTCATGTATTTGATGCACCAAACACGCTATGTATCTCTAATTTCAATGAAATTTTGAATGTGTAGCGGAAATTAAAACAAATATACATTTGTCAAATTATATTAAAATCGGTTCAGATTTGGATATAGCTCTCATATATATTTTCGACCGATTCATGTATTTTATGCACCATACACGATATGTATGTTCGATTCCAAAGAAATTTGGAATATGTAACGGGATTTGGATTAGAAAATAAATTAGTCAAATTATATTAAAATCGGTTCAGATTTGGATATAGCTCCCATATATATTTTCCGCCGATTTCACATATTTGATGCACAAAACACGATACGTATTTCCGATTCCAATGAAATTCGGCATGAGTGGTTAAATTTGGTACAAAAATAAATTTGACAAATTATATTCAAATTTGATTATAGCTCCCATATTTATATACTCAGCCGATTTCACATATTTGATGCACCCAAAGCAAGAGAAACGAAATCTGGCACCAGAAAAAAATGCCAAATTATATTGAAATCAGTTGAGGTTTGGGTGTAGCTAACATATATATTTCGGCCGATTTCATACATGTTATGCACCAAACACGATATATATGACCGATTCCAATGAAATTCAGAATGTGTGGCGGAATTTGGTTACAATAATAAATGTGACAAATTAATTGGAAATTAGTTAAGATTTGGATATAGCTCCCATATACATATTCTCGGCCGATTTCAAATATTAGACGCACCAATTTCGATGAAATATGAAAGGTGTGGCGGAATTTGGTGTAAAAGTAATTTTTTTTAAATTATATTTAAATCGGATCAGATTGGGATATGATTTTAATAAGAACCATTGACCCACAACGCCTTAGGCTAACACTAAAAAACTACACAACAATTAATTTGAAATACGCTTATTACGGCGAAGTATGTTGCTATCTCGAATTCACTAATTGCAATAGAAATGCCACTCAATTTTAAAAAATTGCAGTTTCCTGCACGCTTGGTATTTGCTATGAAATAAATTCGTGTATGTTACTGCTTTTCTAATGTTTTGGTTTATTTACGCATGAAAGTAGTGCAATAATTTTTTTTAATTTTTAAATTTGTTTTTTTTTTTTTTTTTAACCAATGGTTGGTTAAAAAAAAAAAAAACAAATTTAAAAATTAAAAAAAAATATTGCACTACTTTCATGCGTAAATAAACCAAAACATTAGAAAAGCAGTAACATACACGAATTTATTTCATAGCAAATACCAAGCGTGCAGGAAACTCCAATTTTTTAAAATTGATTGGCATTTCTATTGCAATTAGTGAATTCGAGATAGCAACATACTTCGCCGTAATAAGCGTATTTCAAATTAATTGTTGTGTAGTTTTTTAGTGTTAGCCTAAGGCGTTGTGGGTCAATGGTTCTTATTAAAATCATATCCCAATCTGATCCGATTTAAATATAATTTAAAAAAAATTACTTTTACACCAAATTCCGCCACACCTTTCATATTTCATCGAAATTGGTGCGTCTAATATTTGAAATCGGCCGAGAATATGTATATGGGAGCTATATCCAAATCTTAACTAATTTCCAATTAATTTGTCACATTTATTATTGTAACCAAATTCCGCCACACATTCTGAATTTCATTGGAATCGGTCATATATATCGTGTTTGGTGCATAACATGTATGAAATCGGCCGAAATATATATGTTAGCTACACCCAAACCTCAACTGATTTCAATATAATTTGGCATTTTTTTCTGGTGCCAGATTTCGTTTCTCTTGCTTTGGGTGCATCAAATATGTGAAATCGGCTGAGTATATAAATATGGGAGCTATAATCAAATTTGAATATAATTTGTCAAATTTATTTTTGTACCAAATTTAACCACTCATGCCGAATTTCATTGGAATCGGAAATACGTATCGTGTTTTGTGCATCAAATATGTGAAATCGGCGGAAAATATATATGGGAGCTATATCCAAATCTGAACCGATTTTAATATAATTTGACTAATTTATTTTCTAATCCAAATCCCGTTACATATTCCAAATTTCTTTGGAATCGAACATACATATCGTGTATGGTGCATAAAATACATGAATCGGTCGAAAATATATATGAGAGCTATATCCAAATCTGAACCGATTTTAATATAATTTGACAAATGTATATTTGTTTTAATTTCCGCTACACATTCAAAATTTCATTGAAATTAGAGGTACATAGCGTGTTTGGTGCATCAAATACATGAAATCGGTCGAAAATATAAATGGAAGCTATATCCAAATCTGAACCGATTTCAATTTAATAAGACTAATTGATTTTGGCTCCCAATTCCGTTACTTATTTTAAATTTCATTAAAATTGGAAATACATATCGTGTTTGGTCCACCAAATACATGAAATCGGCCGAAAATGTATATGGAAGCTATATCCAAATCTGAACCGATTTCAATATAATTTGGGAAATCAATTTTATACATTAAATCTATCACACGTTTCAAATTTCATTGAAATTGGGGATACATAGCGTGCTTGGTGCATCAAATGCTTGAAATCGGCGGAAAATATATATGGGAGCTTATTTTCGGATCAAATTCCGTCACTCATTCCAAATTTCATTGAAATCGAACATTCATATTGTGTTTGAGGCATCAAATGAACGAAATCGGTCGAAAATATATATGGGAGCTATATCCAAACCTGAATCGATTACAATATAATTTGGCAAACTTATTTTTGTTCCAAATTCCGTTACGCATTCCAAATTTGGAGACTGTATCTTTTGGGAGGTACCTCCGATTCTGATGCTATATCTCCAGTTCCAAGTGGAAATTCAGAAATGTATATAGCCTATGTTACTTTCAGGCGATGTTGCAGTATATATGGAAATTTTCAGGAAAATGTATTCAGCGGTTTTCGAGTCCATAAATTACAAACAAACATACAAACATTTTCCTCTTTTATATATATATATATATATATATATATATATATATATATATATATATATATATATATATATATATATATATATAAAAGAGGAAAATGTTTGTATGTTTGTTTGTTTGTAATTTATGGACTCGAAAACCGCTGAATACATTTTCCTGAAAATTTCCATATATACTGCAACATCGCCTGAAAGTAACATAGGCTATATACATTTCTGAATTTCCACTTGGAACTGGAGATATATATATATATATAAAAGAAAGTTGTGTTAGTTACTACGCTTATAACTCAAGAAACGCTGGTCTGATTTTAACCAATCAGACAAATTCCGAATTGTGTCTTGGCAGGATAAAATCTAAAAAAAATTATATTTGAAAAATTTCATTTTAACTTTTGAAATGTACAATAGAAATGTTGTATTTTGCATGATTTTCTTTCCATTTTGACCTACTATTTTCGAATGAACATTTGTAGTGTTTTTTTTTTTCTTTTTGAATTCTAATAAGATGTGTAGACTTCTTAGGGTAGTACAAAGCGAAAACGGACAAAACTGTTATTTGTAGATTTTATGTATTTATTGGGCAAGTGGAACTTTACGAATAATATCATTTCAGAAGAGGATACAAAATAAAGAATTATTTACACAATATAAAAGAAAGTTATGATAGCTACTACGCTTATAACTGAAGAACGACTCAACGGATTTTGACTTTTTTGGAATGGTTACTTGACAAAAAAAATTAGGTTAATCATATACCAATAGAAATGTGATTACCTTGTTCATTCCTCTAAATTCAGAATTTGAGACACAATCCTATATAAATACTTCTTGGGTGACACTACTTTCTGTATCTTTAGCCTTTCTTGGCATAGCTTTGCCCATACTTCTTGTTATAGCTAATATTCTGTTTACCTCATCCCTTGTTGGGATAGTTGTTTTAAACTCTCACTGTTCAGTTTTATCTTCGATAAAGCATCTACATTAGCGCTCATTTTCCTTTTTAAAAACTATATTGAAGTCATAGTCACACAAGTCCATCCTTATCCTCGTCAACTTTGACGAAGGATTTTTATGAGAAAATAATGACACCACATTTCTATGATCTGTTACTACATTGAATTTTCTCCCATAAAGGTATGACCTGAAAAAATTATTCCCCAATGGATCGCTGGCAGCTCCTTCTCAATTGTCGGTTTACTGAGATCATGTTTTAACAACGTCGAGCTGGCGTAAGATATAGGTAAATCACTTCCAACTTTCCCCTGCGGTAATACAGCCCCATGGGCATATCTCGATGCATCTGTGGTCAATAGGAATGGTTTCGAAAAATCTGGGTACTGTAATATCGATGGGCTTAAAAATTTACTAAAACTGCGCTTTTCTTCACAAGACCATTCAGACTCTTAGCAATATCGGTAATTTTAGGAATAAGCTATGAGCTATTGCTATGGTCAACGATCTTTGCAAAATGTTGGATGATATTTTTAATCCAAATGACAGTCTCTTAAATTGATAATGGCCCTTTCCTGTTTAGAAGGACGTGATTCCTTTTTGAGGCTTACTTGATGGAACGAACTAGTCATGTCCAGCTTTGAGAAATATTTGGCCCTTCCCAGCTTATCTAAAACGTCTTCCAACCTTGTCAACGGAAACTTGTCATTGACAATTTTTTTATTCAGTCTTCTGTAATCAAAAGCCAGGCGCCATTTTTTACTACCATCTGTACTCTTTTTTGCTACTATTAATAATGGCAAATTATATGGACTCACTGAATCTTCTATAATATTTTCCTCAATTAACTTATTTACCTGCACGTTTATCTCCTCCATTTGAGACTCTGGTAATCTGTAATACTTTATATATATACGGTTTTTTGTCATAGAAGAAGAATATCCCGAACAAAAAGCAAGGGAACTGATGAGGATTGGTGGCTCTTTCCGAAACCTAGGTATTCCCTGCCCTACCCCCTGGTAAACGTTACCATCGTTCTCCACTAATAAACAAACGTTGTTTTTATAAAAACTACAATATTTCTTTAACTTTGGTGTGGCCGCGTTTATTATTTCGACATCAACTATTCAGGTGCGCCACCACATAATTCTGTACTACAATTCAATGTAACCCGACTGCAATTTCAGTTCTCAAGAAATCGAGTCAACTAAATATAACTTTAACTATGGAAAAAAAAGCAATAAAATAATGATTTTTTGTTTATTACTCATCCTCTTCTGAAATGAATTACGGATAATTTAATTTAATTTTAGTTCCATTTACCCCATAAATACATAAAATCTATAAATAACAATTTTGTCCGTTGTCGCTTTATACTCCTAGAAAAGAATACAAATCATATTAGAATGCAAAAAAAAGAATCTCGAAAAAATTTGGCAAAGGTATTTTTGAGCTGTATTTGATATATTTTCCCGAATATCGTTACTACGGAGTCCATGCGGCTATGCAGGGCAAATTCAACAACTCGGATAAACAATATGAATGGGAGCTATAGCTACATCTGAACCGATTTTCACCAAATTTCACATACTGGTTTCCAGACTTAATTTGGTCGTAAGTGCCATATTCCCTTCCCTTTTGGCTAATATTACACATTTGGTACACAATAAAATTTGAATCGGACGAAGACATATATTGGAGCTATATCCAAATATTAACCGATCTCGATAAAATTTAGCAAGGGTATATCTGAGTAATATTTGATATATCGTTGTTACAGAGTGCATATTACGGCTGCGGAGGACAAAAATAACAATTCGTATGAACAATATCTATCGGAGCTATATCTATATCTGAACCGATTTCGATCAAACTTGGCATACTTATTTTTATATCCAATCTGGTCTTACGTGCAACATTCCATACTATTTGGGCTGATATTACAAGTTTGGTGCACAACATAAGTCAAATTGGACGAAAATATATATGGGAGCTATATCTAAATTTTCACCGATTACCTCCAATCTAAATAGAGTTCGTCCTTGGGCCAAACAAATTATTTGTGCAAAATTTCATCTGAATCGGGCAATTAATGCGACCTGTACTTTGTTTAAAAATACATGGACAGACAGTAAATAAAACAAATTCAAAAATTTAAAAAAAATATATGTATTGTAATACTTCAATGCGCAAATGAACATATAGCTCCATGACCATGAGAAAAGCATGGACATGCCAAATTTAATTCCTAAGGGTTTGTCCTTCGGATTTATTAATTTCATAGCAAATGGCAAGCGTGCAGGAAACTGCTATCTTTCGTAGTTGACATTTCTATTGCAATTAGTGAATTCGAGGTAGCAACATACTTCCCCGTAATAAACGCATAGGGATCAATGCTTCCTAATAAAATCATATCCCAATCTGAAACGATTTCAATATAATTTGACAAAATTTACTTTTACACCAAATTAAGTCACATCTTCTACATTTCATTAAAATTGGATCTTACAACTTAATAAAAGAAATAGCTGCAGCTGCACAAGAGTATATATATATATATATATATATATATATATATATATATATATATATATATATATATATATATATATATATATATATATATATATATATATATATATATATATATATATATATATATATATATATATATATATATATATATATATATATATATATATATATATATATATATATATATATATATATATATATATATATATATATATATATATATATATATATATATATATATATATATATATATATATATATACTCTTGTGCAGCTGCAGCTATTTCTTTTATTAAGTTGTAAGATCCAATTTTAATGAAATGTAGAAGATGTGACTTAATTTGGTGTAAAAGTAAATTTTGTCAAATTATATTGAAATCGTTTCAGATTGGGATATGATTTTATTAGGAAGCATTGATCCCTATGCGTTTATTACGGGGAAGTATGTTGCTACCTCGAATTCACTAATTGCAATAGAAATGTCAACTACGAAAGATAGCAGTTTCCTGCACGCTTGCCATTTGCTATGAAATTAATAAATCCGAAGGACAAACCCTTAGGAATTAAATTTGGCATGTCCATGCTTTTCTCATGGTCATGGAGCTATATGTTCATTTGCGCATTGAAGTATTACAATACATATATTTTTTTTAAATTTTTGAATTTGTTTTATTTACTGTCTGTCCATGTATTTTTAAACAAAGTACAGGTCGCATTAATTGCCCGATTCAGATGAAATTTTGCACAAATAATTTGTTTGGCCCAAGGACGAACTCTATTTAGATTGGAGGTAATCGGTGAAAATTTAGATATAGCTCCCATATATATTTTCGTCCAATTTGACTTATGTTGTGCACCAAACTTGTAATATCAGCCCAAATAGTATGGAATGTTGCACGTAAGACCAGATTGGATATAAAAATAAGTATGCCAAGTTTGATCGAAATCGGTTCAGATATAGATATAGCTCCGATAGATATTGTTCATACGAATTGTTATTTTTGTCCTCCGCAGCCGTAATATGCACTCTGTAACAACGATATATCAAATATTACTCAGATATACCCTTGCTAAATTTTATCGAGATCGGTTAATATTTGGATATAGCTCCAATATATGTCTTCGTCCGATTCAAATTTTATTGTGTACCAAATGTGTAATATTAGCCAAAAGGGAAGGGAATATGGCACTTACGACCAAATTAAGTCTGGAAACCAGTATGTGAAATTTGGTGAAAATCGGTTCAGATGTAGCTATAGCTCCCATTCATATTGTTTATCCGAGTTGTTGAATTTGCCCTGCATAGCCGCATGGACTCCGTAGTAACGATATTCGGGAAAATATATCAAATACAGCTCAAAAATACCTTTGCCAAATTTTTTCGAGATTCTTTTTTTGCATTCTAATATGATTTGTATTCTTTTCTAGGAGTATAAAGCGACAACGGACAAAATTGTTATTTATAGATTTTATGTATTTATGGGGTAAATGGAACTAAAATTAAATTAAATTATCCGTAATTCATTTCAGAAGAGGATGAGTAATAAACAAAAAATCATTATTTTATTGCTTTTTTTTCCATAGTTAAAGTTATATTTAGTTGACTCGATTTCTTGAGAACTGAAATTGCAGTCGGGTTACATTGAATTGTAGTACAGAATTATGTGGTGGCGCACCTGAATAGTTGATGTCGAAATAATAAACGCGGCCACACCAAAGTTAAAGAAATATTGTAGTTTTTATAAAAACAACGTTTGTTTATTAGTGGAGAACGATGGTAACGTTTACCAGGGGGTAGGGCAGGGAATACCTAGGTTTCGGAAAGAGCCACCAATCCTCATCAGTTCCCTTGCTTTTTGTTCGGGATATTCTTCTTCTATGACAAAAAACCGTATATATATAAAGTATTACAGATTACCAGAGTCTCAAATGGAGGAGATAAACGTGCAGGTAAATAAGTTAATTGAGGAAAATATTATAGAAGATTCAGTGAGTCCATATAATTTGCCATTATTAATAGTAGCAAAAAAGAGTACAGATGGTAGTAAAAAATGGCGCCTGGCTTTTGATTACAGAAGACTGAATAAAAAAATTGTCAATGACAAGTTTCCGTTGACAAGGTTGGAAGACGTTTTAGATAAGCTGGGAAGGGCCAAATATTTCTCAAAGCTGGACATGACTAGTTCGTTCCATCAAGTAAGCCTCAAAAAGGAATCACGTCCTTCTAAACAGGAAAGGGCCATTATCAATTTAAGAGACTGTCATTTGGATTAAAAATATCATCCAACATTTTGCAAAGATCGTTGACCATAGCAATAGCTCATAGCTTATTCCTAAAATTACCGATATTGCTAAGAGTCTGAATGGTCTTGTGAAGAAAAGCGCAGTTTTAGTAAATTTTTAAGCCCATCGATATTACAGTACCCAGATTTTTCGAAACCATTCCTATTGACCACAGATGCATCGAGATATGCCCATGGGGCTGTATTACCGCAGGGGAAAGTTGGAAGTGATTTACCTATATCTTACGCCAGCTCGACGTTGTTAAAACATGATCTCAGTAAACCGACAATTGAGAAGGAGCTGCCAGCGATCCATTGGGGAATAATTTTTTCAGGTCATACCTTTATGGGAGAAAATTCAATGTAGTAACAGATCATAGAAATGTGGTGTCATTATTTTCTCATAAAAATCCTTCGTCAAAGTTGACGAGGATAAGGATGGACTTGTGTGACTATGACTTCAATATAGTTTTTAAAAAAGGAAAATGAGCGCTAATGTAGATGCTTTATCGAAGATAAAACTGAACAGTGAGAGTTTAAAACAACTATCCCAACAAGGGATGAGGTAAACAGAATATTAGCTATAACAAGAAGTATGGGCAAAGCTATGCCAAGAAAGGCTAAAGATACAGAAAGTAGTGTCACCCAAGAAGTATTTATATAGGATTGTGTCTCAAATTCTGAATTTAGAGGAATGAACAAGGTAATCACATTTCTATTGGTATATGATTAACCTAATTTTTTTGTCAAGTAACCATTCCAAAAAAGTCAAAATCCGTTGAGTCGTTCTTCAGTTATAAGCGTAGTAGCTATCATAACTTTCTTTTATATTGTGTAAATAATTCTTTATTTTGTATCCTCTTCTGAAATGATATTATTCGTAAAGTTCCACTTGCCCAATAAATACATAAAATCTACAAATAACAGTTTTGTCCGTTTTCGCTTTGTACTACCCTAAGAAGTCTACACATCTTATTAGAATTCAAAAAGAAAAAAAAAAAACACTACAAATGTTCATTCGAAAATAGTAGGTCAAAATGGAAAGAAAATCATGCAAAATACAACATTTCTATTGTACATTTCAAAAGTTAAAATGAAATTTTTCAAATATAATTTTTTTTAGATTTTATCCTGCCAAGACACAATTCGGAATTTGTCTGATTGGTTAAAATCAGACCAGCGTTTCTTGAGTTATAAGCGTAGTAACTAACACAACTTTCTTTTATATATATATATATATATCTCCAGTTCCAAGTGGAAATTCAGAAATGTATATAGCCTATGTTACTTTCAGGCGATGTTGCAGTATATATGGAAATTTTCAGGAAAATGTATTCAGCGGTTTTCGAGTCCATAAATTACAAACAAACAAACATACAAACATTTTCCTCTTTTATATATATATATATATATATATTTCAATATAATTTGACAAAATTTACTTTTACACCAAATTAAGTCACATCTTCTACATTTCATTAAAATTGGATCTTACAACTTAATAAAGAAATAGCTGCAGCTGCACAAGAGTATATATATATATATATATATATATATATATATATATATAATATATATATATATATATATATATATATATATATATATATATATATATATATATATATATATATATATATATATATATATATATATATATATATATATATATATATATATATATATATATATATATATATATATATATATATATATATATATATATATATATATATATATATTATATATATATATATATATATAAGAAAGTTGTGTTAGTTACTACGCTTATAACTCAAGAACCGCTGGTCTGATTTTTACGAATCAGACAAATTCCGAATTTTCTTGGCACTACATTTGTAGTGTTATAACGGTATAACGGTACCCCCGATATTCGGTATTTTGATAACTTTACCCACATTTTTCAGCGGAATTGTTTGAAAATCCACACAAGGAGTTCCTTGTGGGTACTTTATACCACGATACATAGTAATTTCAACAAGTAAAAAACTGTAAGTTCTGCCGGGCCGAACTTTTAATACCCTCCACCAATTGGTATAAATTTGGCAACTTCCAAAAAATAAAATTCGTTAAAAATTCTGTTAAAATCTTAAAAATACCGAATGGTTATACGACGACGTGGGCCTGCATAGGCAAATTTTGTCATAAATTATTACACTATTTTAATGCAAAACTTGAAGAAAAATTTGTTTATAATGTAGCTAAAATTATCAAAATACCGAATATAGGGGGTACCTTCATATGGGGGCTATACGAATTATTACGAACTTCACATGCGAAATTTGAAACAATCCCGATAAATAATGTCTCTAAAATCATAAAAATACCGAATATCGGGGGGTACCGTTATATGGGGGCTATATGAAGACGTGGACCTACATTTCTCATTTTTTGACTTAGGATGTAGTATCCATTACAAATTTCAAATACCAAATTTGAAACGATTCCGGTAAACAATGTCGGAAAAATCATTAAAATACCGAATATCGGGGGGTACCGTTATATGGGGGCTACACGAAGACGTGAACCTGCACAGATAATTTTCTGTTTTAGGCTTTAGGAACCATTACGAACTTTGTTTAATTTAGATTGGTAATTATTGTTTTGTAACGTTAACAATGGGTTAAGGCATAATTAATTTGTAAATGATTAACCTCGTTTAGATCTGTCAACGTGAATGTAAACAGATTTAAACGAGTGGCGCCAAAGCCTCCACCTTCCTTCATGTTTTGATCGTTGCTTTGACACTCGTCTCTTCTATCTCTCGATACGAAGTCGCGCTCCCCCACTATTGTGCAAATCAGTTAATCTGTCTTACCAATTATTATTTATAATTATTATTAATAAACACGTCCTTTGCCATTATTCTTTAAAACTAAAACCCCTCTATTGTGTTTTTATTTATTTATTGGTTTGAGCTTTGCATATTTCCCCGCATTGGCGCATTCATTGGTCCTTCGAGCCGGATTACGAACGAGCTGTTGGTAAAAGAAGTAATCATTTTCTTCTTTTTTTCTTCTAATTGCAAAGCATAACATCATTATAACCATCAATACAGTCCACCACATCATCATCGTGTTTCCAACAAAAACAACCAGGTACGTACAGTGAAAAAAATGACGGGGAATTTAAATAAATAATTTTCTTGAAAAGAGAAGAAAAAATATCGAAGCAAATTGTATAAAAACAACAACAATCGCGTCGTTGATATTCTTTGTGGCGGTCTTACAACGCGTCGCTTACCCCGTCCCCTCCGTCTAGTTTGCAAATATTATTTTGCTGACGGCAAATTGAAAATGAAGAAAAATCAAAATAATTGAAGAAAAGTGTATTTTTTATAATTTATGTTGAAAATAAAATATTGGTGTCATTTTAATGTGCATCAAATTCCCCATCGATTGGTATAATTGGCATTTTAAAATTGTTAAATTTTTTGCAAAATTGCATTTTTTGGAGAATACGCTACATTTGGTAGTTCGATTGGCTAAATAGTAGGTAAACGGTAGAAAATAATAAAAATTTCAATATTTTGAATTATTTGTGCGCGAAAATAAATAACTTACAAAATTTAACAAATCTTTTATTATTTATTGATATTTCTTTGAATATATATTTGAAATTTTTATTATTTATTTGAAAATTTTCACATATTTTTCGTCGTATCTTTGCATTTGGTTGCTAAATATCTCATCGGAGATTACAATTTTGGTGATTATAGAACGGTTTTTTGATATTTCACTATTGTGTGAGAGGTTCAAAGCATTTTTTTCTCGAAAATTTTCGATTTCTTTAGCCCTATAGTGCGGTTTTGCTAGATTTTCGGAAGCTTTTTGGTATTTTTCTTGAATTTTTGAAAAACTTGGTTGATTTTTTGAAACTTTTGGAGTTTTTGTATAAACGTTTGTGGTTTCTTCGTATATTGTGCGAAGAAGAATCAGTAATTCGTGGATTTTGTATAAATGATCTGAGCAAATCGTGCTTTAGTCGTTCCCTTCTTGCTTTTTGTTGTACAGATTTCGGGAAAGTTATTCACAATGTCATTCACCCCAGTTCACTAGAACTTCGGATGCGGTCATCCAGTTTAATGCTCGTTTCAATACGATGCGTGATGACCAGCTCGATATTCATGCGCTACAGTCTCATCTTAGTGCATTAGAAAAACTTTGGACGCAAGCATAGGACAAATTTGAAAAGTCCAGTGGCTATATGATGTCGTCAGTAGAGACGACGAAAGAAGTTATCGATGCGGTTGATCAGAAATACAATTCGTCATTTCAAATCTTTGTCGACTGCCAGTCCGCAATTAATAGGAAGCTAGGGCAATTCAAAATATATCGTACTTCCTCTATTAATGGTAGTCTTTGTGGTTCGGTTGCTTCGTTGATAGAAACGCCGGGCGAGACTTCAGCTAAGTAGCCCATACAAAACTCGCAAGCCACGGGAAACAATTTGAGTACTTCGACTCATGCTTCCCGCGAAAATCATTCGCGATACAAACTCCGCTTTCCTCTATTGTGAGAAATAATAGTGCCAGTTTTAGGACTACAGAGGAAGTTTCTCATTTGGATTGTGTCCATAACCTTGCCCTACCGCCGTGCGATACAGACATATTTGAAGGTGATTTCCACTCATGGCCAACATTTAGGGATTTGTTTACGGCTATATATATTGTTAATGGTCGTCTTACCGACGTTGAAAAACTTTGTCATCTGGTTAGAAAGACTTCTGGTGAAGCTCGCGAGATTGTATCGCAGTTCCCCTTAATTAATCGTAGTTTCGAGCTCGCGTGGAAGGCTCTAGTTGAAACTCTTGGTTTCTGGTTCATAACCAATTGAAAGTTTTGTTTGATATTCCGGTCCTCTATAGTGAGACTAGTTCAGGATTAAAGTCGGTCCAACGTGGCATTAATGGATGCCTGTCTCCGATGTCCGTGTATGATGTCAATACGGAAAATTGGGATCCGATATTAATGTATTTGTGTCTTCAGAGATTGCCAAAAATTACTCAGACTCTTTGGGAGTAGAGTGTCTGTTTTCGATGTCCGTGTATGATGTCAATACGGAAAATTGGGATCAGAGATTGCCAAAAATTACTCAGACTCTTTGGGAGCAGAGTGTTAAGGATAAATCTTCTCTTTCGTCCTGGAAGGACTTGGATGCCTTTCTCACTGAGCGCATACGTACGCTCATGTGCCTCCATGATATGCGTGCTACAGATCAGTCTAAGCGGTCAAATAATAGTAAAATTCAAGCGCAACATTTAAATATCCCAATTCCAGAGCCACCGCGTTCTTCCCGCGCTTCGAAAGGTTCAAATTGTTTAATTTGTCAAAATCAGCGTCATAAATTGTATGACTGTCCCCGCTTTAAGAGTTTCACACCCGCTGATCGATACAAAGTAATGAAACGTCATCATCTTTGTATCAACTGTCCTAGAAACGATCATGAAGTTAAGAATTGTGATAGCAAACGTCGGTGTTCGAAGTGTAACAAGTCCCACCATACGTTGTTGCATCGGGATGATATTACCTCTAGTAATTCAAATCGAACTTCCACCAATACTAGCAATGCCCCCCCAAAATTCGAGTGCTACGTCTTCGACTGTCCCCCCTAATTCAGAAAATTGCGCACCATGCACATCCACCGGTTGCTTGCCCCGACAATTATTTCACGCCGCGCAGAACAAGGCTGTACTCTTAGGTACCGTAATGGTGAATATTGTTCATCTAGGCGTTTCTTTTCCTGCCAGGGCGTTAATAGATCCTGTTTCCGAGTCCTCTTTCATTTCAGAGAGACTCCAAACTCGTTTGAAGCTCGTTGGCGTATCTTCAAATTCGTGTTTAACTCAGACATTACTCAAATGTATAGGCAAGTTCGTGTAGATTCAAAGCATTCGCCTTTTCAGTCCTAGACTAGGAACTACATGCAGACTACTGATCATGCAGAAGATTTGGCTGGACAACATTGGTTGGGATGATCAACTTCTGGCAGCTACTGAGGCTGAATGGAGAAGTTTTGTCGAAACATATCCGCATGTTAACTCGATTAGGATACCTAGATGGGTTCAATATGTTCCAGGATTTTCTGTTGAGCTTCATGTCTTTTCCGATGCCTCGGAAAAGGCATACGCGGGGGTAGTATATATACGTGTCGAGTCCCCCGGTGCAAAAATCTTCGTTAATTTGCTATCGTGCAAAACAAAAGTCGCCCCTTTGAAATCAATTTCGCTTACTCACTTGGAACTTTGTGGAGCAGTTTTGTGCGGAATTTAATCAAATTTGTTGTTGGACAGATTCGACTATAGTTCTTGCCTGGTTGAAGAGAACCCCCTCTACTTGGACGACCTTTGTAGCCAATAGGGTGTGTCGAATCCAAGAAAATGTTGGCAATTACAATTTGTACCATGTTAAATCAAAAGATAACCCCGCTGATTTAGGAAGTCGAGGCTTGTCTCCGATAGAGTTGTCCTCCTCCCCCCTTTGGTGGAACGGCCCTAGTTGGCTAGGTAAACTAAATCGGAATGGTATATTCGTTAAATGTCACTTTGCTTTCTTTCCGTCGACATTTAAAGAGATTTTGGAAGATTTTTCTTGTTTGCGTAAAGCTCTTCACTTCATTGTATACGCGTTCCGATTTATTTGTCAAACGCATCCCCGGTATAGAAACCATTACTACTGTCCCACTAGACGCATTTCCTCGACAGAAATTATTGACGCACGTAATTATTGTGCAATTACGGCTCAAAAAATATATTTCGTCAGCGATATAAAATCTTATCTAGGTCGGTCTTGTAAAATAACAAAGGGCTATGTATGTATCTTTGTATGTTTCTCTACAAAGGCAATTCATTTGGAAGCAGTGTCCGATTTGTCGACTGCTAATTTTATGGCTGCGTTACATAGATTTATTGCTCGACGTGGTTGTCCCCATTCCATTTTTTTCGGATAATGGAACAAATTTTGTTGGAGCATCGCGTAAACTTCAAAGAAATTTTAAAGATTTCCTCCAAAAAAGCGCTGACTCCGCCTCCTCGTCTTTATCAGACCAGGGCCTATCATGGCATTTTATACCTGCTGGTGCCCCTCACATGGGAGGGTTATGGGAAGCTGGAGTCAAGAGCTTCAAGTTAAATTTTCGGAAGCAATCTCGAAATTTAAAATTCACGTTTGAAGAATTAGCAACGATGTTGGCTAGAATCGAAGCTTGTCTTAATTCTCGGCCGTTGTGTCCAATGTTGGATAATCCAGGAGAAATCGTTGCATTGACGCCCGGTCACTTCTTGATTGGTGCCCCCTTGTTAGCCCCGCCTGAACCTCTTCACAGAGCAACCATTAAGTCTAATTAATCGGTTTAGGAAAATTCAGGCCCTTAACCACCAGTTTAGTTTAAGGTGGAAAGATGAATATCTTAAGCAGTTGCATATGAGATATAAGTGGAAATTTCCCCAAAGAGAAATGGCGATTGACGATCTGGTCGTTGTTCGTCATGATCAGCTTCCTCCAACGTCGTGGAAATTAGGGCGTATAGAAAATATTTTTCCGGGCACCGACGGTCATGTTAGAGTCGCGGACGTTCGAACGGAAAACGGCGCTGTAAGACAGCCCATAACAAAGTTGGTCGTGTTGACCGACCACACTCCCGCAAACGAATAATATTGTCCTCTTCTCATTATATAGTATGTCGGTGAAGATCTATTCGGAAGAAGAACTTTTGAATGTTTATGACGGTATTGAATACAAT
Source organism: Musca domestica (assembly GCF_030504385.1). Lineage (NCBI taxonomy): Eukaryota > Metazoa > Arthropoda > Insecta > Diptera > Muscidae > Musca > Musca domestica. The sequence continues at coordinate 18,799,671 of NW_026712115.1, read as the reverse complement.
GAACCTCGGCCCACCGATCCCCAAGCTGGAATGTCGTCAGCTGCAGTGGAAGCAGCACTTGTTGAGCCGATCGCGGCTGTAAAAATATCAGAACGTGGGTCCGAATCCGAAAAAGCGAATTCATCTGCGGCCCTCGCTGAACCGATGCAAACCGAGTCCGAATCCATAACAACGGATTCATCTGCGGCTCCGGTCCTTGATTACCCCCCAAAATGTTACATTACAAACCGAGTCCGGATCTAAGGTCCGAATCCCATAAGTTTTCATCTGCGGCCTCACATAAATGTCGACATTGTGATCGCATGCACCCGCTGGATAGATGTAGTGACTTCCGGGTTATGAATGTTGGCATGCGACGTCGCATTGTCCTAAAATACAATGACTGCATACGGTGTTTATCTAAATCCCAGCAAGCTAGGGACTGCCGAAGCAAAAGAAAATGTGCCGTATGCAATGAAGAACACCACACCCTCCTTCATGAAGATGCGAAGACCGTGGTTAAACCCACTAATAATCGTCAGCGTCGTCCGCGGACCGAGTATAGATATCAGTCACGTAACAGTCAGTATAGTCGTCCGTCTGATAACGCTCCCCCCTCGCAGATAGGATTGGTTGGCTTGTTGTCCCTCCAGACAGGTATCTCCCTATCCCCGAATTTGACAGTCAAACTTATGTCGTCCGATCGACCCACTATTGTGAGGGCGGTTTTGGACCCGTGTAGTAGGCAGAGTCAGATATGTTCCTCTTTGGTGCATAATCTTCGACTCCCTACTTCTAGAATCGAAGGTAGCCAAATATGTCGGCTGACCGTTAGTTCGATATATGACCGGAGTCAGTCCATTTCAATTGTGGCAGTGGTATCCAATTTAGACCATGCGCTTACGCCTACAGCGGTAATCCCAGAGCGCATTCGTGACTCATTTTTAGGTCTTCCTTTGGCAGATCCCGTTTTTAATAGGCCTGGTTGGGTGGCCTTGGTACTCGGGCAGGAAGTTTATGCCAGGGTCGTAATTCATCGGGTGCAAGCGACGCCAGGGTTGCCGATAGCCCACTACACCATATTTGGGTGGGTATTGTCACAATGTTTTTTGAAAAAAATGATATGCATTGAGAAATAAAGGAAAAAAATTGAATTAAATTGAAATTGAATTGAAAAAATGTATTTATTATTGTATTTTAGTTACAACGATAACAATGGGTTAACGCATAATTAATTTGTAAATGATTAACCTCGTTTAGATCTGTCAACGTAAATGTAAACAGATTTCAATGAGTGGCGAATGGCGCCAAAGCCTCCACCTTCCTTCATGTTTTGATCGTTGCTTTGACGCTCGTCTCTTCACTACAGTACAGTATGTCAAATTGAAAAAAAATCACACCAATATTATTTGTTATACCCTCTACCAAATATAGTATGGAGGGTATATTAAGTTCGTCATTCAGTTTGTAACTCATCGAAATAATCATTTTAGACCTAACAAAGTATATATATTCTTGATCAGCGTAAAATTCTAAGACGATCTAGCACTGTCCGCCCGTCTGTCCGTCTGTTGTAATCACGCTACAGTCTAAACGAATTAAGATTGGAAGCTAAAATGTTGCACAGATCTCTCTTTTGTCTGCAGGCAGGTCAAGTTCGAAGATGGGCTATATCGGACCACGATATCGTATATCCCCCCGATATTCGGTATCTTGATAACTTTATCCACATTTCCAACCGAATTGTTTGAAAATCCACACAAGGAGTTCCTTGTGGGTACTTTGTACCACGATATCGTATAGCCCCCATATAACGGAACCCCCGGTATTCGGTATTTTGATGATTTTAGCCACATTTTTCAATGGAAGTGTCTGAAATTCCACAAAAGGAGTCCCTTGTGAGTATTTTACCCCTGAGAAAGAATTGTCTATATAGGTCCACGATATCGAATATCCCCCATATAACGGTACCCCCCCGATATTCGGTATTTTGATGATTTTACACACAATTTTCAACGGAATTCTCTGAAAATCCACACTAGGAGTTCTTTGTGAGCACTTTATTCCCTAAAAGAGAATTGTCTATAAAGGTCTACGATATCGTATAGCCCCCATATAACGGTACCCCCGATATTCGGTATTTTGATGATTTTAGCCACATTTTTCAAAGGAATGGTCCGAAATTGTACACAAGGGGTTCTTTGTGAGCACTTTACTCACCGACAGAGAATTTTCTACAAAGATTAACGATATCGTATATCACCCATATAACGGTTCCCCATTTTAATGATTTTACCCACATTTTTCAACGGAATTATCTGAAAATCCACACAAGGAGTTCCTTGTGACTACTTTACACCCAGACACTGATTTGTCTTAATAGGTCCATATATCGGGGGGATAGATATTTTAAAGATAGATCAGACATTTTAAAAATTTTAAAAGAATTTTTAATGGATTTTATTTTTTTTTTGAAAATTTTCAAATTCGTTCCAAATGGTGGAGAGCATTCAAAGTTCGGCCCTGCCGAACTTACTGCTTTTTTACTCGTTTTCATTCACATTTTTATTGGCATATTTTACCGCAATTTTTTGCCAGGATACCATTCCAAAATTGTTTGAATTGTAAAAATCCGTCAAGCCGTTCTTTAGTTATAAGCGTGGTACCTAACATAACTTTCTTTTATATTGTGAATATTATTCTTTATTTTGTTTGCAAAAAATCGATTGAATTCAATATGATAACCCAAATTTAAAAGTCATGTAAAATTTAATCGTACATTATATAAAATTAAAAAAAAAAGAAAAACAATTGATGAAGAAAAAAAATCTTCACCCTGTTCGATGATTTTTTACAGCAAAAGTTTAAAGGTCCTTGCGATGTTTGTCAATAAAATGTACTACTTTTTTTAAAATTCGATTCCATTGAATTTTTTTTTTATTTTTCCCGATTTGAGAATTTTTGCAATGAGATCTCTTTTTTCGTGATTTTGAAAAAGTAATTATCTTTTAACTTTGGTTATATATATTTTTTATTTCGATATCATCTATTCCGTTTTGCCACCACATAATTCAGTACCACACTTCCATGTAACCCGCCTCTCAGTTCTCAAGAAATCAAGTCAATTCAATAAATTGGTGTTAATATTGGAATTCAACAATAAAATATAAAATACGCTACAAATGTACATTAGAAAAAAGTAAGTCAAATGGAAAAAAATCATGTAAAATAAAACATTTCAAAAGTCAAAATGAAAATGTTAATATATAACATTATTTACGCGATTTTTTGTATGAATCGTTAAGATCTGTATATATATATATATATATATATATATATATATATATATATATATATATATATATATATATATATATATATATATATATATATATATGACGAAAGTTTTTTATTGAAACACCTTTAAATTAGTTATTTTATTTTTTTATACTTATAATTATATTCATTATCAGGTACAAACAAGAATAACTACAAATTTAAAAAAAAAATTGCATTTTTGTTTCGCATCTTCAAAAATAGTTTTTATTTTACCTCTACAAAAATCGTTTTTATTTTCCGCATATCTGTTATACACTGTTATACAACAGAAAGTGCGTCCAGACTGGCTGTTGTCTTCGCTAGTTAAAATCGTTTTTATCTTCACGCACATATTGGTTTTGGGAGAATATTTAGTTTTGTTCGAGCAGTCGATGAGGAAGGTGCTGTCGGATATTTTTATGAATACACCGTAAGAAATATTGGAGCACATAAATATATCTTACTACATATTTGAAACAAATATTTCCGAAATTGTAAAATTTACAACTGCTAAGATTTATCCTTTTGATTGATTTCTGTTTGACAGAATTTGTATAAGGATTCACATGTTAGGAGTAGGAATTCATTTCATATTGACCGACAAATTAATTGTCCTTCTAAATTAGTAGACATTTTCATATCCCCGATTTCTATGAAATGACATGTACAGTCTTAGTCAATTTTAGGAAAAATAGAAAGATGTGATCTGATTTATCATTCTGTTTGTAATTCATAGAAATAATCTTTTAGGATCCAACACAGGATAAAAGAGGAAAATTCTTCGACTATTTGCATATGCTTACTTTTAAAGGGTCAACTTGGATGGTTAGCATGTTATGTCCGAAATTATCAAACACAAATTTAATCACAATTTTTTTAAATTTCCGAAAATATTTTTTTAAATTAATCATAATTTAAGTAATTGTTTAAATATAGCTCCGAATTTCTACCAACGAATTCCGATTACAAATTAAAGGTTGGAGTTGTTCTGAAAAGACAAAATTTATAACAGAAAACTTACACATAATAAATTATTTCTCACTGTGTAAGCAGAGGCAAAAAACACATGTAATATTTTGTTATTTCAAAACACATACAATCACAAAAAAATTTTTGAGGCTCTCTGCCTAGCTGTGATATATACTTAAATTCTTTGGCATTTATTCTAATTCTTACAACCGCACTTATAACATTTTCATCTCTCACCACTCGTTAGCAATCGCTTGCCTGAACAAAATCAGCACTACCATGTTAGTTGGTTTTGTCTGTGACAACAAAAACCCTTCCGTTACGGTGTCTTGCCAATTAATAGAATTGCTTTTGTTTTTATAACAACATCAATAATGGGATTAAGCCTAACTGGCTCGCCTCAACAAATCGTAACATTTAAATTTCGAGTTATACCAAAATAACACCATATAAGCAATCTGTAAATAAAATAAATAGTTTTCTCCAATACTTACCTGAATCTGTAGAAACGTTTATCCCACGGTCAAAATCGTAGTTAATCATTCTGTTATCGTGGTACCAAAAAATATATTCAGAGTTTTCAGTGTTTTGCACAATGAGGCAGTGCAACTTTAGTGTAGATCCTGGGGTTAAGTAGCGAATAGGTGGTCCAGATATTTCAGCCCGGGCCTCTGTGTAATGAAAAATTTTTACTTGTGTTACGGATTTGCTAAATAGGTAAGTTAAATCAGTATTAAATTCATGAAAATATGTACAGTAAAAATCTGTACATTATATAATTCTAAATAATGTTTCATTTTTTCTGCAGATGTTGTTGTATTCTTATGCCTTCCACCATACTATGGAGGGTATATTAACTTTGTCATTCCGTTTGTAACTCCTCGAAATACTCATGTCAGACCCAACATAGTATATACATTCTTGATCAGAGTGAAATTCTAAGTCGATTTAGCGATGTTCGTCTGTCTGCCCGTCTGTTGTAATCGCGCTATCTTACGAACGAATTGAGATAGAAGGCTAAAATTTGGCACACATGTTTATTTTTACAGTAGGCAGGTTAAGTTCGTAAATAGACCATGTAGGTCCACGTTTTCATATAGCCACCATATAAAGGTACCTCCCGATATTCGGTATTTTGATTAACAACATTATTCACCGGAATTGTTTCAATATAGGTATTTGAAGTCCGCAATCGATGCTACAGCCTAAGACAGAAAATTATCTGTGCAGGTCCACGTCTTCATATAGCCCCCATGTAACGGTACCTCTCTATATTCGCTATTTTGATGATTTTAGCGACATTGTTCACCGGAATTGTTTCAAATTTGGTATTTGAAGTTCCAAAGGGATAGCACAGCCTTAGACAGAAAAATTACTGTGCAGGTCCACTCTTCGTATAGCCCCCATATATCAGTACCTCCCTATATTCGGTACTTTGATGATTTTACCGACATTATTCACCGGAATTGTTTCAAATTTGGTAGTTGAAATTTGTAATGGATACTACAGCCTCTGACCGAAAATTGTCTTTGCAGGTCCACGTCTTCGTATAGGCCCCATATATCAGTACCTCCCTATATTCGGTATTTTGACGAGTTTAGGTACAAGACCCACCGATATTGCTTGAGATGTCGTATTTAAACTTCGTAATGGATGCTACAGCCTCTGACAGAAAATTGTCTGGCTCGTCCAGGTCTTCACACAGCTCCGATATAACGGTACCTCCCTATATACGATATTTTGATGATATCAGCTACATTATTCACCATATATTTCGAATTTAAATATGGTAATAGCTTATGACAAACAATGCCTTTGTAGGTCCACGTCGTACAGACCCCAATAAAACGGCTATATTTGGTATTTTTAAAATTTAATCAGAAGTTTTTAAGGATTTTTTTTTTAACTTTCCAAATTCATTTCAAATGTTGGAGGGTAGAATTATTATAAGTACATTAGACCATTTAGTTTTTACACAGTTTATATTGTTTCTACAACAATGACAGGTCCCTTGTCAACACAGAAGTTCGGATCAAGTCACTCAGAGAAATTATTATTGTAAAGAATAAGTAGTTGTAAACGTATTGAAAATAAGGATACCTAAGAAACACCACATTATTTATATTATTTGTACTCAGGTACTAAAATCTTAAGAAATTCCAACTTTAGTAGATTCGAACTTTTATGGAACAATGTTATAGAAATTATGCGTGTAGAAATATAAACGCTTTTCCCTTTTTATTGTAAAATACTTATTAGTTACATATTTATGACCTACACCACATTGTCATGGTATTATGTTTTATGCATTTGTTTCTAACATAGGGGAGAAAGCGAGACAAACAAGGGTACATTTCCTAGATCAACATAATTGCTTGGGAGTCATTAATCTAGTATTCCCATTTGAACATGTTGACCTGCATAATTGGCTGTTTTTATACCCTCCACCATACATAATATAGAGGGTATATTAAGTTCGTCATTCCGTTTGTAACTCATCGAAATAATCATTTTAGACCCAACAAAGTATATATATTCTTGATCAGCGTAAAATTCTAAGACGATCTAGCCGTTTCCGTCCGCCTGTCCGTCTGTTGTAATCACGCTACAGTCTAAACGAATTAAGATAGGAAGCTGCACAGATCTCTCTTTTGTCTGCAGGCAGGTCAAGTTCAAAGATGGGCATTATCGGATCACGATATCGTATATCCCCCATATAACGGTACCCCCGATATTCGGTACCACATTTTTCAACGGAATTGTTTGAAAATCCACACAAGGAGTTCCCTGTGGGTACTTTATACCACGATATCGTATAGCCCCCATATAACAGTACCCCCCGGTATTCGGTATTTTGATGATTTTAGCCACATTTTTCAATGGAAGTGTCTGAAATTCCACAAAAGGAGTCCCTTGTGAGTATTTTATCCCCTAAGAAATAATTGTCTATATAGGTACAAGATATCGTACATCCCCCATATAACTGTACCCCCCGATATTCGGTATTTTGATGATGCTAGCCACATTTTTCAATGGAATTGTCTGAAAATCCACACAAGGAGTTCCTTGTGGGTACTTTATACCTCGGCAGAGAATTATCTATATAGGTCCACGATATCGTATAGCCCCCATATATCGGTACCCCCGATATTCGGTATTTTGATGATTTTAGCCACATTCTTCAACCGAATGGTAAGAAATTCTACACAAGGGGTTCTTTGTGAGCACTTTACCTACCGAAAGAGAATTTTCTATATAGGTTAACGATATCGTATATCACCCATATAACGGTACCCCGTTTTGATGATTTTAACGGAATTGTCTGAAAATCCACACAAGGAGTTCCTTGTGAGTACTTTACACCCAGACATTGATTTGTCTTTATAGGTCCACAATATCATATATCCCCCATATATCGGGGGAATAGAAATTTTAATGATATATTAGATATTTTCAAGATTTTAATGAATTTTATTTTTTTGAAAAATTTCTAATTTGTTCCAAATGTTGGAGAGTATTCAAAGTTCGGCCCGGCCGAACTTACAGCTTTTTTACTTGTTTTATATTTCTTTTTATATCCTCCACCATACTATGGAGGGTATATTAACTTTGTCATTCCGTTTGTAACTCCTCGAAATATTCATGTCAGACCCAACAAAGTATATACATTCTTGATCAGCGTAAAACTCTAAGTCGATTTAGCGATGTCCGTCTGTCTGTCTGTCCGTCTATCTGTTTGTTGTAATCTTTCGAACGAATTAAGATAGAAGGCTAAAATTTTGCACACATATTTATTTTTACAGTAGACAGGTTAAGTTCGTAAATGGGCCATATAGCCATCATATAAAGGTACCTCCCGATATTCGGTATTTTGATGATTTTAGCAACATTATTCACTGTAATCGTTTCAAATTAGGTATATCAAGTTCGAAATTGATACTACATCCTAAGACAGAAAATTGTCTGTGCAGGTCCACGTCTTCGTATAGCCCCATATAACGGTACCTCCCTATATTCGGTATTTTGATGATTTTAGCGACATTGTTCACCGGAATTGTTTCAAATTTGATATTTGAAGTTCCAAAGGTATTGTACAGCCTAAGACAGAAAAATTACTGTGCAGGTCCACGTCTTCGTGGACCCCCATATATCAGTACCTCCCTATATTCGGTATTTTGATGATTTTAGCGACATTATTCACCAGCATTGTTTCAAATTTGGTATTTGAAGTTCGTAATGGATACTACAGCATATAGCAGAAAATTGTCTGTGCAGGTCCACGTCTTCGTATGGGCCCCATATATCAGTACATCCCTATATTCGGTATTTTGACGAGTTTAGGTACAATACCCAACGATATTGTTTGAGATGTCGTATTTAAACTTGTCCGGGTCTTCACACAGCTCCGATATCTCCGATACCTCCCTATATGCGATATTTTGATGATTTTAGCTACATTATTCACCGTATATTTCAAGTTATCGAATTTGAATATGGTAATAGCTTATGAGAAACAATGCCTTTGTAGGTCTACGTCGTATAGACCCCAATAAAACGGCTATATTCGGTATTTTTGAAATTTAAACAGAAGTTATTAAGGAATTTATTCTTTGAAAATTTCCAAATTAATTTCAAATAGTGGAGGGTATTCAAAGTTCGGCCCGGCCGTACTTACTGTTTTTTAACTTGTTTTGTATACCCCTGTTTTGTGTAATATTTTAAATTTCACCCACTCTACAAGGTCTTGGAATTTGTTACCTCTTGACCAGCGGATTTTTTTGTATTCAAAGAACGCAATTCGTTTAATGCTATTTACTTTATCATACCCATGTTACAATCTCTTATTTTGTGTGTATACAATGGATTTATGAATATAGATTTTGACAGTGAGATGGTGTCAAATGTATAAATTTTAAAAAATTGTAAACATGTGATTACATGACTATACCTTGTTATTCCTACCATGGTCATATCCTTGCTATATATTAATTCGTTTTGACTTGCTGTTTCAGATAATTTCCGCCTAATCATGTATCCTACATTTGATTAAAATTTTGTTAAAATTTTGTTTTGTTTTTGCCGGGTAAGCAAAATAAAGTATTATAAAATTATTATCTGTTATATTATAATTGTTAAGAAATATTTAATTTGGGAATGTTTTACTATGTTATGCCTGTTATATTATGTTATGCTTTCTTGGGCCAAAAATATTGGGATCGAAGAGCTAAAACTAAAAATAATATTACAAATATTACCTTACGGTCCACTGCTCGACGCATTCGGCGTTTCACTCCATCGGTGGAGCCCCTCTCAGCTAAACATTTGGTCAATTCGAGCCAGATTTTGTTCATTGTTTATGTATGAATACTTGGATTCTCCATAAATCAAATATACATTTGATTGCTCCTGCATTACAAGGTACGTATAGTGCAGTGCTTTTAAGTGATGTCGCGTTATTAAATTACCGCGACAACAATCGATCTTGTTTAGGTACTGTTCATAAATTTGCTATGAATTTGCCAAACACTGTTTGTTGGTTAATTACCGGCGGCCACACAAATTATATAAAAACAAAATGATGTAAATAATACAATCATAGGCACATACATACACACATTTATCCCGTCACCGTTAAATTCCAATGCTGAATTCTAATGAATAAGCATCGTCAACAGCCAAAAACTGGTTTGCTTTGACGATGCTTGTTTGACCTCAATTAGTTCTCACCGAATTTTAAGTTTCAAGTTCCCCCCGAGTGACAGTATAAAAAACAGTAACATAAAACATTGAATTTACAACAAAAATAACCAAATACACTACAAGAATATTTTACATACATAAGTTAAAAGAAAAAACATTATTATTACAAATACTATAAAGAAAATAAAATTGTGCAAAAACCATATAAACATATATATTAAAACTTAAACTCTTATGAAATAAAACTTAAGTGCAAACTTACATAAATAAAACTTACGAACTATTGAATTAAAACTAAAGAAGAAAACGTTATATTTGTTATAATTTAAAAGGCTCAAGAGGCAAAAACAGGTAACCCTAAAAACATTAGGAATTTCAGAGGCGGACAGACAGACACAAGAAAAGTGAAATGAAATGAAAAAAATAAAAATAAAAAAACACAAATACAGTGAGGTTCAAAATGAAGTTCAAAGTTAAAAAGTAATACATCTTCAAATCTTGGAAAAAGTAATTAACTAAAATAGACAAGATAAGCAAATTAGTGAGCGACAAACTGGACAAACGATACTTTTCATAGCAATAGTACATGTTGAAACAAAAGAACAACTTTACGATGCCCGAACTCTAATAGACTCAGGATCTCAATCCACCTTTATTTCTGAAAAGATGAAAAACTTGAAAAACTACACTGGCCTACGTCAATTTGTTTCTGAGACTTCAACGAAATCTTGTTTTCTATGAGATTCAAATACCCTAGCTTTAAAGTCTGGGCTCCAGCTTTAAAGAACTTACCTTCAAATTTACCACCAAAAAACTTAGATGAATCACAATTTCAAGATGTAACAGCATTAGAACTGTCTGACCCGAAATGTTAAGTCAGTCAACAAATCGATGTACCGATTGGAATGGACATATGGTCATTAATATTCACAACTGGAACTGCAATGAAAACATTTGCTTAAATTTTAACTAAAAAAAAAGCCAACTTTGGATGGATTGTTGGAGGACCCATACCGAGAAACATCCTTCAAAGGAAACAAATATCACTCCTAAACGCAACTTCAATAGGAAAGTACTTTCGCGATTTTGGCAGGTGGAAGAGTCCCCTAAAAAAGTTGTACGGTCAGAGGAATACGAATTTTGTCAACAAAACTACACTGAAATAACAACACGGACCAAGTATGGAAGATAAGTGGTGACTCTCCTATTCAAAAAATGTAAAGAATGGGTGGATTCCCGAAACATCGCCCTAGATCAATTCTACAGAGTGGAAAATAACTTATGAAACCACCCGAGATAAAAGAACAATATGATGCCTCAATATTTTAATACTTAGAACTTGGTCATATGAGGAAAATCAATCCGAATGAAAAAGATAAAATGCCAAATTACTATCTCCACATCACGCTGTGATAAAACCCTAACGCCTCACAACGAATTTAAAAGTCGTATTAAACGCTTCTTGTCCTATAAAATGCCAAATTATTATCTACCACATCACGCTGTGATAAAGCCCGATCGACTCACAACGAATTTCTTTTCCTATATCAAATAAAACAAGTCTAAATGACATATTTTATTCCTGAACCCATTCTACAACAAAATTGGTACTATAAATAAAGATCTTTATTCCCTCCACCATACTATGGAGGGTATATTAACTATGTCATTCCGTTTGTAACTCCTCGAAATACTCATGTCAGGCCCAACAAAGTATATATATATATATGTATATATATATATATATATATATATATATATATACATATATATATATATATATATATATATATATATATACATATATATATATATCTATATATATATATATATATATATATATATATATATATATATATATATATATATATATATATATATATATATATATAAATTCTAAGTCGATTTAGCGATGTCCGTCTGTCTGTCTGTTGTAATCACGAATTGAGATACAAGGCTAAAATTTTGCACACATGTTTATTTTTCAGTTAAGTTGGTAAATGGGCCATGAAGGTCCACGTTTTCATATAGCCCCATATAACGATACCTCCCGATATTCGGTATTTTGATGATTTTAGCGACATTATTAATCGGAATTGTTTCAAATTTGGTAGTTGAAGTTCGCAATGGATACTACAGCCTAAGACATGAAATTGTCTGTGCAGGTCCACGTCTTCGTATAGCCCCCATATAACGGTACCTCCCCATATTCGGTATTTTGATGATTTTAGCGTCTTTATCCACCAAATTTCTTTTTAAAATTGCGCATTTAGAGTTCGTAATGGAAACTACAGTCTGTGACAGAAAATTGTCTATGCAGGTCCAGGTCTTCGTATTGACCCCAAATACCAGTACCTCCCTATATTCGGTATTTTGACGAGTTTAGGTACAATACTCACCGAAATTGTTTGAAATGTCGTATTTGAAGTTCGTAATGGATGCTACAGCCTATGACAAAATATTGTTTACGCAGGTTCAGGTCTTCGCACAGCTCCGATATAACGTACCTCCCTATAGTAATCACGCTATCTTTCGAACGAATTGAGATACAAGGCTAAAATTTTGCACACATGTTTATTTTTTCAGTAGGCAGGTAAAGTTCGTAAATAGGCCATGTAGGTCCACGTTTTCATATAGCTCCCATATAACGGTAACCCCCCTATATTAGGTATTTTGATGATTTTAGCGACGTTATTTACCGGAATTGTTTCAAATTTGGTATTTGAAGTTCCAATTGGATACTACAGCCTAAGACAGAAAATTATCTGTGCAGGTCCACGTCTTCATATAGCCCCCATATAACGGTACCCCCCGATATTCGGTATTTTGATGATTTTAACGACATTGTTTACCGGAATCGTTTCAAATTTGGTATTTGAAGTTCGTAATGGATACTTCATGCAAAGTCAAAAAATGAGCCATGTAGGTCCACGTCTTCATATAGCCCCCATATAACGGTACCCCCCGTATTTTAATGATTTTAGCGACAATATAAACAGATTTTTCTTCAAGTTTCGCATTTAAATATTGTAATAAGCATTCGGTAATTTTAAGATTTTAACAGAATTTTTAACGGTTTTTTTTTTTGGAAATTGCCAAATTTGTACCAAATGGTGGAGGGTATTAAAAGTTCGGCCCGGCCGAACTTACAGCTTTTTTACTTGTTACGATTAAATATTAATATAATTTACCCTAAACAAGGTCTTGAGAAAGTAAAATTCCTACAGCTTATCAAAGGATATATGTTTAGTAAACCTCAAAAAATCATGAAGTTAACTAGTTTTTAGACATATCAATATCTATAACATAATTCATTAATTTCTCCCGCAATGCAGTTTATTATAGAAATATTTGAGAGTGATTTGGTAGAAAAATTTGTGTGTGTATGATCAGAATCAACTTGTGGTCTTATTTTTATAGTAGGAAAACAAATTTAAATAAAGTAAATAAATATTTAAACAGTGTTTTTAAGAAATATGTTAAACTGCACCGGAGAAATACAAAGAAAATCATTGTTATAGCAGTTTGCCGATAAATTGTCACCCTCATTTAACCAAAAAGGCTTATCCTCGTGGGAACTATAGTAAACCAGGTTAGTACTCCTTTCTTATGTGGTGCCACCTTGATTAGAGAGGGTAACGAGCACTGTCATAACTCTCAAAATATATTTCTTCTTAATTTTAAATTGAATTAATTAAAATTAAAAAAAAAAAATAATATTTCAAAATCAAAACCATCTGAAATTAGCGTTAGCTTTACTTCTAACAGTCCTGTTTGTGTATACTTTGCTCGTTTGGATGGATATTTTATGCTTGCCCTGTTAACGGCTTTAGAGAATGTTGGTACTTTGTAACATAACAAGTGAGATAACACAATTCCAGAAGCGTTGCTTCGAAAGACAACCTGACAAATTATTGCAGCTTAAGAAGCTAACATTGTTGAATTTCGTCTTTGACCTAATATATCAATTCAGGTTTCTATTTCTAAACATTGTTACATACTTTCTCTCTTTGATAACATACACAGATCATTAACCTAACAGCTGATAGAAAGCAACGAATTTATAAAGATTGAACGTACGCGCAAACAAAGAATGGAATCTATGTTGCATACACATTGAAAACATTGAATAATAATTTTCATCGTTTCACCATAAATCTAGTTATTGTCCTTGTATTAAAATTGCTATTAATTTTGGTAAAAATGTAATATTCCTGCTTACCTCGTAGTTTAATATACTGAATAGCTTGCACGATAGGTGAGTTACACACCTATGGGTACATTGACTGGCATTAGTGGTCAGTATAAGGATCTTATTTCTAATTTATAGAATTGCACAAACTCGAAGTATAATTAATTTTGAATTAATGTTTAATCACAAAGAATGGAATCTATGTTGCATGCATATTAAAAAAATTGAATAACAATTTTTGTTGTTTCACCAATTTTGGTAAAAATCTAATACTCCTTCTTACCTGATAGTTTCATATACTTAATAACTTTTGAACCCTTAAATGAATTACACACCTGACATTAGTGGTTAGTATAAGAATCTTAAGGGCTAAGTACATAAGAAGCTTGAAGTCATGGCTAGGCAAAATGAATTTCAATTTTGAAGAATTTACCACTATTTTAGTAAATATTGAAGGCTGTCTTAATTCGAGACCATTAGGTCCTGCTACTGACGACCCAAGTGACCTATCCCCTTTGAATCCTGTTCATTTCTTAAAAGGAACATATATTCTTTCCCTGCTGAACCAGACATTTCCGACGCATACAGGTTGAGATAAAAAAACTGCAACTAATTTCTGACTGCTGTCATCTCTAAGGCACTCGTCCGACAGCTCTTAAAATTATTCCAGTGACAGCTCATTATACTGTTTACAAGCGTACAGAAGCATTTTGGTGAGAATTTTCCAGAAAAAAAGTTATTCGGGAGGGAGGAAGAAAATAGCAACATCAGCAGAATTGGGTCGAAAAGTAAAAAAGCGACTTGATCAAAACCCGCTTCGCATGGGCCGAAAAATGGCGTCTGAGCTGAAAATATATCGCAATATTACATTCGGGAAATATTGAAAAATAAACTCGGGGTAAAGCCATTGCAATTCCCAAACGTGCAAGACCTTAGACATTCCAAAAGGATTCAGCACCATCGATCACCTCAAGCAAGCGCTTCGCCGGGAATGGACCAAAATACCGTGACGATGCAAATTGGTCATCAATTAGTTCTCACCGAATTGTTCCCGCCGAGTGACAAGTGCAATAAGCAAACACACTACAGAAATATGTTACATATATAATTAAAAACAAGTAAAAAACATTAAGTTCGACCGGGCCAAAGTTTTAATACCCTCCACCTTAGAGTAAAAAAAACATTAGAATCCCTTGTTCCCGCCGAGTGACAAGTGCAATAAGCAAACACACTACAGAAATATGTTACATATATAATTAAAAACAAGTAAAAAACATTAAGTTCGACCGGGCCAAAGTTTTAATACCCTCCACCTTAGAGTAAAGAAAACATTAGAATCCATTGAGTCCCACAAATATCAATTTGTCGCAAAATCATCAGAATATTAAATATCGGGACGTACCGCTATATGCGGCTATACAAAAACGTGATCCCATTCATACAATATTTCGCAACGGATACCAAAATACTAAAAATGTGGCAAAAATCACCAAAATACAGAATATCTGGAGGTACCGTTATATGGGAGCTATACCAAAACGTGGACCTATACATACAATGTTTCGTCATCGTAGCCAGAACCCATTATGACCAAAAATGCCAATTTTTAGACAAATCCCTGAAAAATGTGGGCTGTATCGTGATTTAAACAGACAGGCAGACATCGTTAAATCAACTTAGAATTTTATGCTAATTATGAATATATATACTTTATGGGGTCTACGACGAATATTTTGGGATGTTACAAAGGTCAATAATCTCTCCTTTCCATGGTGGAGGCTATAAAAACACATTGTTATCACAAATACACAAAAAATGTAAACAATGGGGGGATTCCCGAAATATCGCCCCAGATCAATTCTACAGAGTGGAAAATAATCTTGTCCTATAAAATGCCAAATTATTATCTACCACATCAATGACAAAGTTAATATTCCCTCCTTTCCATGGCGGAGGGTATAAAAAAAAACATTGTTATCACAAATACACAAATGCAACAAAGAAAATAAAATTTTACTAAAAACGTATAAACATATATATTAAAATTTAAACTCTAGTGAAATAAAACTTAAGTGCTAACATACCCAAACAAAACTTACGAACTATTGAATTAAAACTTAAGAACTAGGGAATAAAATACTTAAAGTAAATTACAAATGCTCTAAATCTACGGAATAATATAAATAAACACAATTGAAACAAAACGTTACATTTGTAATAAATTAAAAGGCTCAAGAAGCACAGAAGGTAAGCCTAAAAACAGGTACAAAGGTCGTTTTACAACGAAACCCTTTTCATCTTGTTTTGTTTCCCGCCGTTGGCTTCTAATGTGGATGAAAATAAAATTGTTCTAAAAATAGTTTTCTAACTTTCTTATTATTTTTTTATTTCATTTGAAACAACAATGCATTCAATATTTCGTTTCGTTCATATCAACAAAATCATCGCCGTTGCTAGCTCTTAGTTTGGTGGGCTTTACTACCTAAAGCAAAGCTCGCAATATTATTGCTTTAATATTGCAAATTGTTTTTTACAAAAGGTTTAAGACTTTGTCTTATTGGGCTTTTAGGTCTGGATATTATTATCGTTCGTTCCAACGCCTCTCGAACCCGCCCCTGTCGACCGAGGGGGCCACCTATCTATACGTAGAGAGCGCGTACACTCCAAAGTCCGGACTAAGGCGGGTTAGCAATGGTTTCACACCGGCTACAGAAACTATATCTGCCAATGAATAAGATACGTGAGATATAACAGAAGATACACACATGAAAATAAAAAATATTTATTTCATTTTTTCAATTTTCTACATTTTCGCTAAGCGGCGGGTTTTTACAACAATTAAACAATTATTGTAAAAATAATTACAATTATTGTAAATATCACAGGTGTTACTTAGGTGCTAGAAATCACAGATTGCTGGAATACGAAAAAAATTGATATCGTGTATATTGCGTTAGCATTATCTTTGTCCTCCTTTCTGTTTTTTGCACTTTTTATTTTTTGTTGAATTCTTAAGCTCTCTAATATATATCGTTTGTTCTCATGCTTCTCTTTGTCTAAAATTTAACATTTCCTTTAGTCTTGGTATGTACTGAACGCTGTAATATTTCGTGTATTTTGGGATGTTGATTGCTTTTTGATTAAACTGATAAATACCGTCATCAGATTTTCTGTTGAAGAGTTTGTGTAGGGTGATAATTTATAATTCTTCCTGTTGATGTTGGTTCTGGCTGTGATCACAATATGATATTGCCCAATTTATATTGATGTTTTTGAGGATGATTTTTTTTTTGTCCACGATCATTGTATAATTTGTTTAGTAAAGGGACATTAACAAGCAAATTGTGCTACTAAGAATAGATGCTTGAAATGTGGTCAACGTCATCACACTTTCTTACATCGCGAGTCATAGTTCGTTGCCGATTCTGACTTCAAAGGCTTCGCAAAGCGCATCAAAATCTTTGTTGTTAGCTTTAGCCCCAGTTTTTCGTCCCTCGAAATGTATATTCTCCACATCGGTTGAAATCGAAAATCCAAAATCTAATTTTGTTGATTCGAAGTCGCTGTATAAAATAGAGGAACCTAATTAAGTCCATAAAAATTAATTTATCGAAAGGTAGCCAGTCAAAGAAATTAAAAAATTTTAAAGAACATTGTGAAGCAACCTTCGCTAAAAATCGGTTTCACGACAGCTCCTGTGTTTATACCAACATTGGCACAGGGTCTCAATTGGAACTCCACTCGGATACCGTTTCGGGAAACACGTGGCTCGATTGATGTCCGAACCTGTAACTGCATATTCATCTGCGGCTTCAAACTATTAAATTTCGAGGATTACATTGAAGTTCGAATCTGTTACTGCAGATTTGAGTCTCCAAATCTGCAAATTTGAGTCTCCATTTACTACAAGTTAAAAAAAAAAAACTTACACTGCACTATACAACCGTACCTATTATTGGAACTAATATACATTAATTGTGTTGAAACATGCTTTGATGCATGCATGCTTAAAAAGAATCGCCTTAAATATTTCTTTTTATTGACCCTATGGTACACACTACGGCTTTTGCTATCGTCTTTGACATTTTACCGATTAAATAGTTGTCACTTGTTTTGACGCCTCTTTTAGACATCAATTATTATTTATCAAGTATTATTATATTTATTATTCGGACAGACAACACCCGCAATATCGTTTGCATAGAAAGACATATTGGTGCCACAGGTAATATCGTTACCTTCGAACCAAGCTAAGAATAAATAGTTGATTTATATTAAGATGAAATAGTGTGTTTTTATTTATCTTTTACAATAACCGGTCTTAATTGTTTTGATATTCGTATTATCTATATTATTTTCCGCCATTTTTGCCATAAAGTCTTTACTCCAAGCTAAATTTATATTGCTAGTTTCATGGCTAGTATATTGGGAATATGTGTATGCCTACACTGGTTCGTATCCAGCTACGAAAGATATTATCTAGTTTCGTATAGCTTCTGGTATTTTTAATATAATATTTTGAAAATACAGATATAGTTTTTTTACGCCATTAAAATATATATTTCGTCATATTTGCGCCCTTTTACTGTGTATGAAAACATTTTCGATTTGGAAGTTAATAATACGAATGTTTAGATATAAAATATCTCCATGAACTTATTAACGTTTTCGTAGCTTGAATAAAAATATGGACTTTAAAAGCAGATCAAGATATTTTTGTATACTCTTAAAAAAATTATAGTCTTCATCTGATTTTCTTCCATTTTCCACTGCAAACAGTAACTTTAAATATTATTAATAATTCACTGCGAAATTTGTAGATTATATGTCATTAAAACAATGTTTAGTCATTCAAATCATTGAAGTAGATTGCAAATAAAATAGGGAACAATAGGCAAAGGCATGGAAATATTCTGACAGGTCGGTACCAACCTAGACTTCTGACTTTGTGTGCTGGTAAATGTTATAGACAAAACGACTTACTGTCGATGAGAGACTAATTTCATACAGTTTGTAAACTAACAGATCGCTTAGTGATGTTTCAAATGCTACCTCCGCCTACGGCGAGCATAGCAAATTGTTATTAGATGAATCACTCCAAAAAAAAGGAAAAAAGAACAACCTTATCATTTGAAGTATGGGTGGACGCCTTGGCACCTTCATTCAAAAAGGTACAAGTAAGAAGTTACCTACAACTCAACAAAAATTACCTTAAAATCCGACTCGGATAAGTACCGACAAGCCCACTACTCACAAAATGAGGTTATCAAGGTAGATGGAGGACGGAGCGCAGTCTCCATTAATAAAATGGAAGCTCCGCTGATCTCTCCCAACACCAAGTGAGCCTGACCCAAGGAGATGAGGCATAAAAAGGCATATATATGCTACCAGTAAAGTACTGTAGTCGGTATCAATTCGAGTGTTGCGATCACCGATTGACAATTTTAATTCTCTAACGAAAATCGAAGTTCTCTAATTTTGATGAATCGGACTCGCGATCAATCATATTTGTCTAATTTTATGGGCAGACATCTGCTTAATCCCAATACGTTCCAAACAACGTATTCTCTTCTTCTGCAATTAGTTCTTGAAGTCCAGTATGTTCTGAAATTTAAGATTTTTAGGCAACTTAATTTATCCATTGTTTTATTTTCAGAATTTCACTAGAAATGCATGATTTATTTGTTCTTTTCAATTTTTCAGTAAAAGAATTACATTTCCATGTCCTCAAGATCTCGTTCAATAAATGAAACTGGCGCGTATGAAATTTGAAAGTTAATACCTTTCCATAATAAAATACAGGCGGACATTAAATAACGACATCGACAAATACGCAAATAATTTCATATTAAAAATCGATATGTGTTTTCGAAACCGACCGACCTAAGTCTTATTCACACTATACGTCAAGTCTCCGTCAATTAGTCGGACGTCAGCCGTACGTCAAACATTATTCTTCCCATTTCTATGGTTTGATTCACACTATTACTTCACATCAAAAATGAAACTCTGAACGTCCCGCCAAAATTTGTTGTAAATAATGTTTGACGGAACGATGCTCGTTGTGTGTACTGTAATCAATCACTTGTGCAATTGTAAACAAAAAGTGATGCACGTAAAGTTGCGAATTTTATTCTATTATTATTTTTTTTATAAAATGAACGACAAACAACTTATTAACCTCGTTCAAAATACAGAAATTTTGTACAATCTGACACTAAAAGAGTACAGCGATTCGGACAAAAAACAAACAAACAAAAATAC
This sequence comes from Musca domestica, assembly GCF_030504385.1. Taxonomy (NCBI): domain Eukaryota; kingdom Metazoa; phylum Arthropoda; class Insecta; order Diptera; family Muscidae; genus Musca; species Musca domestica. The sequence continues at coordinate 18,779,249 of NW_026712115.1, read as the reverse complement.
AACAGCGTGGAATAAGATTGGCATACAAATGCAAATGGCAGGTTAGATTAACATAAATGTATTAATTTATTTCTCAGAGTTTTTCTTATAATTTTTGTGCATAGATTTTTTTTATTTATAATAGTATAAATGTATAGTATAAATAATAGTATAATGCAATTGCAGGAAGTACATTAATTTTCAGTGACACTAGTTTTTCTTTGGAATATATGGGACAAGATTTTTAAACAGGGATAGTATTTGCGTTTTCTTTTTGTGTAACTACCCACTAGTGGATCGCTACCCATATTTTGGGAAATACTGGTCTATGTATGTAGTTATATAACCTTTTGTGTATTAATCATTTCTGTTCCAGAAGTCAAGTTACGAACTTTAAGCGAATATTAATGTCAAAATCGTAGGAAAAAGGAAAACAAAATTTTTTTCACTTCTTAGTATTCAAATATATATTTTATTTTCGATTGTTCCATTCAAAATATATTCATGATATATATTTTTTAAGTAAAAAAATCATAATATCAGTCTTCTACAACTAATTAACTTTCGTTAAAATATATTAATATTTTCCATATATTTATTATAAATAAATAAATTTATAAACTGATTTAATCAAACATATGGAAACAAATGTTAATTTAATAATTTTGAGGAAAAAACCATAAAATTGTGTATTTTTGTCACATTCAAACTTGTGTGAAATTTTTTTCTTGTTTTTTGATTTTTACCTTCAATTTTTGTGAATTTTATCACAGTGATAATCTTTTTTACACTCCACCCTCCTTTGGAGGATATATTAAGTTTGTCATTCCATTTGCAACTTATCGAAATAATCTTTTAAGAACCAACAGGGTATTCTTGATGCCAGTAAAATTCTAAGTCGTTTGTGCCATGTCCGTCCGTGTGTTTTAACAACGCATGTGATAGGGACCTAAAATTTTTCATAGAGTTTTCTTTTTTGTTGTTGCAAAATGGTCAGGCTTTATCCCTTTATTGTTTGCTTTTATAAAAACAACGTTTGTTTATTGGTGGAGAACGATGTTAATGTTTACCAGGGGGCAAGGTCTCAGGTCAAGTTAGAAGATGAGACATTTCGGTCTACGTTTTCTTATAGCCCACATATAATTGTACCTACCCATATTCCAGATTTTGACGATTTGAGCCACACTTCCTAACGGAGTAGTTTAATTTCGTACTTATATAAACACGTTTTCCTATAGCCACATATGAGGAGGTATATTCGATATTTTTATGATAATAACCACACTTGCTAGTGGAAAAGTTTAAAATTCGGTGTTTAGAGTTCAAAATATGTTCTACCTCCTGTGACAGAATGTTGAATATATAGACCCAAGTTTACCTATAGTCTTTATGTTTCTATGTGTTATCTTCCAAAACAATAAATATATCGCTTCAAGAATTTGTATACGGTATTGTGACTCCTTCACAATCCATCGGATATTTCATATTGTGTGTGGACGGACTGATCGACCACAATTTTTAAAACCATAATAGTGTATTAATTGCTAATATGGTCTTAAAATGTTGTAGGGATAACTTCAGCAGTATTTATTAACTCAGCAGCCGTATTTTATTAACATGGATTGGTGGGTTCAATAAACGACCACGGCTAGTTTTTAAAACCAAGTACAATTATGAAACCAGGGATACATCCTATAATACACGTTTGGACATATTTGTAACGAGGAACACAACAATGTCCTACTTGGTTTTATATGTGGAAGAGCCGCTATTTTTCATTCTTATTAAAAAACAAGTTAAAAAGCTATAAGTTCGGCTTGGCCGATCTTTAAATGCCCTCCACCATTTGGAACGAATTTGGAAATGTTCAAAAAATAGAATTCGTTAACAATTCTTTTATTTTATTTATTTATTTATTTCATATTTGTACTTATAACTAAATTACAAGTATAAAGGGAGTGAATCCATGATTACAACGGTCTTAAGCTTACACAAGTTGTTGAGTTATTTTCCCTTGTTTAATTATGCAAAGTAAAAAAGAAAACGAAGTAATTTTCTTTCAACTTAATAAGAGTTGCACAGAATTGATTTATTTTATTTTCAAGAAAAAGATTTTTCAAAAGGTTACAGAAAGGGTTTAGCAAAAGTACTTAGCTGTTGATCGCTCGGCTGTCCAATTGAAAGAGAGTGAGTCAACATAGACTACATTGTTTGGTATCCAAAAAATCACCAAACGAAAAATGTATATAATATGCAACAGCTGTTTGCATTTATATGCATTTATCTCTTTTGCATATTTGCATGGTGTCAATGACTACCTAAGCCAATCATGCTAATTCCGTTTTTTTTACATATTTATTTTGTAACAAGAAAGGCTTAGGCATGCATCGGTCACACATAAATATGTATGCATGCATGTGTAGTTGGTTGTGTACCATTTCATTTGCCTACTTCTATTCTGCATTCCCATTGTTATTAAGCAATAAGAATAACAAAGCATGTAGGAGAGGGGGTCGCGACGCACAAGCAAGCATCAAAGCGACCATCATAACAACACAACTGATCAGTGAACGATGTGTTGTTGTTGTTGAAAAGAAGAAAAGGGAATAGGCAAATGAGTGGTCACCAAAGGTATTTTTGGCTACACTCATGATAATTATATAAATATATTATGTATACGTACAATAATTGATTTTTATAATTTAATATAAAAATAATGTAAGTAACTAATTATATGTTCAGAAGTGTAAATTGAATTGAAAATAATTATGATTAAATCAAAGAAAGTAAATTGAAGAAAGAAAATTCTAATAAAGAAATTAATTTTTATAAATAATATTAAAATAAATGGGTAAGTATAATAAAGAAATAATATTGTTAATAAATAGTTAGGATGATTGTTGGTGATGTTTGTTGTTTTTGGTAAAGTTGTTGCAGTTATTGGTTTTAGGTGATATTGTGATGAGTGTAATGTGTTGTTAGTGGGTGGTGATGATGATTGTGTTGTTGCTATTTGTGGGTGGTGATGATTGTAGTGGGTTGATGATGTTTTTATCAACATTCTCCCCCCTGAAGGACGAATGTGCTTGAATGCGGGTTACTATGATATGATGAACTACCGATGGGAGTATTTTAGTCGAGGTAGAAACCTCCGCTATGCTCGTAGTGTAGTCATCATATTAGCAACCATACATCCAAGAAAAAGAAAAATACATGTAAACTATTTAAAGTTGTTTTGCGGTATCGTCCATATCAGGGTCAGAATGAGGTGAATTATCCCTGTATGTCCATCAGGTCCTGGATGTGTATTTTCAATACGGCCAAGTATCCATTGTCCAGGTCCACATCTTTCATCAGTGACTAGTACCAAATCTCCAATTTTAGAATCCGTGGAAGTTCTAAGCCATTTTGGACGACTTTGAAGGCGATTTAGGTATTCGTTTTGCCATCTTTTCCAAAAATATTGCTTTATTTTTTCAATAGTTTTCCAACGGGTTAGGTTATTGATATAAGAATCCAAAATCGTTTCTTCTTGTAAGCAATTTGTAGGCTCACCTATAAGAAAATGCGCTGGAGTAAGCGCTTCAAAAATTGACGGATCAGAAGATAATGGGCAAAGTGGCCTAGATTTGATACAACTTTCAATTTGGCATAAAAGAGTTGTTAATTCTTCAAATGTTAGATTTCTATCATTTGTAATTCTTTTCAAATGATATTTAACAGATTTTACACCTGCTTCCCAAAGGCCAGTTTTGGCATTGTATCGGAAGCATTTTATACATTTATGAATTATGCGTTTTGCAAGTTGATTTCCAGATACAATCCAAAATTTGCGGGTTACAAAAGACATAGTTAATGTAACACCGCCATGTAAAGTTTTTTCATGTGCGTCAGAAATTAAGAGTTGAGTCAAAGGATTGTGTTTTGACATACGGGAAGTTAGAATTTTGAAGGCGTCCTCCTACACGAAGAATCTCATCTTCATCTAGAAACGGCATTAGTTTTAGAATGGGACTTGTTTTAATGTCTCGTTTTGTGGCAAGTTTAGAAATTTCCTCAGGAAAGTCTACCTTTTGGGAAATTTTAGCAAGAACAGATAAAGATTTGTTATATTCTGTAAGAGTCAAGGGTTTTAGTTTTTTACATTTTGGATTTCTGCAATTTTCAAGAAATCTCAGACAATATGAAACCACTCTTAATAAAGTTTGTAGTTTTGAGTATTTAAAAAATAGTTCAATGTATATTTTCTTAGTGGACAAATTTGTTGATATTTTAGATTTTCGTTCCTCTTCAGAGGTTTGTAAATTTGGTAGAATTTCTGGCCAACATTGTTCTGATTCGTAAAGAAATTGGGGTCCAAACCACCATGATTGTTTTTCAATCAATTCTTTAGCCAGAATTCCCCTAGTTGCGCAGTCAGCCGGATTTAGTGAAGTTGGAAGATATTTCCATTGTATAGGATTACTTAAGCGCTGAACATCAGCGACTCTATTGGCGACATAAACTATCCAATTAGATGGGGATTTACGAATCCAGCTAAGGACAGTGGAACTATCACTATTTTGGATATTTAGATCACTAAGTGAATCTTTGACTGTTTGAGTCAATTTTACGCCAAGAGTGGCAGCGCAAGGTTCTAGTCTTGGTATAGAGACTGTTTTTATGGGTGACACTTTAGATTTGGCTTGTAGAATGTTGACAAATATGACATTAGGGGTTATAACGCGTGCATAAACGACAGCAGCGTAGGCAGTAGTTGATGCGTCACAAAAACAATGAAGTTGAGTCTCACAATTTGGTAACCATTCAATCCATCTTGGAATGGATAATTTAGAAAATATTGGTAAAGAAGATCTATGGTTTAGCCATTGAGACTCTAATTGTTTGGGTATTTTCTCATCCCAATCGACGCCATGTTCCCAAAGCTGTTTAAATATAATTTTGGCTACAACAGTTGTTGGTGTAAGCCAACCTAATGGGTCATACAATCTGGCAGATTCAGACAGAATTTCTCGTTTTGAAAAATAAGGTTTTTTTTCGAGATTAACTTTGAAAGGAAAGGAGTCAGTTTCGGTATTCCACTGAATGGCAAGAGTTTTTACTATATTGTCATGGTCTAAACTTTGTGTAACAGAAGTTTCTCTATGCTCTTTTGGTATTTGGGAAAGAAGTTCTTTTGAATTAGTTCTCCATTTACTGAGATTACAACCAGCTTTTTCCAAAAGAGCACATAGATTTTTGAACAATTGTTTTGCAGATTCTAAAGTGTCTGCGCCAGAAATTATATCGTCAGCGTAGGAGTCTTGAACTAAATCTTGACCAGCTTTTGGGAATATTTTTTTGTAATCGTCTGCTATTTGTTGCAGGATACGAATTGCAAGATGAGGGGCTGAAGTTGTACCATAAGTTACAGTATTTAGTTCGTAAATTGAAATATCTTCAAATTGGCTGTTGCGCCATAGAATTTGTTGGTATTTTCTGTGATTTGGACAGACTTGTATTTGGTAAAACATTTCCTCAATGTCTGCACTGAAGGATATTTTGTGTCTTCGCCATTTGGTCATAATACCAGGAAGATCATTTTGCAGAAGGTATCCAGGAGAAAGTTCTTCGTTGAGAGATGGCTACTGCCATCAAAAACAACTCTCAGTTTTGTAGTAGAACTACTTTCTTTAAAAACGCCATGATGAGGCAGAAAATAAGAATTTGGACGAACGTCAGTAGGATAAGTCCCTATTTTAGTCATGTGTCCTAAGGATTCATATCGTGGATAAAAGCATTGTATGTGTCACTAAAACTGGGTCTTTTAGTAAAAGAAATTTCAATTTGTTTAAGACGCCTAAAAGCATTAGTGACATTATTGTTAAGTATAGGATAAGAATTTGATTTTAGTAAATATTTAAATGGCAAATTTACCATATATCGACCATTTTCGGTTCGATTTGTAGTAGATTGGAAGTATTTCTCACATTCCAGTTCTTCACTAGTAAGTTTTCTTTTAGAAATAACTTCCTCTTGTTCCCAAAAGGATTTTAGAATATTTTCCAAGTTCACATTGTGAAAATGGATTCTATTTGTAGATATAGATTCATTGGGTCCAGAAAATACTCATCCAAAAGTTGTATTTTGGAAGAAAAGATCATTATGAATGAATGACTCTGTAAGAATTTTGATTTTTGAACAGATATCTGATCCTAGAATTAAGTCTATTGGGTCAGATTTGTAGTAATAAGGGTCAGCTAAGTTTTCAAATTCAATATTAGGCAAAGAAATATGTTTAGATGAAGGATTTGGTGTAACTACCCACTAGTGGATCGCTACCCATATTTTGGGAAATACTGGTCTATGTATGTAGTTATATTACCTTTTGTGTATTAATCATTTCTGTTCCAGAAGTCAAGTTACGAACTTTAAGACGAATATTAATGTCAAAATCGTAGGAGAAAGGAAAACAACATTTTTTTCACTTCTTAGTATTCAAATATATATTTTATTTTCGATTGTTCCTTTCAAAATATATTCATGATATATATTTTTTAAGTAAAAAAATCATAATATCAGTCTTCTACAACTAATTAACTTTCGTTAAAATATATTAATATTTTCTATATATTTATTATAAATAAATAAATTTATAAACTGATTTAATCAAACATATGGAAACAAATGTTAATTTAATAATTTTGAGGAAAAAACCATAAAATTGTGTATTTTTGTCACATTCAAACTTGTGTGAAATTTTTTTCTTGTTTTTTGATTTTTACCTTCAATTTTTGTGAATTTTATCACAGTGATAATCTTTTTTACACTCCACCCTCCTTTGGAGGATATATTAAGTTTGTCATTCCATTTGCAACTTATCGAAATAATCTTTTAAGAACCAACAGGGTATTCTTGATGCCAGTAAAATTCTAAGTCGTTTGTGCCATGTCCGTCCGTGTGTTTTAACAACGCATGTGATAGGGAGCTAAAATTTTTCATAGAGTTTTCTTTTTTGTTGTTGCAAAATGGTCAGGCTTTATCCCTTTATTGTTTGCTTTTATAAAAACAACGTTTGTTTATTGGTGGAGAACGATGTTAATGTTTACCAGGGGGCAAGGTCTCAGGTCAAGTTAGAAGATGAGACATTTCGGTCTACGTTTTCTTATAGCCCACATATAATTGTACCTACCCATATTCCAGATTTTGACGATTTGAGCCACACTTCCTAACGGAGTAGTTTAATTTCGTACTTATATAAACACGTTTTCCTATAGCCACATATGAGGAGGTATATTCGATATTTTTATGATAATAACCACACTTTCTAGTGGAAAAGTTTAAAATTCGGTGTTTAGAGTTCAAAATATGTTCTACCTCCTGTGACAGAATGTTGAATATATAGACCCAAGTTTTCCTATAGTCTTTATGTTTCTATGTGTTATCTTCCAAAACAATAAATATATCGCTTCAAGAATTTGTATACGGTATTGTGACTCCTTCACAATCCATCGGATATTTCATATTGTGTGTGGACGGACTGATCGACCACAATTTTTAAAACCATAATAGTGTATTAATTGCTAATATGGTCTTAAAATGTTGTAGGGATAACTTCAGCAGTATTTATTAACTCAGCAGCCGTATTTTATTAACATAGATTGGTGGGTTCAATAAACGACCACGGCTAGTTTTTAAAACCAAGTACAATTATGAAACCAGGGATACATCCTATAATACACGTTTGGACATATTTGTAACGAGGAACACAACAATGTCCTACTTGGTTTTATGTGTGGAAGAGCCGTTATTTTTCATTCTTATTAAAAAACAAGTTAAAAAGCTATAAGTTCGGCTTGGCCGATCTTTAAATGCCCTCCACCATTTGGAACGAATTTGGAAATGTTCAAAAAATAGAATTCGTTAACAATTCTTTTATTTTATTTATTTATTTATTTCATATTTGTACTTATAACTAAATTACAAGTATAAAGGGAGTGAATCCATGATTACAACGGTCTTAAGCTTACACAAGTTGTTGAGTTATTTTCCCTTGTTTAATTATGCAAAGTAAAAAAGAAAACGAAGTAATTTTCTTTCAACTTAACAAGAGTTGCACAGAATTGATTTATTTTATTTTCAAGAAAAAGATTTTTCAAAAGGTTACAGAAAGGGTTTAGCAAAAGTACTTAGCTGTTGATCGCTCGGCTGTCCAATTGAAAGAGAGTGAGTCAACATAGACTACATTGTTTGGTATCCAAAAAATCACCAAACGAAAAATGTATATAATATGCAACAGCTGTTTGCATTTATATGCATTTATCTCTTTTGCATATTTGCATGGTGTCAATGACTACCTAAGCCAATCATGCTAATTCCGTTTTTTTTACATATTTATTTTGTAACAAGAAAGGCTTAGGCATGCATCGGTCACACATAAATATGTATGCATGCATGTGTAGTTGGTTGTGTACCATTTCATTTGCCTACTTCTATTCTGCATTCCCATTGTTATTAAGCAATAAGAATAACAAAGCATGTAGGAGAGGGGGTCGCGACGCACAAGCAAGCATCAAAGCGACCATCATAACAACACAACTGATCAGTGAACGATGTGTTGTTGTTGTTGAAAAGAAGAAAAGGGAATAGGCAAATGAGTGGTCACCAAAGGTATTTTTGGCTACACTCATGATAATTATATAAATATATTATGTATACGTACAATAATTAATTTTTATAATTTAATATAAAAATAATGTAAGTAACTAATTATATGTTCAGAAGTGTAAATTGAATTGAAAATAATTATGATTAAATCAAAGAAAGTAAATTGAAGAAAGAAAATTCTAATAAAGAAATTAATTTTTATAAATAATATTAAAATAAATGGGTAAGTATAATAAAGAAATAATATTTTTAATAAATAGTTAGGATGATTGTTGGTGATGTTTGTTGTTTTTGGTAAAGTTGTTGCAGTTATTGGTTTTAGGTGATATTGTGATGAGTGTAATGTGTTGTTAGTGGGTGGTGATGTGTTGTTGCTATTTGTGGGTGGTGATGATTGTAGTGGGTTGATGATGTTTTTATCAACATTCTCCCCCCTGAAGGACTAATGTGCTTGAATGCGGGTTACTATGATATGATGAACTACCGATGGGAGTATTTTAGTCGAGGTAGAAACCTCCGCTATGCTCGTAGTGTAGTCATCATATTAGCAACCATACATCCAAGAAAAAGAAAAATACATGTAAACTATTTAAAGTTGTTTTGCGGTATCGTCCATATCAGGGTCAGAATGAGGTGAATTATCCCTGTATGTCCATCAGGTCCTGGATGTGTATTTTCAATACGGCCAAGTATCCATTGTCCAGGTCCACATCTTTCATCAGTGACTAGTACCAAATCTCCAATTTTAGAATCCGTGGAAGTTCTAAGCCATTTTGGACGACTTTGAAGGCGATTTAGGTATTCGTTTTGCCATCTTTTCCAAAAATGTTGCTTTATTTTTTCAATAGTTTTCCAACGGGTTAGGTTATTGATATAAGAATCCAAAATCGTTTCTTCTTGTAAGCAATTTGTAGGCTCACCTATAAGAAAATGCGCTGGAGTAAGCGCTTCAAAAATTGACGGATCAGAAGATAATGGGCAAAGTGGCCTAGATTTGATACAACTTTCAATTTGGCATAAAAGAGTTGTTAATTCTTCAAATGTTAGATTTCTATCATTTGTAATTCTTTTAAAATGATATTTAACAGATTTTACACCTGCTTCCCAAGGGCCACCAAAGTTGGGCGAAGCTGGTGGGATAAAGTGCCAAGTAGTTGAATTTTGGCTTAAAGAGTGAATAAGATCTTCAGGAATAGAATTTTTATTTTTGTTATGCAAAACTTTTAGTTCTTTTGATGCACCAACAACATTTGTGCCACAGTCAGAATAAAGATCAGTACAAATGCCTCTTCTAGAAGTGAAACGTTTAAAGGCAGCAAGAAAAGCATTTGTTGTAAGATTAGAGACTGCCTCTAGAATTTTTGATAGAAATGGGTCCTGCATAGTCGACGCCACTATGTTTAATAGGTCTAGAGATTGTTAAACGCACTTTTGGTAAATTGCCCATTATTTGCTGAGCAGTTTTGGCATTGTATCGGAAGCATTTTATACATTTATGAATTATGCGTTTTGCAAGTTGATTTCCAGATACAATCCAAAATTTGCGGGTTACAAAAGACATAGTTAATGTAACACCGCCATGTAAAGTTTTTTCATGTGCGTCAGAAATTAAGAGTTGAGTCAAAGGATTGTGTTTTGACATACGGGAAGTTAGAATTTTGAAGGCGTCCTCCTACACGAAGAATCTCATCTTCATCTAGAAACGGCATTAGTTTTAGAATGGGACTTGTTTTAATGTCTCGTTTTGTGGCAAGTTTAGAAATTTCCTCAGGAAAGTCTACCTTTTGGGAAATTTTAGCAAGAACAGATAAAGATTTGTTATATTCTGTAAGAGTCAAGGGTTTTAGTTTTTTACATTTTGGATTTCTGCAATTTTCAAGAAATCTCAGACAATATGAAACCACTCTTAATAAAGTTTGTAGTTTTGAGTATTTAAAAAATAGTTCAATGTATATTTTCTTAGTGGACAAATTTGTTGATATTTTAGATTTTCGTTCCTCTTCAGAGGTTTGTAAATTTGGTAGAATTTCTGGCCAACATTGTTCTGATTCGTAAAGAAATTGGGGTCCAAACCACCATGATTGTTTTTCAATCAATTCTTTAGCCAGAATTCCCCTAGTTGCGCAGTCAGCCGGATTTAGTGAAGTTGGAAGATATTTCCATTGTATAGGATTACTTAAGCGCTGAACATCAGCGACTCTATTGGCGACATAAACTATCCAATTAGATGGGGATTTACGAATCCAGCTAAGGACAGTGGAACTATCACTATTTTGGATATTTAGATCACTAAGTGAATCTTTGACTGTTTGAGTCAATTTTACGCCAAGAGTGGCAGCGCAAGGTTCTAGTCTTGGTATAGAGACTGTTTTTATGGGTGACACTTTAGATTTGGCTTGTAGAATGTTGACAAATATGACATTAGGGGTTATAACGCGTGCATAAACGACAGCAGCGTAGGCAGTAGTTGATGCGTCACAAAAACAATGAAGTTGAGTCTCACAATTTGGTAACCATTCAATCCATCTTGGAATGGATAATTTAGAAAATATTGGTAAAGAAGATCTATGGTTTAGCCATTGAGACTCTAATTGTTTGGGTATTTTCTCATCCCAATCGACGCCATGTTCCCAAAGCTGTTTAAATATAATTTTGGCTACAACAGTTGTTGGTGTAAGCCAACCTAATGGGTCATACAATCTGGCAGATTCAGACAGAATTTCTCGTTTTGAAAAATAAGGTTTTTTTTCGAGATTAACTTTGAAAGGAAAGGAGTCAGTTTCGGTATTCCACTGAATGGCAAGAGTTTTTACTATATTGTCATGGTCAAAACTTTGTGTAACAGAAGTTTCTCTATGCTCTTCTGGTATTTGGGAAAGAAGTTCTTTTGAATTAGTTCTCCATTTACTGAGATTACAACCAGCTTTTTCCAAAAGAGCACATAGATTTTTGAACAATTCTAAAGTGTCTGCGCCAGAAATTATATCGTCAGCGTAGGAGTCTTGAACTAAATCTTGACCAGCTTTTGGGAATATTTTTTTGTAATCGTCTGCTATTTGTTGCAGGATACGAATTGCAAGATGAGGGGCTGAAGTTGTACCATAAGTTACAGTATTTAGTTCGTAAATTGAAATATCTTCAAATTGGCTGTTGCGCCATAGAATTTGTTGGTATTTTCTGTGATTTGGACAGACTTGTATTTGGTAAAACATTTCCTCAATGTCTGCACTGAAGGATATTTTGTGTCTTCGCCATTTGGTCATAATACCAGGAAGATCATTTTGCAGAGGGGATCCAGGAGAAAGTTCTTCGTTGAGAGATGGCTACTGCCATCAAAAACAACTCTCAGTTTTGTAGTAGAACTACTTTCTTTAAAAACGCCATGATGAGGCAGAAAATAAGAAATTGGACGAACGTCAGTAGGATAAGTCCCTATTTTAGTCATGTGTCCTAAGGATTCATATCGTGCATAAAAGCATTGTATGAGTCTCTAAAACTGGGTCTTTTAGTAAAAGAAATTTCAATTTGTTTAAGACGCCTAAAAGCATTAGTGACATTATTGTTAAGTATAGGATAAGAATTTGATTTTAGTAAAGATTTAAATGGCAAATTTACCATATATCGACCATTTTCGGTTCGATTTGTAGTAGATTGGAAGTATTTCTCACATTCAAGTTCTTCACTAGTAAGTTTTCTTTTAGAAATAACTTCCTCTTGTTCCCAAAAGGATTTTAGAATATTTTCCAAGTTCACATTGTGAAAATGGATTCTATTTGTAGATATAGATTCATTGGGTCCAGAAAATACACATCCAAAAGTTGTATTTTGGAAGAAAAGATCATTATGAATGAATGACTCTGTAAGAATTTTGATTTTTGAACAGATATCTGATCCTAGAATTAAGTCTATTGGGTCAGATTTGTAGTAATAAGGGTCAGCTAAGTTTTCAAATTCAATATTAGGCAAAGAAATATGTTTAGATGAAGGATTTGGTGTATGAGAAGAGAGAGAAGAAAGTACAGGAGCTATACATGAAAGTAGTAACTCTTGTTTTCATGTGAACAAGTCAAGATTCACCGAAAATTTAGATAAATTTTCACCACCATTTCCTATACCAATCACTTTACAATGTGATCTGCTTGTTTCAAGACCTAAAAATTGAACTGTTGATTCTGAAATTAGACTTCCCTGAGATCCAGGGTCAAGTAGAGCACGTATAGTGAATTTACCACGTTTTGTGATAATGCAAAGCCTAATTGTGTAAAGAAGGACTGAATTAAAAGATTGTGCACTATGAGAAGTGACGTTATTGGACATGTTTAGATTTTTAGTTTGAGTCACAGGCTCATCTGAATGAAGCACTGTATTATGAGGTTGTTTGCATGTTATGCAGCGAAAGAATGATTTGCAATTGTTTGCATCATGACCGATTAAAAAACAATTGCGACAGATAATTTTATCCGTAAGAAATTTATTTTTTGCGATCAATGTTAATGCGAGGAATTTAAAGTATTTTGAGAGAGAATGATTCTTCCCACAAAATGCAAAAATAGCTAAGTTTGGATTGGAAAACTTTCCAGAATGAGTGAAAGTTTTAGGAGAAGAATTATTGTAACTTTTGCTAGTTTTAGAGAAACTTGATTTAGAAAAAGATTTGGAAGTTGATGGGAATTCATCAGTTATGGACTCAAGAGTCCGAAAAGTTCTTTCTAAGAATGAAAATAATTCAAAAAGTTGAGGTAATTCAGTAGAAGATTTAAGAGATTGTTCCCAATCTCGACGAGATTGAATATCAAGTTTTTGAACTAGAAGGTGTATTAAAAGTGGATCCCAAGTGTCGGTATTAACATCCAAGTTTTGTAGAGATGGAATACACTCTCGAGCAGAATCTAATAAAGTTTTGACAGATTGAAACCCACCATCAGATTTTGGAATATTGAAAAGTTTGGAAATCAAGTTACCCACAAGCATTCGCTTGTTATGATATCTTGATTCCAAAATTTTCCAGGCAGAGTCATAATTCGCCTCACGAAAACACTTTTTAGGTTAGATTAGGTCACTTCCACTGCACAAATTGTACTGAAAATTTACAATAATTGAAATATTTTTCTTTTAGTTCACGAAAGAATTTAATAAAAATTTAAATTAAATTAAATTTTAAGAAAAACGCAAGAAAATTTTAGTTAAATTTGAAGTTTTGAAATGAAGTGTGTTGTTGAAGAAAATGGCGATCTGTTGTTGTGTTTTAAACAGCTTCCAAAGGTACAAAAAGAAAAAAAGCAATTTTCTTTCTTAAGAATTAAGAAAAAAGTTAAAATTCATAAGTTCTGTTAGAAAGAACAATTTAATTTTACTAATTTCTCACAGGCATTTTTTCACGATTTTTTATTAATTATTGTACTTTTGGTTAGGTTTAAGTAATTTTTTTCCAAATGATCAGTTTACTAAAGTTTTCACTTTCAATAAAACACAACAACTTTAATTTTTTTATTTATTTTTCAAATAATTCTTTTTTTCCAATTATTGGAACTTCACTGACACACTATATTATTTAAAAAAATCACTGAATTTCTAACACCGATGAAATTCCCGGGTTTCGACACCAATAAAATGTTGAGTTATTTTCCCTTGTTTAATTATGCAAAGTAAAAAAGAAAACAAAGTAATTTTCTTTCAATTAAACAAGGGTCGCACAGAATTGATTTATTTTATTTTCAAGAAAAAGATTTTTCAAAAGGTTACAGAAAGGGTTTAGCAAAAGTACTTAGCTGTTGATCGCTCGGCTGTCCAATTAAAAGAGAGCGAGTCAACATAGACTACATTGTTTGGTATCCAAAAAATCACCAAACGAAAAATGTATATAATATGCAACAGCTGTTTGCATTTATATGCATTTATCTCTTTTGCATATTTGCATGGTGTCAATGACTACCTAAGCCAATCATGCTAATTCCGTTTTTTTACATATTTATTTTGTAACAAGAAAGGCTTAGGCATGCATCGGTCACACATAAATATGTATGCATGCATGTGTAGTTGGTTGTGTACCATTTCATTTGCCTACTTCTATTCTGCATTCCCATTGTTATTAAGCAATAAGAATAACAAAGCATGTAGGAGAGGGGGTCGCGACGCACAAGCAAACATCAAAGCGACCATCATAACAACACAACTGATCAGTGATCGATGTGTTGTTGTTGTTGTTGAAAAGAAGTAAAGGCAATAGGCAAATGAGTGGTCAACAAACAAAGGTATTTTTGGCTACACTCATGATAATTAGTATACGTACAATAATTGATTTTTATAATTTAATATAAAAATAATGTAAGTAACTAATTATATGTTCAGAAGTGTAAGTTAACGTTAACTTCTTTATTTCTGTTTCTGTTGCGCGTGCAAGTTCGATGGCACTTAAATATGCTTGCAAAATGCTTACAATGCATTCATGTCATTCATTCGTATAAACAACAGATAAATGCTTACATTTTAAGAAACCTAACTCTAAGAAATAATAAAATCAAAAGTGCTAACGTTGCACTAAATACATTGTCCAACAAAACTTAATTTTAAGAATAAAGGAAAAATAAAGTCAGTCCCATTTTGTCACTCGAAAAAGAACGTTATGTTTAATTGGCGCCCAACGAAAAATTAAAAGCACCCAAACGGCTGCAAAGTTAATAAAGGCACCTCATGAAGCTGCAAACTGTCAACTAAAAAAAAAGCACCCAAACGGCTGCAAAGTTAATAAAGGCACCTCATGAAGCTGCAAACTGTCAACTAAAAATTAAAGCACCCAAACGGCTGCAAATTAATAAAGGCACCTCATAAGCTGCAAACTGCTAACTAAAAACATCAAAACCTGTGGAAGAAGGCACCTCATAAAGCTGCGTACTGGTAACTAAAAACATCAATAACCTGTTGAAGAAGACACCCTATAAAGGCTGTAAATCAACACTAAATCCCCAAAAGCTGTGGAAAAACTTGTGGAGTACGAGAGAGTCAACGACATCCAGCCGGCTCAAAAGATTGAAGACACCCCCTTAGTAGCGGAAGCAAAAAGGAATACGGAGAATCAACAGGAGACGGCATGCTCTACAAAGTTTTATTGTAAGTTTAGAAAGAAAAGTGATAGTGTTTAAGTGAAGAAAAAAAAACTAAAAACATTGATAAAAACAATTTCCCTATTATTAATTTTGAAAAGTTAAAACAAAACAGACGGCATGCTCTATAAAGTCGTATTGTAAATTTAGAGATAAAAAGTGATAGCGTTTAAGAAAAAAAAAAAAAAAAAAAAAAACCCAAAAACTAAAAACATTGATAAAACAATTTTCCTATTATTAATTCTGAAAAGTTAAAACAAAACAAAATTGTAAAAATATAATTTGTGTTCTAAAAGGTTAACAACTAAATAGTGATCGTTTAAAATGTCCAACCCAAATAACCTTATCCGACCACCCATCCTTAACGTCAATAACTCCGACGGACAAAATAATAACGGACAGAATAATAATAACAATAATAGCGCAATAAATTCAGCAAACATGGAACAAACCATTGCCAGAATCTGTGCACAGCAATGCCAAATTGCCATAGCCCAATTTTTAAGACCTAGTTCAGACATAGCAGGCGAAGACGAAACTATCGACGTCAGATATAGAGAAAACTTGACAGATTTAGATAAAGTACCCGACGTAGTGAGAAGCTTGAGAGAATTTTCAGGAAAAGCATCGGAATTCAGCTCTTGGAAAAAGAGTGTCGAAAGGATCCTTAAGTTATACGAATCTACAAAAGGTACCCCAAAATACTTTGCCATCCTTAACACCATAAGGAATAAAATCATCGGTAATGCCGATGCGGCCTTAGAGTCTTACAATACACCCCTTAATTGGAGTAGTATTTCAAAGTGTCTAACGCTTCACTACGCAGATAAGCGTGATCTTACGACACTAGAATATCAAATGACAACCTTAATACAAGGTAACAACAGTATCCAAGATTTTTATCAAGAAGTGTATTCACACCTTACGCTTATTATGAACAAATTGTCATGTCTCGATGTAGGTAAAGAAGCTCTAGATATCCTAGCCCAAACTTATAGGGATAAAGCTTTAGACATTTTCATAAGAGGACTAAAAGGACAAATGTCAATTCATCTTGGCATGAAAGAACCGACGGATCTCCCACAAGCACTACAATTATGTCTCAAAATGGAAAATCAATTCGCTAGAGCACAATTTGCTAACTCACACAATCCAACAGTTAAAAATAATAGACTAAATTTTCAGAAACCACCCCATCCAAAAACTCATTTTCAAAATACGAATCAGATGCCATTTTACCCACAATTGGCATATTTGCCACAACACTCTGGTGTTCGACAAAATAATTCTAATCCTCCTATTTATCCTCGTAATAATTATAATCAACATAATTACCCCCAAAATCAAAATTTGCAACCACCAAGACCAACAGCACCAAAACCTCAGCCCAAGCCTGAGCCGATGGAAATAGATGCTTCCATGCAATCCCGAGCTGTTAACTACATGAATAGGCCAGCACAAAATAATAGATTTTATGGAAAGAGACCATCAGAACATTCTGACCAATTTAGGAGACCTGATAAGGCACAAAGAAATTTTCATGTAGACACAGATGAATTAGGTCCCACCGCTGAAGAATACGAAACAATGTTAGAGCAGTATGAAAATCAAGAACAATTATCTGATCTCAATGATTACATAAAAAATCAATATGATGTTCTTGACAACGATGACAAAGAAGATACACAAGAATTCGTAGATATTCATTTTTTAGATTAACGAATTCGTCCTTACCTTATTTTGAATGTAGGACGAATTCAGGGCAAATTCTTAAAATCTTGATTGATACGGGTTCAAATAAAAACTATATCCAACCTGGACTTATAAAAAATCCTTTAGAAAATAAAACCCCGTTTTTTGCAAACTCAGTAGGAGGAAAAACAGCAATAACACAACACACTTTTATTAATCTTTTTGACAAAAATTGTTGCCCTCTACAATTCTTCCTTTTACCAACCCTTAAATCTTTTGACGGAATTTTAGGAAACGATAGCTTAAAAAAATTATCTGCTGTCATTTATACGTCAAAAGACTACATGCTTATAGACAATAGAATAAAAGTGAAAATAAAGCAGAAATTATCTAGATCTGTGAACACTATCGACCTTAGGACAGACCATTTAACCCCACAAGAGAAACAAAAATTAGATCTAGTGATCCAAAGGCATAAATCACTCTTTGGGGAACCAAATCAAAAACTTACTTACACTACGACAGTAGTCGCCGATATTCAGACTACCAATGTCGAACCAGTTTATTCAAAATTTTATCCCTACCCTATGCATTTGAAAGGAGAAGTAGAAAAACAGATAAAGGAACTCCTCGATCAAGGTATAATTAGACCTTCACGGTCACCATACAATTCACCCATCTGGATCGTGCCAAAAAAATCGGATGCATCAGGCAAAGTGAAATACAGAATGGTGATAGACTATAGAAAATTAAATAAGGAGACAATTCGAGATAGATATCCCATCCCAGAAATAAATGAAATCCTACCACAAATAGGAAAAAATAAACTGTTTAGTGTATTAGACTTAAAAAGTGGATTTCACCAAATATTACTTAGAGAAAGTGATAGAGAAAAAACTGCCTTTTCTATTAATAATGCAAAATACGAATTCACTCGACTTCCATTTGGTTTGAAAAATGCTCCGTCCATATTCCAACGAGCCTTGGACGACATTCTTAGGGAGCACATTGGCAAAATATGTTTCATCTATATGGATGATATAATAATATTCGCAGAGGATGAAGATTCACATCTCAAGAATATTTCAACCATATTCGAGACATTAGAGAAAGCCAATATAAAGGTACAACTCGACAAATGTGAATTTTTGAAAAAAGAAGTTGAATTCCTAGGTTTCATAATATCCGATTCCGGTATAAAAACAAACCCAAAAAGGGTTGAAGCAATAGAAAAATTTCCACTTCCGTTAACACTAAAAGACTTAAGATCATTTTTAGGACTTTGTAATTTCTACAGACGCTTTATTAGAGATTATGCCAAAATTTCTAAACCTCTGACAATATATTTAAGGGGGGAGGCAGGACGTGCGTCCAAATACGTTTCCAATAAAATGGCCATAGATCTCGATCAAGAAGCAGTAGAAGCTTTTAATAAATTAAAGAGAATATTGTCATCGGAAGACGTAATATTGGCATATCCCGATTTTAATAAAGAATTTGAACTTACTACGGACGCTTCGCACTATGCAATGGGCGCAGTGCTTTCACAAGATAATAAACCAATTGTATTTTTGTCTAAAACTTTCAAAAAGAAAGAGGAACATTATGCAACAAACGAAAAGGAGATGCTTGCAATTACTTGGGCTCTCAAATCCCTCAGAAACTACCTTTACGGTTCTGCCAAACTTAAAATTTATACCGATCACCTTCCACTGACATACGCATTGAATAATAAAACAGCTAATTTCAAGCTAAGAAGATGGAAAGCCTTCCTTGAGGAATTCAATTACGAATTACTATACAAACCCGGTAGTACAAATGTAGTTGCCGATACACTATCAAGACCTCCTAAAGAACCAGAAGAGATAAATGCTCTGACTTCGACCCAACACAGTCATGAAAGCTCATCTCATAATTTAATACAATACACTGACGCTCCGATAAACGCATTTAAGAATCAAATTCTCATCTCTTCAGAAGATGATGAACCATCTTATAAATTTGAAATTGTCTTTCCAACTTATCACAGACATACTATAAATGAACGAAATATTACACCAGAATTTCTCAGAGACATTTTGAAGAAATATTTAAACCCATCGGTAACAAACTGCTTAAAGACTAATGACGAAATCTCGGGAGTATTGCAAGAAGTGTTCCGTGATAATTTCACACAATACAAAGTCAAATATTCAAGACAAATGGTAACCGACTTGAAAAATGATGAAGACCAAGAAAACAAGATTATTGCTGAACATAATAGAGCACACCGAAATAGCGTAGAAAATAAAGCACAGTTATTGACAAAGTACTACTTTCCCAGAATGCAAGCTAAAATTAAGAAAATAGTCGATCAATGCAAAGTTTGCAAAGAAAACAAATACGATAGACATCCTAATAAGATAGGCCTACAGGAAACACCTATCCCACAAAATCCTGGACAGATTGTTCACATAGACATTTACATAACCGAAAAGACATCCGTATTGACGGCTATAGACAAGTTTTCTAAATACGCTCAAGCAAAAATTCTGAAATCAAGATCAGCAGAAGACATTAAAGAACCACTTAGGGAATTAGTCATATCCTTTGGAATTCCTGAAATAATAGTTATCGACAACGAAAGATCTTTTAATTCCAAAGCAATAGTTTTCATGTTAGAAAATCAGTACAACATCAAATTGTTCAAAATCCCGCCGTACAGTAGTACTGTAAATGGGCAAATTGAGCGGTTCCACTCTACACTGTCAGAGATAATGCGATGTCTAAAAGCACAGAACTTACACAAATCCTTCTCAGAGCTTTTACATAGATCCATTTACGAATATAATAACACAATACACTCAAGCATTCAAAAGAAACCAGTTGAAGCATTTCTTGGAAAAAGGGCAAACATGAGTCAGGATGATATAGAGAAAGAAAGATCCGAAATTGCCCAAAGGCTTAAAGAAAAACAAGCAGAAGATATTAACTACCACAATAAGAAAAGGACTCAACCAAAAACCTATACGCCAGGAGAAATCATATTCGTAAAAGAGAATAGGAGACTTGGGACAAAGTTAAGTAAGGCATACAGACAAGAAATAGTAAAAGAAAACCAAAATACAACTGTTATTACAGAATCAGGAAAAACCGTACACAAAAACAATATCAGAAATTAAGAAATCAAATATTTTCAGATTTTTATTCGCCACGGCGACCGCCTATGTCAAGATTTTGGACTATACAAACTCTCAAATTGTTGCGTTTGATTCCGGTTTGGCAAAAATTCAAGATGGTAACTTCAGGATAATTCATATCATTGACATCGACAAATATCAAGAAACAATAAATTCCCTACAAAACATCCTTTCCCAGAACATAACCAAACACCATTTCCTTCATCCCTTCCTAACCCATGAGCTGACAGAGATTCAAGGATACTTGGACCGTTTGAAGCCAAACGTGAAAAATAAACGATCATTGAATTTTATAGGTTCAGCGTGGAAATGGATTGCTGGAAATCCAGACCACGATGATTTTGAAATAATAACTCAGAAAACTAATGAAGTTCTAGAAAACAATAATAAACAAGTTGTAATTAACAAATTGTCATTGAGAAAAATTAATGAGTTAACACAAATAACTAATGAAATAATAAAAAGTATAAATTACAGTGATGTAAACAGAGATAGATTAAGTTCAAAATTAAAATTTAAAATAGAAATATTAAAACAAGAAATTGTAAATATTCAATACGCTATCCATTGGGCAAAAATAGGAATTGTAAACTCATTCATACTTTCATCTGACGAGATAAATATTATTAAAAATATAATTGAAAAAGATTCAATACCGTTTGTTAATGTAGAAGAAATCTTTGAATTTGCTCAAATAAAAATCGCAACTAATAATCAATCTATCATTTATATTATTAGAATACCAATGACAGACAACAAAGTTTGTAATAGATTATTACTGAAACCTATA
Organism: Musca domestica; assembly: GCF_030504385.1. Lineage (NCBI taxonomy): Eukaryota > Metazoa > Arthropoda > Insecta > Diptera > Muscidae > Musca > Musca domestica. Next base: position 18,757,863 of record NW_026712115.1, on the reverse strand, counting down.
AAATTTGAGAAGTTCGTCAATAAATTAAAATTCGAAAATGTAATAATGTGCAAACAAGATTTAAAATTATACGGAATCAAGAGTGAATGCATGAAATACAATAATATAAGTATCTGTAATAGCATAAACTTAGAAGCTATAGAGAATAACACCTGTATTTCTAATTTGTTAAATAGCAAGACATCGAATTGCACGGTAACTGATAACAAAACAGTACCAACAGTTGAAGAAGTTTCTCCAGGGGTAATCCTGTTAAATAATTTCAATGAAACAATCCTAATAAATAATGTTACACAAAGACTTATTGGATCGTATGTCATCCAATATAGCAACACTACACTAAGTATTTCCGACAAATCATATTCCTTTTTTGAAATAAGCCATATTCAACCATTACCGGCGATTCTGCAACCTAGGGAGTCTGTTCTCAGTATAGAAGAGACGCTCTCTTTAGAGTCAATTAAAGAAATTCAAATTAGTAACACAAAAGCCATAAATTTATTGGGAGGCAAATACGAGTGGGGTCAAACCACAAATTTTGGACTTACCTCCTTCGCGATAATATTGATAATCGTTTTCATTATAAGGTCCAAGATCTGCAAAAGGGGAAAAGAAATTATACTCACCCCGTCTATAGCAGATTCATGTCCGTATGACGCACGTAATCGTGTTCCTATGCCGGAAGTAGTGGAATTGCCGGGAATACGAAGAATTTCTCATATTCCCTATTTTTGACCGATCGAGGACGCTCGGTTTAAAGAGGGGAGGAGTTAACGTTAACTTCTTTATTTCTGTTTCTGTTGCGCGTGCAAGTTCGATGGCACTTAAATATGCTTGCAAAATGCTTACAATGCATTCATGTCATTCATTCGTATAAACAACAGATAAATGCTTACATTTTAAGAAACCTAACTCTAAGAAATAATAAAATCAAAAGTGCTAACGTTGCACTAAATACATTGTCCAACAAAACTTAATTTTAAGAATAAAGGAAAAATAAAGTCAGTCCCATTTTGTCACTCGAAAAAGAACGTTATGTTTAATTTGTATATTGAATTGAAAATAATTATGATTAAATTAAAGAAAATAAATTGAAGAAAGAAAGTTATAATAAAAAAATTAATTTTTATAAATAATATTAAAATAAATGGGTAAGTATAATAAAGAAATAATATTGTTAATAAATAGTTAGGATGGTTGTTGGTGATGTTTGTTGTTTTTGGTAAAGTTGTTGCAGTTATTAGTTTTAGGTGATATTGTGATGAGTGTAATGTGTTGTTAGTGGGTGGTGATGATTGTAGTGGGTTTATGATGTTTTGATCAACACAAGTAGTTACTAATAATACAAGTTTATTTTAATATAAAACAAGTAAAAAAGCTGTACGTTCGGCCGGGCCGAACTTTTAATACCCTCCACCATTTGGTACAAATTTGTCAATTTCCAAAAAAAAACCGTTAAAAATTCTGTTAAAATCTTAAAAATACCGAATGCTTATACGACGACGTGGGCCCGCATAGGCAACTTTTGTCATAAATTATTACAATATTTAAATGCGAAACTTGAAGAAAAATCTGTTTATAATGTAGCTAAAATCGTCAAAATACCGAATATGGGGGGTACCGTTATATGGGGGCTATACGAAGACGTGGACCTGCACAGACAATTTTCTGGCATGGGCTGAAGTATCGAATTACGAACTTCACATTACGAACTTCACATGCGAAATTTGAAACAATCCCTGTAAATAATGTCGCTAAAATCATTAAAATACCGAATATCGGGGGGTACCGTTATATGGGGGCTATATGAAGACGTGGACCTACACAGATTATTTTTTGACTTTGGATGAGGTATCCATTACGAACTTCAAATGCCAAATTTGAAACGATTCCGGTAAACAATGTCGCTAAAATCATCAAAATACCGAATATAGGGGGGTACCGTTATATGGGGGCTATATGAAGACGTGGACCTGCACAGATAATTTTCTGTCTTAGGCTGTAGTATCCATTACGAACTTCAAATACCAAAATTGAAATAATTCCGGTGAATAATGTCGCTAAAATCATCAAAATACCGAATATCGGGAGGTACCGTTATATGGGGGCTATACGATAACTTGGACCTACATGGCCCATTTACGAACTTAACCTGCCTTCTGGGAAAATATACATGTGTGCGAAATTTTAGCCTTCTATCTCAATTTGTTCGAAAGACAGACAGACGGACAGACAGACAGACAGACAGACACACAGACAGACAGACGGACATGGCTAAATCGTCTTAGAATTTTACGCTGATCAAGAATATATATACTTTGTTGGGTCAGACATGAATATTTCGAGGAGTTACAAACGGAATGACAAAATTAATATACCCTCCATAGTATGGTGGAGTGGAATAAAAGTGTCTGCTATTGATTTTTCTTTTATTTTAAGCCAATTTAATTACTGCTGATAAGTTTGTTGGAATTAACAAACCACCGCAATCTTATTACTATTATTTTATCGAGAATTTTACAGCAGCATGGGTTTAAAGAAATTGGACGATAAGAGTTTATAGATGTTTTGTCGCAGTTGGGTTTCAGGATGGGGATAATTAAGCTATTTTTATAGAATTGAGGAATAAATAAATGATGAAAAAAATTTATTGTAAAGGTTTAAAATTCTTGTTTTAGTTGATTTGGAAAAATTATTAATCATTTTATAAGTGATGCCGTCTATTCCAGAACTTTTTCCTTTAAGTTTTCCCATAGCACTGGAGAATTCAATAAAGGATATCCTGGTTTCAATGCTTGCGGTATTTTTACTAGGTACCAAGTGTTTTGGTCCTTGAAGGATTTCATATTTAGCATTTTGAAAAGTTTGTGTCTTCTGATAAGTGGGACCAGTGTTTGCAGTTGCAATATCGGATTTATAAATAACTGGGGAGTTACCGTTTTCATATATACAATGAATTCCGATTTTGGGATTTATTCCACAAAATCTACGAATGTTCATCCAAACATTTTCAGATGGAATATGTATGTTAATTGCACCTGTGAATTGTTCAATCGAAGATTTTTTTTTTGATATTTTCAGTTGTCTTTTATATATTGCGTTTGCCTTTCGGTACTTAATAAGATTTTCGGTTGTACAGTCCCTTTAAAATTTGTTGAATATACGGTTTCTATACTTTTTTAAACCATTCAGTTTCTGATTCCACAATTGAACATAGGGTTTCTTTTTATGAAAAGGGTATTTTGGTTCGCTTTATTTATATTTAAATAAAGCTTTGTGGTGCATACTATTCTCTATTTTGTCCTCAGAAAAAAAAAGAGGTTAAGATGGGATAATGATTACTACCATGAAGATCAGTAACTATAACCTATTTAGAGTAAATAGCCAATGTAAGAGATGCTATTGTTAAGCTTATATTTGGGAATGTCTTATGTGTGGAGAAGTGTGTAAGGGACCCGTCATTTAAAAGTATGAGGTTGGTTTGGGTTATAAAATTGTACCAGATGACCAGTTATTACAAGTGGATGATATGAAAGCTGGTACATTTTTTCAAGCTCTGAAAGGGAGTATGTTTTCGTTGGATTTATATACGTCGAGAAAATTGTAAAAGTTTTTTTTAGAGAAAATTTGTACTCGTATTGATTCGAAATTATCAAAAGTCGAGATAAATTTATATTGAATAGAATTATGTATGATTAGTGCGGAATTTTTAGATTTGGATATGGAAAAATTAATGGGGATAGGAGTAGTTTGCAAACTTTTAAAATTTGTCTCCACGATTGATGGGCTATAATATTTATTAAGAGTTTGTAGCTCACTGTAGTTATTATTGTAACCTTTTATATTTCATTGCTAAATATTAAGGACCATGATTCAAATGTTTGGATTGATTATGAAGTAATCGGGGAGATATGTCTCTCATAAAATATGAAAGAAATACAATAAAAACAAGTAAAAAAACATAAGGTTCGACCCGGCCAAACTTTTAATACCCTCCACCTTAGGGTAAAAGAAACATTACAAGAAAAGTGGCAAAAACCATTAAAATGCCGAATATCGGGAGGTACCGTTATATGGGGGCTATACCACAACGTGGGAGCCTATACATGCAATGTTTTGCCACACGCCCAGGGACCCGTTATGACCTACAAATACCAATTTCCAGACAAATCCATGAAAAAATGTGGCATAAATCATCAAAATACCGAATATCGGGAGGTACCGTTATATGGGGACTATACCAGAACGTGGACTGATATATCTCATATTCAATACCAACCATCCTAGACACAATGCAAACAGCTCTGCTAAATTTTGGCGCTTTGCGTCAAATAATCTGGGCTGTATCGTGATTTCAACAGACAGACAGACGGACAGACAGACATCATCAAATCGACTTAGAATTTTATGCTGATTATGAATATATATACTTTATGGGGTCTAAGACGAATATTTAAGGATGTTACAAACGGAATGACACAGTTAATATACCCTCCTTTCCAAGGTGGAGGGTATAATAATGAATATCAGTTTTAGGTAGCTGTATATATTTGTACTATTTGTTATACATTTTGTTATCAAAGAGAATCATTAATAACAAGAGATCATGATTGTTAAGAGAATTTGTAAAGGGAAATTAAGAGAATAAAAACTGAACAAATATTTTTTATATGAGATATTTTTTTTTAATAATTTGAACTCATCATTTATTGTAGTGACTGCAAAGTACAGCATAATATGTGGAAGAGTGAAAGGTGGAGATATTCCGTTAGAGAGATTATGTGTTGTTGTTATTCTATTCATCATCATGTGTGTTCACATTATCGCTGTTTTTGCATTGTTTTTTTGCATCATTAGATAGAGCAGATTTTAGTTCTCTGATTGTTCTCTTTGATGTGTTTTTTGGCAGAATTTGCGATTTTTTCTCAGTAGGTTTCTTTGGTTCAATTTGTGTTTGAGGAGTTGTTGTATTTTTAGTTGCGTTTGTTTTTTTGTCTCCTTTGGGGTTTGTTTCTTGAAATTTTGTTTTGTTAGAACAGCTAGGTTGGTCATCGATATCATATGTTGTTATCTTACGAGCAGTGCTTGAAAAAGAAGCACTAGATAGATTATACCTTTTGAATACAGTTTTATTGTGGACATTATTTATTGTTTTTATGGCTTGTATTTTCTTTTGTTTAAGGAATATTGGACATTTTTTGTCGCGAAAAGAATTGTTGAAATCTGGAAGTTTGCTTTCTTTGCAATTGATGCATTTTTGTGGGCTTGTGCAAATTTCTTCTTCTAATAAATGCGCTTTTTCACAACAAATAAAACACATACCATCATTGTTACAAAATTTCGCGGAGTGACCATAACGTTGCCAGTTACGGCATCTAATAGGTAATGGAATGTATGGTCGAACGTTTGCAATGTCGTAGCCGATTTTGAGAGATTCAGGAAGATATGTAGTTGAAATGTTATTATAAGAAGAACTGTTTCGACACATTCTTCTTTATCATTTTTAAATATTTTTCTGTAAGAATCTCTTCTTCAGAAATGCCTTTACTGTAGATGACGCCTATACTATAATTAAGATACCTGTGTACAGTTACCTTTACTTTTATATCTGGTGTCAGAGATATCAATTTAATTAACTTTGTTGCCAGCGTAGCAGTTTTTGTCTTCATAAGGAGATCACCACCTCTAAGTTTTTGGCACATATCAATATCTCCTCAGATATTGTCAATTATTTTTTTTATCAAAAAAGGAGATAGTCTCTTTAATGTTTCATCACCTTCTACTCTGGATATTAAATTTTAGGTTCAAAAGATAGATTACTAAATATTATCTTGTTGCCTAGTTCAAATTGTAGTTCAGATGCTTGTTTATCCACTTGTAATAAAAGGTGAATAATATAGCTAAAATCATCAATATACCGTATATAGGGAGGTACCGTTACATGGGAGCAATACGAAGACCTGGACCTGCATAGACAATTTTCTGTCACAGCCTGTAGCATCCATTACGAACTTCAAATACGACATCCCAAACAATTTCTGTGAGTATTGTACCTAAAATCGTCAAAATACCGAATATAGGGAGGCCCATACGAAGACCTGGACCTGCACATGAGTATTTTGAGGAGTTACAAACGGAATGACAAAGTTAATATACCCTCCATAGTATTGTGAAGGCTTTCATAAACAGTGATACATTAATGTGGTATAAATGGTAAACCTAATAGCTATTTAGAAGGGTTCAGAGACAGTTTTTTAATTAGAAAGGAGATTTTTCAGGCCAGCTTCGCAGACTTGGTCAGCTATCATTAATATTATACACAATTTTGGAGATTTTAGTATCATTGTAACTTTATATATACGAAAGTTTTCAATTAAACATGCTATATTTTGTTATTGTTTTTTCTACCCTCCACCATACATAGTACGGAGGATATATTAAGTTCGTCATTCCATTTGTAACTCATCGTAATAATAACCTTAGACCCAACAAAGTATATATATTCATGATCAGCATAAAATTCTAAGTCGATTTAACGATGTCCGTCTGTCTCTCTGTCCGTCTGTCTGTTGAAATCACGATACAGCCCACATTATTTGACGTAGAGCGCCAAAATTTAGCAGAGCAATTGGGATTGTGTCTAGGATGGTTGGTGTTGAAAATGTATATATATCGGCCCACGTTCTGGTATAGTCCCCATATAACGGTACCTCCCGATATTCGGTATTTTGATGATTTACGCCACATTTTTTCACGGATTTGTCTGAAAATAGGTATTTGTAGGTCATAATGGTTTGCAGCTCCGGTGGCTCATCATTGCATGTATAGGTCCATGATTTGGTATAGCACCCATATAACGGTACCTCCCGATATTCGGTCTTTGATGGTTTTTGCCACATTTTTTCACTGATTTGTCTAAAAATTGGTATTTGTGAGTCATAATGGGTCCCTGTACGTGTGGCAAAACATTGCATGTATAGGTCTACGTTCTGGTATAGCCCCCATATAAAGGTACCTCCCGATATTCGGTATTTTAATTATTTTTGCCACATTTTTTCACGGATTTGTCTAAAAATTGGTATTTGTTGGTCATAATGGTTTGCAGCTAAGGTGGCGAAACATTGCATGTATGGGTCCATGATTTGGTATAGCCCCCATATAACGCTACCTCCCGATATTCGGTATTTTGATGGTTTTGCCACATTTTTTTTACGAATTTCTCTGAAATTTTGGTAGTTGTAGATCATAATGGGTCCCAGTTCGTATGGCGAGTCATTGTAATTATAGGTCCACGGTTTGGTATAGCCCCCATATAACGGTATCTCCCGATATTCGGTAATTTGATGATTTTTGCCACATTTTTTTTCAGGTATTTGTCTGAAAATTGGTATTTGTAGGTCATAATGGGTTCTAGCTCCGGTGGCTAAACATTGCATGTATGGGTCCATGATTTGGCATTGCCCCCATATAACGGTACCTCCCGATATTCGGTATTTTGATGGTTTTTGCCACATTTTTTCACTGATTTGTCTAAAATTTGGTATGTGTGAGTCATAATGGGTCCTAGTTCGTGTGGCGAAACATTGTATGTATAGGTCCACGTTTTGGTATAGTCCCCATATAACGGTACCTCCCAATATTCGGTATTTTGATGATTTTTGACACATTTTTTACGAATTTCTCTGAAAATTTGGTAGTTGTAGATCATAATGGGTCCCAGTTCGTATGGCGAGTCATTGTAATTATAGGTCCACAGTTTGGTATAGCCCCCATATAACGGTACCTCCCGATATTCGGTAATTTGATGATTTTTGCCACATTTTTTTCACGTATTTGTCTGAAAATTTTTATTTGTAGGTCATAATGGGTTCTAGCTCCGGTGGCTAAACATTCCATGTATGGGTCCATGATTTGGTATAGCCCCCATATAATGGTACCCTCCGATATTCGGTATTTTGATGGTTTTTGCCACATTTCTTCTAATGTTTCCTTTACCCTAAGGTGGAGGGTATTAAAAGTTTGGCCCGGCCGAACTTAATGTTCTTTTACTTGTTAAGATTTTAACAGAATTTTTGTGCGTGTGGCAAAACATTGTATGTATAGGTCACGTTGTGGTATAGCCCCCATATAAAGGTAACTCCCAATATTCGGTATTTTGATGATTTTTGACACATTTTTTCAAGAATTTTTCTCAAATTGGTAGTTGTAGATTATAATGGGTCCCAGTTCGTGTGGCGAGTCATTGTAATTAGAGGTCCACGTTTTGGTATAGCCCCCATATAACGATACCTCCGATATTCGGTAATTTGATGATTTTTGCCACATTTTTTCACGGATTTGTCTGAAATTTATTTTTTGTAGGTCATTTTTTGTAGGCTGTTGAACCTACCTGTTCATACACAAGTACGTACGTCACCTCGAATTCTGTTTTTCGTACCTGTTCACTGGCTTGAACTTGTGAACCTGTTATCTTTCCTGCTATCTTTGCGGTGTGTGTCCTGGATTGACTAACCTGTTTACATCACCCTGTTTCGCTACATCAACTACATCACCCTGCTTCACTACAACACCCTGTTTTTGCTGTATCAACCTGATTAAAACCCTGTTACACCGTTTCCATCGCAAATAAATTTTACGTTGTTTCAAATTTTACAACTTTTTTCTGTACGTCATATTGTAAAAAAATATATTATTGTTATGGCGTGTTTAAATAAAAATTGCAAAATAAAATCAGATGAAAGAATGATAACATGCTGGTTATGTCACGAAAATTGCCATCTTAAATGTAGTGACATTTCTGGACTTGTTGCGGATGCAATTTCGAACAACAAGGGACTTCACTGGTGCTGTGTGGATTGTAGAAAAATTGGAGTGAGCTTTTTCCGATTTTTCCAATCTCAAAAACAAACTTTTCTGCAGATTCTAGAAGATTCAGCTAAACTCTCTAATCGAATAAATGATTACGGTAAATTATTTGAAAATTATAAGCTGTTAGAGTTTTTGCCACATTTCTTCTAATGGTGGAGGGTATTAAAAGTTTGGTCCGGCCGAACTTAATGTTTTTTTTACTTGTTTGTATTAATTCGGAAAATAAGATGAATGAATAAATTAATATATATATATATATATATATGTATATATATATATATATATATATATATATATATATATATATATATATATATATATATATATATATATATATATATATATATATATATAAGTTGATCCTTAATGTCTTTTCATTTCAAAAAAAAAAAAATATAACCTCAGACCCATTCGCAGTCATTAGATGTTTAGTTCTCAGTTCAAGTACTGTGTCAGTGTGCTTAAGTTAATTAATACCATAAATTCCTTCAAACGTTATTACATTCGCAATAAGCGAATGCCATAATCAAAAATGCCATCTCAAAAGTGTTTAATACACTTTGTATCTATTGTATTGTTTAATTCACTCTGTACTTTCTATAAATTGGCGTCACTTGCAATTGTATTATCTCGGAAATGTTTTAATTAGAATTTTGGTTATGTGTCCTGACTACTGTAAATGCCATTGTAATGTAACTTTTTGTGGCAAGAGCCACTGATTACTTTGTATTTCTGCACGAGACGAACTGTCTTGACGGTTTGGTGTGAGTTGTGTAAAATGTCAATTTCAATGGACTGTGCTTGTTTTTGTAGCAGTGGTTATATCATTTAACGACATAAAGATTTTTGAATTCCTATTTAAATCTATTATCCCGTATCTACTATTCAATTCAATTTATTGGGTCGATGACAAAGCTGAAGGAAGGTCATATAGCTTTCTTGCTAAAAGAGGATTTTTCATTTAATGAAGCAGCCTTACTGACTTATTTAGTAAAGGAATCACTTCGTCGTAGAATTGTTCCTAGCTTTTTAGGAAACTTCACAATGGAGCCAATTAATACTTTGAATTTCTTACAGTGACTTTCGAAATCAAATATGCCTTGTAGAAAACTCATGCGACCGATTAACACCAATCACTGAACTAATCAAGCTCATCATGTAACATTAGGCTAGACAATGTAGCAAACTTCCATAAAAGTTGTTCACATATACAATATTATGCTATTTCGCGTTGAAATAAGTATACTCCAACATGTAATATTGACATCTATGGATTGTGTGATCTTTCCTAGAAAGTGCTTCGAAATTTTTCATTCGAATTGAGGAATCCAGAAGACATTCTATTCGAAAAATTGTAGAATTGTTTATACTCGCACTGCGCTTCTTATTAAGCGAAGAATGAAGTTTGCTATATCAAAACCCGAATCATATCTGCATATGTTCGTCTTAATAACTTTGAATTATAAGAAATGACATCTCATACTGCTCCATATATATATATATATATATATATATATATATATATATATATATATATATATATATATATATATATATATATATATATATATATTAATTATTAATATATATATATATATATTAATTTATTCATTCATCTTATTTTCAGAATTAAGAAAAAACAAGTAAAAAAGCGGTAAGTTTGGCCTGGACGAACTTTGAATAACCTCCAACATTTGGACGAATTAGATAGATTAAATCCATTACAAATTCTGTTAAAATCTTAAAAATACCGAATATCTGAAAGTGCCGATCTATGGGGGATATACGATATTGTGGACCTATATATCAAAATACCGAATATCGGGAGGTACCGATATATGGGGGCTATACGATATTTTGGACCTATATACGCAATTCTCTTGTAAGGGCTAAAGTACTCACAAGGAACTCCTTGTGTGAAATTTCAGACAATTATATTGAAATGTGTGGCTAAATTCATCAAAATACCCAATAATGGGAGTACCGTTATATGGGGGCTATACGATATCGTGGACCTATATGTATAATTCTCTTCCAGGCGGTAAAGTACTCACAACGAGAATTCCATTGAAAAATATGTCGAAAATCGTCAAAATACCGAATATCGGGGGGTACTGTTATATGGGGGCTATACGATATCGTGGACCTATATACACAATTCTCTTTTAGGGGCTAAAGTACTCACAAGGAACTCCTTTTGTGGAATTTCAGACCAATATATTGAAATGTGTGGCTAAAATCATCAACATACCGAATAACGGGGGTACCGTTATATGGGGACTATACGATATCGTGGACCATCTTTCGAAGTTGACCTGCCGGCAGACAAAAGACAGATCTGTGCAAAACTTAAGCTTCCTATCCTTATTCGTTTTGACTGTAGCGTTATTACAACAGACGGACAGACGGACGGACAGGGATAAATCGCCTTAGAATTTTATGCTGATCATGAATATATATACTTTGTTGGGTCTAAGATTATTATTACGATGAGTTACAAATGGAATGACGAACTTAATATATCCTCCGTACTATGTATGGTGGAGGGTAGAAAAAACAATAACAAAATATAGCATGTTTAATTGAAAACTTCCGTATATATAAAGTTACAATGATACTAAAATATCCAAAATTGTGTATAATATTAATGATAGCTGACCAAGTCCGCGAAGCTGGCCTGAAAGATCCCTTTCTAATTAAAAAACTGTCTGAACCCTTCTAAATAGCTATTAGGTTTACCATTTATACCACATTAATGTATTACTGTTTATGATAGCCTCCACAATACTATGGAGGGTATATTAACTTTGTCATTCCGTTTGTAACTCCTTGAAATACTCATGTGCAGGTCCAGGTCTTCGTATGGGCCTCCCTATATTCGGTATTTTGACGATTTTAGTTACAATACTCACAGAAATTGTTTGAGATGTCGTATTTGAAGTTCGTAATGGATGCTACAGGCTGTGACAGAAAATTGTCTATGCAGGTCCAGGTCTACGTATAGCTCCCATGTAACGGTACCTCCCTATATACGGAATATTTCCACCTTTCAGTCTTCCACATATTATGCTGTTCTTTGCAGTCACTACATTAAATGATGAGTTCAAATTATTTAAAAAACTAATATCTCATATAAAAAATATTTTTTCAGTTTTTATTCTTTTAATTTCCCTTTACAAATTCTCTTAACAATCAAGATCTCTTGTTATTAATGTTTCTCTTTGAGAACAAAATGTATAACAAATAGTACAAATATACACGGCCACATAAAACTGATATTCATTATTTTTATTGTAGTTCTTTCATATTTTATGAGAGACATATCTTCCCGATTACTTCATAATCAATCCAAACATTTGAATCATGGTCCTTAATATTCAGCAATGGAATATAAAAGGTTACAATAATAACTACAGTGAGCTACAAACTCTTAATGAATATTATAGCCCATCAATCGTGTCTTTACAGGAGACAAATTTTAAAAGTTTGCAAACTACTCCTATCCCCATTAATTTTTCCATATCCAAATCTAAAAATTCCGCATTAATCATAAATTATTCTATTCAACATAAATTTATCTCGATTTTTGATAAATTCAATTCAATACGAGTACAAATTTTCTCTAAAAAAAACTTTTACAATTTTCTCGACATATATAAATCCAACGAAAACATACTCCCTTTTAGAGCTTGACAAAATGTACCAGCCTTCATATCATCCACTTGTAATAACATTTAAATATATTGGTCTGAAATTCCACAAAAGGAGTTCCTTGTGAGTACTTTAGCCCCTAAAAGGGAATTGTGTATATAGTTCCACGATATCGTATAGTCCCCATATAACAGTACCCCCCCGATATTCGGTATTTTGACGATTTTCGACATATTTTTCAATGGAATTCTCTGAAATTCTACACAAGTGTTCTTTGTGAGTACTTTACCGCCTGGAAGAGAATTATACATATAGGTCCACGATATCGTATAGCCCCCATATAACGGTACCTCCCGATATTCAGTATTTTGATATATAAGTCCACAATATCGTATTTCCCCCATAGATCGGCACTTTCCGATATTCGGTATTTTTAAGATTTTAACAGAATTTGTAATGGATTTAATGTATCTAATTCGTTCCAAATGGTGGAGATTATTCATAGTTCGTCCAGGCCGAACTTACTGTTTTTTATTAATTTTGATTGGTAACAATTCATGTTTAAATTTTTTAATACGTTGCTATCCAAAATTGAGAGGGTAATTATTTCGATCATATTTCTTCTACGTCAGCTTATATATAAATGTTCTATATTTATTGTTAGACTTCGGGTTAAGCAATCAATTTATTATTAGAGTGGTTGCAATTTCTCATTTCGCCTGTGTCCTTTACCATTGCCTAATTTATGGTTAGGTTGATTAAATGTAATAAGTTGATCCTTAATGTCTTTAACATTAATACAATTTTCTTCTGAATTTAAAATAAAAAAAATCATAACCTCAGATCCATTGGCAGTCGTTAGATATTTAGTTCTTAGTTCAAGTACTGTATCAGTGTGCTTAAGTTAATTAATACCATAAATTCCTTCAAACATTATTACATTCGGAAATAAGCGAATGCCATAATCAAAAATGCCATCTCAAAAGTGTTTAATACACTTTGTATCTATTGTATTGTTTAATTCACTCTGTACTTTGTATAAATTGGCGTCACTTGCAATTGTATTATCTCTGAAACAATATTTTCTAATTCCTTTAATGCTTTCATAGAGTTTTTGGAGGCTCGTGTGTTCAGCAAATGTTTTCGGTTTTTTCGGTTATGTGTCCTGACTATTGTAAATGCTATTGTAATGTAACTTTTTGTGGCAAGAGCCACTGATTACTTTGTATTTGTGCACGAGACGAACTGTCTTGACGGTTTGGTGTGAGTTGTGTAAAATGTCAATTTCAATGGACTGTGCTTGTTTTTGTAGCAGTGGTTTTATCATTTATCGACAAAAAAGTTTTTTGAATTCCTATTTAAATCTACTGTCCGTATCTACTATTCAATTTATTGGGACAAAGCTGAAGGAAGGTCATATAGGCTTCTTGCTAAAAGAGGATTTTTCATTTAATGAAGCAGCCGTACTGACTTATTTAGTAAAGGAATCACTTCGTCGTAGAATTGTTCCTTGCTTTTTAGGAAACTTCACAAATGGAGCCAATTAATACTTTGAATTTCTTACAGTGACTTTCGGAGTCAAATATGCCTTGTAGAAAACTTATATATATATATATATATATATATATATATATATATATATGTATATATATATATATATATATATATATATATATATATATATATATATATATATATATATATATATATATATATATATATATATATATATATATATGAACATTATAAACAAATCTTACAATGTTCCACAAATAATTTCTAATGCGTACAACATTACTGGTAGAATACAATTTACGTAAAATTAAATAAATTCTACTGTGTATGTGGTCAATATAGTGTCAACTTATTATCCAAAATAACTCCCACACACCTATGTCTATCAACAACATCAATTCTCTAATCACCTATAAAAATCTCAATATCCTGATCATGAGAACCAAAAAGAATGATTTTCGACTTTCGCGAGTTAATCTATAAAGAATTATAATTAGTCCATCCGAGGATATCGTTTAAACAGGAATCTACTGTTCTTTTTAAACAATCCATGTTATTTGCTTCAGAATTAAAAAACAGTATTACATCATCAGCAAATATGAATAATGGACAGATATTAAGATTAATATGCTCTGAGAGGTCATTAATATAAATAATAAACAGCAACGGACCTAAAACAGACCCTTGTGGTACTACACATGTTAGAGAAACAGTACTAGATCTGACTCCACTCATCTCAACATATTGCGATCTGCCACTCAGTAATTTTGTTTCATTATGATCCTTCCTAATTGACTCAGTCAAGTGTAAAAGTAAAGACGTTGTGCTACTTTCACGCCAAGGCATGCTGCCCCTCCAAAATTGAAGGACTAGTGTATGACGTTGTACAAAATACTTTGTACATACTTTTAAGTGAGGTTCAGGCGCTGGGAAAATCTAGTAATAAACAATAAATATTATAAAATTACATATTTCCCAGCCGCCATAAAACACTACAGTGAACAATTCGGTGAAATTGGTATTTGTGGGTCATAATGGTTTCCAGCTCCGGTGGCGAAACATTGCATGTATGGGTCCTTGATTTGGTATAGCCCCCATATAACGGTACCTCCCGATATTCGGTATTTTGGTGGTTTTTGCCACATTTTTTCACTGATTTGTCTAAAACTTGGTGTTTGTGGGTCATAATGGGTCCTAGTTCGTGTGGCGAAACATTGTAATTATAGGTCCACGTTTTGGTGTAGCCCCCATATAACGGTACCTCCCGATATTCGGTAATTTGATGATTTTTGACACATTTTTTCACGGATTTGTCTGAAAATTGGTATTTGTTGGTCATAATGGGTTCCACCTCCGGTGGCGATACATTGCATGTATGGGTCCATGATTTGGTATAACCCCCATATAACGGTACCTCCTGATATTCGTTATTTTGATGGTTTTTGCCACATTTTTCCACTGATTTTCCTAGTTCATGTGGCGAAACATTGTAATTATAGGTCCACGTTTTGGCATAGCCCCCATATAACGGTACCTCCCGATATACGGCATTTTTAAGGTTTTTGCCACATTTCTTTTAATATTTCTTTTACCTTTGTTGTTGCAAAATCGTCAGGCAAAATCCCATTATTGTTGTTTTTATAAAAATAACGTTTATTTATGAGTGGAGAACGATGGTAATGTTTACCAGGGGGTAAGGCAGGGAATACCTAGGTTTCGGAAAGAGCCACCAATCCTCATCAGTTCCCTTGTTTCTTGTCTGGGATGTTCTCCCCAGAAGTTATTTTAAAAAATAACTTCTATGACAAAAAACATTTTTTACCCAAGTGACGAGATCGTAAGCTCAATAGAAGAGGAACAAAAGAATTACATAAAACTAAAATTCTTTTGGAAAATCTTCTAAATCTTACAACCGCACTTATAAACATTTACATCTTTCTCCACTTGTTATGCTTTCGTTCAACCTGAACGAAGTAACATAACCATGTAAGTTTGTTTTGTCTGTTACAACAAAAACCCCTTCGTCGACCGTGCCTGTGTCTATTAATAGAACAGTGTTTGGCTTGCTTGTTTGGGATACCATAGTATTTTGTTGTTGCAAAATCGTCAGGCAAAATCCCATTATTGTTGTTTTTATAAAAACAACGTTTATTTATGAGTGGAGAACGATGGTAATGTTTACCAGGGGGTAAGGCAGGGAATACCTAGGTTTCGGAAAGAGCCACCAATCCTCATCAGTTCCCTTGTTTCTTGTCTGGGATATTCTCCCCAGAAGTTATTTTAAAAAATAACTTCTATGACAAAAAACATTTTTTACCCAAGTGACGAGATCGTAAGCTCAATAGAAGAGGAACAAAAGAATTACATAAAACTAAAATTCTTTTGGAAAATCTTCTAAATCTTACAACCGCACTTATAAACATTTACATCTTTCTCCACTTGTTATGCTTTCGTTCAACCTGAACGAAGTAACATAACCATGTAAGTTTGTTTTGTCATAAATAAACGTTGTTTTTATAAAAACAACAATAATGGGATTTTGCCTGACGATTTTGCAACAACAAAATACTATGGTATCCCAAACAAGCAAGCCAAACACTGTTCTATTTCTTTTACCCTAAAGTGGAGGGTATTAAAAGTTAATATTTTTTTACATGTTTAATATGTGTTCACAAAGTTTAGACACCGCAGGGAGTATAGCAATCGGTCTCAAGTCTTCAGGACCCAGTACCATGGATGCTTTTGGTATCGCTACTATCCTTACTAGTTTCCAACTTTGGGGAAAATCCGAAGTCGTTAAAATAGAAATTATTAAATCCAGTAACAGATAAGAAATGTAAGGAAACATTAGTTTAACAAATTCAATAGATATTTTATCCAGGCCAACAGACTTGGACTTAATTTTCCCATTTGCATCTATAACGTCATCAATAGCAACACATGAAAAAGAAAACGACGTTTCATTATCGTGAAATTCTCCAATATCAGATGTCCCACAATTAGCAAAAAACTCATTAACACTTTCCGCATCACAGTTGTTAGGCACATCAATGTCTTCAGTACAACCATGCTTTCGAAGAATGTGCCACAGACTCTTAGTATTAAGGTTACGAAAATACCTGGAGTAATACTTAAATCTCTCATTACGTATAACTCTCTTTGCCCTATTACGTTACTTGCAGTACACTGCCCATCTCGCAAGACAAGGATTTTCTATATAGGCCTTGTAAGAGCAATCTCTTAAAGATTTAGCAGATGAAATATTTCTGCAATTAATCCAACTTTCTGCTTTTGGTGAAATATGTCTACGTACCACTGGGACATAATAATAAAGATCTTTAAGTAAATTGTATAGAGTTTCCCATTTAATTAAAATTTGATAAGCATTCATACACACCATCCCAATTAATGTGTTCAAAATCATGGTTTCAATTATTTCTTTCATTTCATTCATACTTATGTCAAAACACGCAAAAAGCAGCGCATGATGCGACATGGACGGATAGTGCACTTGTCCAGAACAATATTTCATTGTAAAATCACTAAGCAACCAAAAATCAATCAAGCTTGTACTTTTATGGACAATATATAAATAAGTGGGTTTTACATTATGAGAAACGTTTAAGTTTAATCTCAAGCACATAGCTCTCAATAACGCAGCACGAGAGGGGTTGAACAGATCACAATTAAAGTCTCCAACAAGTATTATATTGGAATATCTCAAAAATAAATTCTGATGTTTTGCTCAAATGTTGAAATATCCCCAACAGGAGGTAGATAAGCAACTCCAAACAAAATTTTTGTATTACCAGAAAACATCTCTAAAAATGTCGACTCACACTTTCCTACAATTGAAGATTTAAAAACAATGTTATGCTTTAACTTAGTAGATACACAAAGCCACACCACCACCCCTCAGGCACCGGCGGTCATTCCGGTAAATTTTATAACCAGGAACGTCAACTGCCCGAGATGGCACTTCAGGCTTTAGCCAAGTTTCTGAAAGGCCTATTGCATCTAATTGCGAATCAGAAAGAATTGATTTAAATTCGTTGAATTTTATAGAATTTTTTGAGGGTCTAATACGTTGACAGTTTAAATGCCCTGCTCTGAATTTCCCATATAATATTCATTGTTGCTAACTACAGGACCAATGTCAAAATTAGAAGACATCATACTCAAATAAAGTAAATCTTGTTGGGAACCAATTAACAATAACCAATAAATGTATTTCACGCACGAAAATTGCAAATTCCAATTTCAACAGCTAATCGTTAAAAACTATACTGTTTGTTTAATTAAAAGGTAGTTAAAAAGAATTAAAAATCAATAAAGAATAATATACTTAAAAATTAAATTCAAATTAAATTAATCAGAGGAACTAATATTGTAACGAATGAATTATTTTATCACACTTTATCAGAAAGTGTTGCAGGTAAATACATTGAACTTGATAAGAAAACTAAAACATCAACTCCATTAAACTGAAAGATGCAATACAGCCCTAGGTTTTTCATAATTAAGAATCTTGAACCTTGAAACCAATTTCTTGTCCCGCAATTTTCTGCACACCATGCTTAATTTTGACGCAGCAGGTGGGAAATGGTCGTTCAAATACAAGCGCTTTTCAATGTCCGAGCCATCACCTTTAATAATATCTGTGATCTGCCAGACCGACCGCCACACTGAAGAGATCAGTAATATTTTCCGGTAATCCACTAATTATGATATCACTTGCAGGTCCAAAATATTTGAAGAAAAGGAAGCAATTTAATCAATTCTCTTATTGCATTCTAGTATGTCTCTCTTCATATCATTGAGACAAGCAGTCATATTGGTTTTTATTTCCTCCAGCACTTTTTTGATTGAGCCCTGCTCATTTTGAGTGTTGGTAATGAAATTATCAAATTTCTTATTAAGGGACTGAATATCATCAGAAATATGACGCCTTCCACCATTATACAGGTTCCGATCACACTTGGACATATATATACTGATTTACCAATCGCCTTCAATGCGGCTATATCTTTGGCCGAGAAATCAGCACAATCTGAGTGGAACCAGTTAGAGCATATTCTGCACATAATGGACCCACCTTTGCCAATAGCACCCTTACAGGAGTCACACAAAATCTTAGAAGCAGCAGGCATCGTCCATTTAAACTACAGCAAAAATGACAACCACAATATAAACTCAAAGCAAATGGCCAACAACAGTTATTTTGGAATTCAGCAATATTTTCTTCAACAACAGCAACACGTTTATAACATTTGAATTCGGTATAGGTGTTGATTCCAATTGTAATGAACATCTATTACAATCCGAGTGAACTCCAACAAATATAAGATTTTTATAGATAGAAATACAGGTTAAGCATTTATTTTGAATTAAAAAATATTGTATCGCACAATAACTAGATAAAATGATTAGCTGTCACTTTTTACGCTTTTACTCAGGCATAGCGTTGCCAGATTAGATTAGCAGTTATTAGAGACGATCTTGCAGCTCAGAATGACAGGAAGTTATGACGAGTCATCAACTTGTGTCCAGCATTACATAATAGCATGATGTCGATGGCATCAAGACGAATAGTAGGGTCCTTCGATGTCCAATAACAAAAGTAGTTCCGTTAATATTTAAAGGAAACATTTTTAGACACATTCATGGGAAAATGTGGCAAAAATCATCAAAATACCGAATATCAGGAGGTACCGCTATATGACGCTGTAAAGAAACGTGGACCTATACATACAATGTTTCGCCACACGAACTAGGACCCTTTATAACCTATAAATACCAATTTTTAGAAAAATCCGTGAAGAAATGTGGCAAAAATCATCAATATACTGAATAACGAAATGTACCGTAATATGGGGGCTATAAAAAAGCGTGGACCTCTACATACAATCCGTAAAAATGTGGCATAAATCATCAAAATACCGAATATCGCGAGCTAGAGCCATAGGGGATATGCCAAAGTATAGACCTACACATACAATGTTTTGCCATTCGAACATAGGACCTACAAATACCAATTTTCAGACAAATTCTAGAAAAAAATGTGACGTAATTCATCAAAATACCGAATATATGGAGGTACCGCTACATGTGGCTGTACAAAAACGTGAACCTCTACATACAATGTTTCGCCAAAAGAGCTAGAAATCATTAGGACCCACAAATACCAATTTTTAGTCAAATCTGCGAATAAATGTGGCAAAAATCATCAATATGCCGAATAACGAGAGGTACCGTTATATGGAGGCTATACCAAAGCGTGGGCTTATACATACAATATTTCGCGAAAGGAGCTAGAACACATTATGACCCACAAATACCAATTTTTAAGGAAATCCGCGAAGAAATGTGGCATAAATCATCAAAATACCGAATATCGGGAGGTAGAGTCAGATTGGGGATATGCCAAAGCGTGGACCTATACATACAATGTTTCGCCACACGAACTAGGACCCATTATGACCTACAAATACCAATTTTCAGACAAATCCGTGAAAATATGTAGCAAAAATCAACAAAATACCGAATATCGGGAGGTATCGTTATGTAGGGACTATACCAAACCGTGGACCGATATATCTCATTTTCAATACCAACCATCCTAGACACAATACAAATTGTTCTGCTAAATTAAATGAAGCTCTACGTCAAATAATGTGAACTGTATCGTGAATTCAACTGACAGACAGACGGACATCGTTAAATCGACTTAGAATTTTATGCTGATTATGAATATATATATCCTATATGAATATACTATGTCCGTCTATCAAAATCACGATACAGCCCACATTAATTGACGTAGAGCGCCAAAATTTAGCAGAGCAATTTGTATTGTGTCTAGGATGGTTGGTATTGAAAATGAGATATGTCGGTCCACGTTCTGGTACAGTCCCCATATAACGGTACCTCCCGATATTCGGTATTTTGATGATTTATGCCACATTTTTTCACGGATTTGTCTGAAAATTGGTATTTGTAGGTCAGAGCAATTTGTATTGTGTCTAGGAAGGTTGGTATTTAAAACGAGATATATAGGTCCACGTTCTGGTACAGTCCACATAAAACGGTACCTCCCGATATTCGGTATTTTGATGATTTTTGCCACATTTTTTCACGGATTTGTCTGGAAATTGGTATTTGTAGGTCATAACGGGTCCCTGAGCGTGTGGCAAAACATTGCATGTATAGGTCCACGTTGTGGTATAGCCCCATATAAAGGTACCTCCCGATATTCGGTAATTTGATGGTTTTTGCAACGGATTTGTCTAAAAATTGGTATTTGTAGGTCATAACGGGTCCCTGAGCGAGTGGCAAAACATTGCATGTATAGGTCCGCGTTGTGGTATAGCCCCCATATAAAGGTACCTCCCGATATTCGGTATTTTAGTTTTTTTGACACATTTTTTCACAGATTTGTCTGGAAATTGGCATTTGTAGGTCATAACGGGTCCCTGAGCGTGTGGCAAAACATTGCATGTATAGGTCCACGTTGTGGTATAGCCCCCATATAAAGGTACCTCCCGATATTCGGTATTTTAGTTTTTTTTTGCCACATTTTTCACGGATTTGTCTACAAATTGGTATTTGTGGGTCATAATGGTTTCCAGCTCCGGTGGCGAAACATTGCATGTATGGGTCCATGATTTGGTAGGCTATACGGTACATATAACGGTACCTCCCGATATTCGGTAAATTGATGATTTTTGCAACATTTTTTCACGGATTTGTGTGAAAATTGGTATTTGTTGCTCATAATGGGTTCCAGCTCCGGTGGCGAAACATTGCATGTATGGGTCCATGATTTGGTATAGCCCCCATATAACGGTATCTCCCGATATTCAGTATTTTGATGGTTTTTGCCATATTTTTTCACTTATTTGTCTAAAAATTGGTATTTGTGGGTCATAATGGTTCCTAGTTCGTGTGGCGAAACATTGTAATTATAGGTCCCCGTTTTGGTATAGCCCCCATATAAAGGTACCTCCCGATATTCGGTAATTTGATGATTTTTGACACATTTTTTCACGGAATTGTCTGAAAATTGGTATTTGTTGGTCATAATGGGTTCCAGCTCCGGTGGCGAAACATTGCATGTATGGGTCCATGATTTGGTATAGCCCCTATATAACGGTACCTCCCGATATTCGGTAATTTGATGATTTTTGCCACATTTTTATACCCTCCACCATACTATGGTGGGTATATTAATTTTGTCATTCCGTTTGTAACTCCTCGAAATACTCATGTCAGACCCAACAAAGTATATATATATTCTTGATCAGCGTAAAATTCTAAGACGATTTAGCCATGTCCGTCTGTCTGTCTGTTGTAATCACGCTATCTTTCGAACAAATTGAGATAGAAGGCTAAAATTTTGCACACATGTATATTGTTTCAAATTTGGCATTTGAAGCTCGTACTGGATACTACAGCCTAAGACAGAAAATAATCTGTGTAGGTCCACGTCTTCGTATAGCCCCTATATAACGGTACGCCCCGATATTCGGTATTTTGATGATTTTAGCGACGTTATTTAACGGAATCGTTTCAAATTTCGCATGTGAAGTTCGTAATGGATACTTCAGCCCATGCCAGAAAAATGTCTGTGCAGGTCCACGTCTTCGTATAGCCCCCATATAACGGTACCCTCTATATTCGGTGTTTTGATGATTTTAACTACATTTAAACAGATTTTTCTTCAAGTTTCGCATTAAAATATTGTAATAACTTATGACAAAAGTTGCCTATGTAGGTCCACGTCGTCGTATAGGCATTCGGTATTTTTAAGATTTTAACAGAATTTTTATTTTATTTTATTTATTTTTTTTTTTTTTTTTGGAAATTGTCAAATTTGTACCAAATGGTGGAGGGTATTAAAAGTTCGGCCCGGCCGAACATACAGCTTTTTTACTTGTTTCATTTCATTAGGACCCACAAATACCAATTTTTAGGCAAATCTGCGAATAAATGTAGCAAAAATCAGCAATATATCGAATAACGAGAGGTACCGTTGTATGGAGGCTATACCCAAGCGTGGACCTACAATACAATGTTTTGCCATTCGAACTAGGACCCATTATGACCTACAAATACCAATTTTCAGACAAATCCGTGAAAAAAATGTCACATGATTCATCAAAATACCGAATATCTGGAGGTACCGCTACATGTGGCTCTACAAAAACGTGGACCTATACATACAATGTTTCGCCAAAAGAGCTATAAATCATTAGGACCCACAAATACCAATTCTTAGGCAAATCCGCGAAGAAATGTGGCATAAATCATCAAAATACCGAAGATCGGGAGGTAGAGTCATATTGGGGATATGCCAAAGCGTGGACCTATACATACAATGTTTCTCCAAAGGAGCTAGAACACATTATGACCCACAAATACCAATTTTTAGGGAAATCCGCGAAGAAATGTGGCATAAATCATCAAAATACCGAATATCGGGAGGTAGAGTCATATTGGGGTTATGCCAAAGCGTGGACCTATACATACAATGTTTCGCCACACGAATTAGGACCCATTATGACCTACAAATACCAATTTTCAGACAAATCCGTGAAAATATGTAGCAAAAATCAACAAAATACCGAATATCGGGAGGTATCGTTATGTAGGGACTATACCAAACCGTGGACCGATATATCTCATTTTCAATACCAACCATCCTAGACACAATACAAATTGTTCTGCTAAATTAAATGAAGCTCTACGTCAAATAATGTGAGCTGTATCGTGATTTCAACAGACAGACAGACGGACGTCGTTAAATCGACTTAGAATTTTATGCTGATTATGAATATATATATCCTATATGAATATACTATGTCCGTCTGTCGAAATCACGATACAGCCCACATTATTTGACGTAGAGCGCCAAACTTTAGCAGAGCAATTTGTATTGTGTCTAGGATGGTTGGTATTGAAAATGAGATATGTCGGTCCACGTTCTGGTACAGTCCTCATATAACGGTACCTCCCGATATTCGGTATTTTGATGAATTATGTGACATTTTTTTCACGGATTTGTCTGAATATTGGTATTTGTAGGTCAGAGCAATTTGTATTGTGTCTAGGATGGTTGGTATTGAAAATGAGATATATAGGTCCACGTTCTGGTACAATCCACATAAAACGGTACCTCCCGATATTCGGTATTTTGATGATTTTTGCACACATTTTTATACCCTCCACCATACTATGGAGGGTATATTAATGTTGTCATTCCGTTGTAACTCCTCGAAATACTCATGTCAGACCCAACAATGTATATGTATTCTTGATCAGCGTAAAATTCTAAGACGATTTAGCCATGTCCATCTGTCTGTCTGTCTGTTGTAATCACGCTATCTTTCGAACAACTTGAGATAGAAGGCTAAAATTTTGCACACATGTTTAGTTTGCCAGTAGGCAGGTTAAGTTCGTAAATGGGCCATGTAGGTCTAAGTTATCATATAGCCCCCATATAACGGTACCTCCCGATATTCGGTATTTTGATGATTTTAGCGACATAATTCACCGGTATTGTTTCAAATTTGGCATTTGAAGTTCGTAATAGATACGGCAGCACAAAACAGAAAAATGGGCCATGTAGGTCCACGTATTCGTATATCCCACATATACCGTACCCCCCCCCCCCCTTATTCGGTATTTTGATGATTTTAGCGATATTATTTACCGGAATCGTTTCAAATTTCGCATGTGAAGTTCGTAATGGATACTTCAGCCCATGCCAGAAAATTGTCTGTGCAGGTCCACGTCTTCGTATAGCCCACATATAACGGTACCCTCTATATTCGGTGTTTTGATGATTTTAGCTACATTTAAACAGATTTTTCTCCAAGTTTCGCATTAAAATATTGTAATAACTTATGACAAAAGTTGCCTATGTAGGTCCACGTCGTCGTATAGGCATTCGGTATTTTTAAGATTTTAACAGAATTTTTATTTTATTTTATTTTTTTTTTTTTTTTTTTTTTTTTTTGGAAATTGTCAAATTTGTACCAAATGGTGGAGGGTATTAAAAGTTCGGCTCGGCCGAACTTACAGCTTTTTTACTTGTTTCATTTCATTAGGACCCACAAATACCAATTTTTATGCAAATCTGCGAATAAATGTAGCAAAAGCCATCAATATATCGAATAACGAGAGGTACCGTTGTATGGAGGCTATACCCAAGCGTGGACCTACAATACAATGTTTTGCCATTCGAACTAGGACTCATTATGACCTATTTTAGTTTTTTTGACACATTTTTTCACGGATTTGTCTGAAAATTGGTGTTTGTGGGACATAATGGGTTCCACCTCCGGTGGCGAAACATTGCATGTATGGGTCCATGAATTGGTATTGCCCCCATATAACGGTACCTCCCGATATTCGGTATTTTGGTGGTTTTTGCCACATTTTTTTCACTGGTTTGTCTAAAAATTGGTATTTGTGGGTCATAATGGGTCTTAGTTCGTGTGGCGAAACATTATAATTGTAGGTCCACGTTTTGGCATAGCCCCCATATAACGGTACCTCCCGATATACGGCATTTTAATGGTTTTTGCCACATTTCTTCCAATATTTCTTTTACCCTAAAGTGGAGGGTATTAAAAGTTTGGCCCGACCGAGCTTAATGTTTTTTTACTTGTTGTTTTTATTTTAAGAAACGAAACGTTTAATTTTACAGTGCAGGTGTTATTTGTTGAAGTACAATTATGCTGGTTGTAATAGTAACTCACAGCTAACAATGATGTATTGAAATAGAGAATGTTAATAGTTTACTAGAAATTGCAATACAACCGTCATGAATCACAATAATTAAACATTTATGGGTGATCTCAACATGATTTACAGGTGGAAGCACTTATTTTGAAAAAAAAAAATTGTTATTTAAAGCGAACAATCACAACAAGCAGCCAGAAGCATTTGGGGAAAGAACATAATAATCTAGTGGAATGGGACAGAGTGATTACTATATAACTCGGTTCGATGGTTAAATTTTGAGGAGTTTTCCTACCAACTAACTCGGCCCTGCAAACATATTGTCATATCCGAGTATCCGATATTGATACTCTACTTTCGGATTTATATTACAATGTATTTCGAAGGTAGATCTCAAAGTCGCTCGAAAGTAGGCATTTATATTCTTTTGATATTTTATCAACGTATAAAGAAAACAAAATAAACAAAAGATATTACAATTCAAATAACTAAAGAAGCTCTGAAAAATGTGATTGTATAATTAATTAATGTATGTATTTATAGGTAAATATGAGTTCAAATGTTTTTATATGGAAAATATTACCAGAAATATCAACACGAGGCAAAGCCAATTTGAAATAATGGTTAATTATATGTCGTAGCGTCAACAATTGGCTAGGGGATACATAAAAGCTCAGGATGCTAAACAAGCCACCAATAATTTGAGGAAACGATTAGTAAAAAATATAAATGCAGCCCGCCCCTCAATGCGGAAAGTAAGTATAACACAGTTCCATAAATGTAAATGAACTTTTGTCTTTTTAGGTTTGGGCAGATATCAAGACGCATCTTAAAGCGAAATTTTGAAAGAACCGCCGAGCAGGATGTGGCGCATATGTTCAACCACATTACATTTGATGTGACGGATATAGATGAATTGGTGTCTGCCGATTCCCCACCCCGATTCCCCATTCCAGTATTGGATAAAATAAATAGTAATCTAAAATATGCACATACACTGTATGTAAGCTTGCAAAAAAGGAAATTAGAATATGAAATGAAATTAGACGTTGAATTTTTGTTTTCAACTTAATGTTGCAAATAATTTGAAAAGAGAGATTTTAGAAATTGATAAAAATGGGATCTAATTTGCATCTAATATATAAGCATTACATCACTACTTGCCTTTTTTACGACAGAAATTATTATTACTTATTTATTTAATTTTCTTTTTTTGATTTCATATGGCTTGGGCTATAGCTAAGAATTTTTATGGTTCTTTTAAATCTAAAGAAGAGGTTTTTAGGTCAATTCCATTTCTTGCTCATTACTTGATATATCTGGGGGTGGTTCGACATTATGCTCCAAACAAATATTGTGTAATGCACCGCAAACATTCAATATTTCAATTCGTCAACATACGCTCAATTATAGATCTTGCTTTATCAAACCGCTTGCTAAACCCACTTTCCTATTAACCTTGTCTGACTTGTCACCATTTACATATGCATTATTTATAAATAGTCACTTGTAGGCGTCGTGTGATGCTCCTCCATAGCAGCTATTTACCGCTAAGATAGATAACGTGTTAGCAAAACTTAACGCAGTTGATCGGCATCTTCCCCTCAAAACAACAATTGACTATAAAAACAGACAATAGTTATATTTATGATATTATCATATTTATATATGATATTAGAAAATACTTACTGATTTGATACTGATTTTACATCGGTGGATCTCTGAGATGGAGGCTCCGAACTAATGATATCTAGGACGTATTCATATGCTTCCTTGTTAAGCCGAAAATGTATCACTAATATAAACACAGTGAAATATGTACAGACTACACCGAACTTTCTACTTACGTTGCATCCGTAACAGCATTAAATCTACATCATAGCGTATAATTTTACGTTTTAATCGCTCATTTTTATTTTGCGACCAAATAAAAACCGAATCCATTTTTTTTTATCACAGACACCAAATAGATAGATAGATATTTAATTTTTTTTTTTTTTTTTTTTTTTGATATTTCTATTTCTGACATTTTACGAAGTAAATTGAGAAATACACTCGAAGGTGCTGGCAAAAGAAATCCAATTAGTTGCAGCACTTTCTATTCGATCCGAAATTGTTACATAGTAAGAGTTTAAATTCGGATCATTTACGGCTTTCGACTCATTTGAACTTTCGAATTGAGTTACATAGTAACGTTGCAGTTCCTGAGCCATATATCATGCACTAGAATCAATATGAAGGTTACTAGCGTAAGGCAGACTAGCTAATCGAAGTGTACCCGGCGGAAGCCTTTTTATACCCTCCACCTTGGAAAGGAGGGTATATTAACTTTGTCATTCCGTTTGTAACATCCTTAAATATTCGTCTTAGACACCATAAAGTATATATATTCATAATCAGCATAAAATTCTAAGTCGATTCAACGATGTCCGCCTGTCTGTTGAAATCACGATACAGCTCACATTATTTGACGTAGAGCGCCAAAATTTAGCAGAGCTATTTGAATTGTGTCTGGGATGGTTGGTATTGAAAAAGAGATATATCGGTCCACGTTCTGGTATAGTCCCCATATAACGGTACCTCCCGATATTCGGTATTTTGATGATTTATGCCTCCACATTTTTTCACGGATTTGTCTAAAAATTGGTATTTGTAGGTCATAACGGGTCCCTGAGCGAGTGGCAAAACATTGCATGTATAGGTCCACGTTGTGGTATAGCCCCCATATAAAGGTACCTTACGATATTCGGTATTTTAGTTTTTTTTGATACATTTGTAAATGCGCCGAAATTGCGCTCCGATAAAGAAAGGGAAGAAAAATAAAAACACAAATAGTTTTAGTTTAAAATTCAAATAAAAGCAGTCGCTTTATTGATAAATAATAAATAATAGAAAAAAAAGGGGAAAATTAGCAAACAGGTTACCTGTGTTACGATCGATCGATACGAAGAAGAATAATGCCGAAAGGTGGCGTCGGCGCAAACCAATACTCGTTAGAAAACTGCTAGTTGACAGTTCAATGATGTAACAATAAGGAGTAGGCAGTTTTCTAACGAGTATGCAAAATCAAAAACAATGAAATTAGAACGACAAAAAAGAGGGGCATTTCCAAACAATGCAAATAAATTAATTTAATATTTCTTGCGTAAACATTAGGCGCCCACCTTGCAACATTATGAATGTTGTAACACAGGTCGATATTATGTATTGTAACATGTAGGTACTATATAATGAAAAAAGGAGGTGCAGTGATTTGTGAGCAATTCAATATTTTATTAAAATCCATTTTTTCTAACTTTCAAAGCTACAAAATACAAAAGGTTTACGTATAACACACGCCCGACAACACCCATCCAAATATAGTGTACTGGGCTATAGGTAGCCCAGGAGATGCTTGTACGCGATGAGTTACAACTTTGGCATACACATCCGGACCAAGTACCAAAGCCACCCAACTAGGACGAAAAAATGAAGGATCAGCTAATGGTAAACCAAGGAATGCATCTTTAACAGTTTCAGAAACTGCTTCTTTTGGGGTATAGACTTGCTGCAAGTCTGCTACTCGGGCCACTAACGAAATTGATTTGGTGGGATCATAAACGGACGTAATCGAAATTCGGCATAGCCTTATTCCGTCTAGGTAAAAGGTGGGTAGCCTTAAATGGTTCACCATGGATGAGTAAATAAGACTCTGTATTGAGCAGGTATCCAGCACCGCACGTACTGGGAAATATGGTCCGACACAGTTAAGTTGAACTATCAAACTTGGCGATAAGGTCGAAACCGTTTGAAGAGGCAATATGCCCAAAGTGCTATCATATTGATGGCTTCGAGAATCAACGGACAAACGAGATACGGATGTTGAACTCGGACAGGACGCAGAGTTAGGGTACGGACGGGACCTCGAACTATGACGCGGACGAAACAATCGTTGACAGACAGATCCAAAATCTTTTCTGTCGTCATGCAACAAGGAATGATGATCACCACCACACCTGAAACAGGCTTTTGTACTGTGGCAATCTCTAGCTTGGTGCCATTTTCCTAAGCAGCGTGTGCAGTCCCGGTGTTTAGCCACTATATTAAGACGCGAATCTAACGTCATATCCAAAAACTCCTTGCAAGTGCTCAACGAGTGCCGGCGGTGACAAACCCGACAGCTATTTTTATGAGGGGTGTCCGAATCGACCGCAGTGACGGTCGTACGCCCTACTTCCACCGAACGATTGTGTGAAGTCGCGATTGAACCCACAGTTATGGATTCTGATTCTTTGTAAATGAGTGCTCGACCCGAAGAACCCGCAGTGACGGAATCCGCAGTTACGGATTTTGCGCTACTAATATTTAAATCCGCAGTGACGGATTTGGAGGAGATAGGAGAAGGATGATTTGAATCCGCAGTGACGGATTCGGTTGGCATAGTTGCAGGATCCGCAGAGACGGATTCCGATTCGGTGAGTTTCACGGCAGCGATAGGCTTCACTAACTCATCCACTACTTCCGATGTAGTCCTCTTCTTTTTATCAGCACCCTCTAGTTGATTTTCAATTGCCATGACGAGATCGATGTCGTACATATTAGAGGAATCCATGTTCTAAGAAAAAATTGCGAATTTAAAAGGAATTCGAGGATGAGTGGTCGGTAAGAGCGACCAGTTCAGATACGGACCGCTTTACAACGCCGGTTACGGCTCGAACGTGTATGACTTTAGCGTCAATAGTTAATATCGGGATCAATATTATCTACTTGGCCAACTTTTCACAACAATTCCCTTTTATGGAGCAAATATTCCGACTTCCAAGATATTTAAGAACTTTAGCTTTTCGATAACTATTCGCAAACGATAAATATTCGTCGGATACAACGATTGGAATATATTCCTTAACAATTTTCACACCAGTTTACCAAAGGCCACCAATATGTGGAGCTCCCGCTGGAATGAGATACCGTTCTCGAAATTTTCACATAGATAACAACATACCCACAAGATCGAAACGTATATCGTATAATACCAACAAGGTATGAGTGGGACGAAAAAATTGTAAAAAAATTTACAACCGACAAATTTGAATTGTTTCAAAAAGAGCAAAAAGTACATAAACTATGCTATCAATGTTAGTCCCAAGCGGAGCCAAATCTCGAATAGATCTGAGCAACATTTCAAATCACAACAACACGATAGTAAAATTGCCTTATGCAATTACAATTTAAATCAGATCAATTTGACAAGATATCGATTTTAGCGACGAAAAGAGTTAGACAAAGTTCGATCAGAGGACCTCATGATGAAATCGGTCCAGTGATAATCCATCCGAAAACTGAATTCTGAGCCAACAAAGTTCCTGAAAGAATCGAACGACAACCTTCTCTTAAAATTTTAGGATACAAATCTGCACCCAACAAAATGTCCACAGGTCGCGAATCAAATAGTTTAGGATCTGCTAGGCGAATATTTGGAATTTGAGCTCTTAAATCAGAGGGAACTGTAAACGAGGGTAAATTTGCAGAAATGGATGGCAACACTAAAGCTCGAGCTTCTAACATCACCGAGGGATCTGATGGGCTACCAATTTCCAGTGAGCAGATTTTCCGTGAATTTGCCGAAATTGCACAATTCACCCCAGAAATGACGGTATCAGTTGAACTTACCGGAAGTCTAAACCTCTTTTGCAAATCCTCAGTGAGAAAAGATGACTCCGATGCAGGGTCTATTAAAGCCCTAGCTGGATATGATACCCCGTTATGGTTAATATTTACCATAGCTGTTCCCAAAAGCACAGAACTATTTTGAGACGTATGAAATACCTGTCGAGGAACACATGCCGATGAGGTGGAGGGACGAGAAGAATCGGATGGCGTAGGATTGGCTGTATTGGTTAGATTCTGACTAACCGAAGAAACAGATGGATACGATCTCCTAGGGGAAGCGTCATTACGATGCAATAAGGAACAACGATGCTGACTAATACAACTTTTTACCTCATGTCCCTTCCGCAAACAATTCACACATAATCTACGACGTTTCACAATAGAAAACCTAGCCGAGGGACACATATTTTTGAATCTAGGACATTCAAATAGCAAGTGGGAATGTTGGGGACATAGGAAACAATAATTTTTTCGAGGAGGAGTAGGCGAGCGCGAGGAATTGGTATTAGTCATATTACTATGAAGTTTTTTAACATTAGACTTTGCTGTCTGATCAGTTCCTCTCATACCATGTAGACACATGAGTGTCTGAATTCGTTCTGACAAAAAGCTATCTAGGTCTTTCCACATCGAAATAGAGGATTTATCTTTAACACTCTGCTCCCATAAGGTTTGTGTAATTTTAGGGAGCCTTTGCAAACAAATAAAGACTAAAAACGGATCCCAATTATCCGTACGAACGTCGTAAATGGACATTGCAGACAAACAACCATTAATACCACGCTGGATTTGTTTGAGGCCCGAACATGTCTCAGTTTCAAGTACCGGGAGAGAAAACAATGTCTTGAAATGACTATGAATCAACAAACGCGGATTATCATACGTAGATTTCAACGCGTCCCAAGCTAGGCCAAAACTGCGGTTAGTTAAGGGGAATTTAGCGACAATTTCACGAGCTTCCCCACTAGTTTTTCGAGTTAAGTGACAGAGACGCTCAATATCACTCAATCTGGAATTATTAATATAAACCGCGCTAAAAAGATCTCTAAACTTTGGCCAGGAGAGAAAATCACCTTCGAAGACATCAGTATCGCATGGAGGCAACGCAAGATTGTGGACCATATCAAAATTCGGCGAATCAATAGCAAAACTCGCGCTATCCCTAGGACTCCCAATAATAGATATTGCGGAGCTAGAAGCCTGTGCACCCACATTCCGAGCAGTGTGGGTAGACGAGTTCGTTTTATTTAAATCTAAGTTTCTGCCCTGGACTTCCTTTGGAATTCCAGACGGGGTCTGGTCATCCTTAGGAATATCAGAGGGATCCTGATTTAAAGAAACCACTGAACTAAAAGATGAGCTTAATGACGATTTTCGAGATCGCCGGAATTTATGCAAATATTTATTAATGAGCGCGACACACTCCATATATAAGTCATGAACAACCTCATATTTCCCATCGACAACCACAATGTCTTCAGCAGTCGTATCGTCGTCAGTCGATAAATAGTCGAGACATTTTCCAAAAGAACTTTCTAGGTCGACCCATTTTTTATTCAACTCGGTACCTTTTACTTCTAAAATAAAAACATCTAAATCTTCTTCTTTTGCGTCTTTAAGTTTAGCACAAAACTTGACCATATTATCTGACACTCTAGTGAAATTATTAAGAGGATTTAGAGCCGTGATGCTGCGAACAATATAAATTCACACGAAACCACAAATAAATAGAAGAAAATATTCAAAAATGCTTTTGATGTAACCAAAAATTGGATAAAGTAAATATTCCAATAAACGAAACGATAAATCCTTTTAAGTTTTGCAATAAAGAAAAAACTTTCTTTTCAAGAATCCGAAAATTCGACTAGAAAATCGAACAAATGAGACAAGTATTTAAATCCACCAGCAAAATTGTCGAAAAATCCGAAAATTCGGTTAAAAATCAGCCAAATAATTAAGCTTAACCAACAAAATTTCCAAAAAAAATCCAAAAATTTGATTAGAAAATCGAAAAAGTTAGCCAAATAATTAAGCCCGACAACGAAAAATTCAAAAAAGTTCGAAAATTCGACAAGAAAATCTAAAAAGTCAAATAAATAATTCCAAAAACCCAGCAAATAATTCCAAAAAATCCGAAAAATCAATCCGAAAAGCGAAAAGGACAACCAAATTAGCGAAAAGTTTCAAAATTTTGCACAAAATATTTATTTTCCCTTTATAAAAAAGCGACGAAATCCACAAAAATATGTAAAAAAGCCAAAAAATCACGAAATATTTAAACTAATATTAATAAAACAAGGTAATAATTGCAAAAATATTCGATAAAATATATAGAAATAATTATTTTTGCAACTATTTTTATTAAAAACGGCAAAAAATTACTATTTTTATGTCCAAATACAATAAAAATAATAATTTTTACAAACCGAATAATAATGTTATAAATGCGGACTGTAGGGTGTACGAAAAATTAAAATTTCCAAAACTACCTTGAAATGTAATTATACGCACGCCACAATACAATTATCAAAAAATATTTTTCTTTGTTCCCAACGTGTTGACCAGTCACTATTGACCAACCCGATTAGTGTAGGGTACACGCAAACAAAAGAAAAAAACGAAAAAATAAAAAGATCAATTTCGAAAATATGTATGTGAGGCGCGTGTGTGTATGCTGTGTGATGACGAGACGATTGACCGCTCAACGTAAATATGTCACACGCGTATGTATGTGAATATAATTATGTATTATTGAACAGCGCAACAAAAGAAATATTACAAGCAATGATAATTAGCAATTTGGTGGTGGCTTTTTCTTATTGTTATGCACTTTTACACAGTGGTAATCGACAATGAATAATGAATGTTTTAATATTGTAAATTAAATAGATTTTTCATTAATAAAATTATCCAAATTATGCACCAATAGTTATTTAAATTTTATTAATAATTTTACCACTGTTTACAAAAAGAAAAAAATGCACTTTTTTAACAAATTTTAACCACTTTTTCCACAGATTATTTTTTTGCAACAAATATCTATATTCACCTGTTTTCACTGTTCAATAATAATTTCTTTGGACCGAAAAAAAATTGATGCGACGAAAAAAGGAATACGCGGTGCGTTGTAAAGCGGCCGTTTGTTGTTGTAAAACGACAAATGTTGGACTTTGGACACTTCTTGTTTGTTTATTTTGATTATTATACCCTCCACCATACTATGGAGGGTATATTAATTTTGTCATTCCGTTTGTAACTCCTCGAAATACTCATGTCAGACCCAACAAAGTATATATATTCTTGATCAGCGTAAAATTCTAAGACGATTTAGCCATGTCCGTCTGTCTGTCTGTGTGTCTGTCTGTCCGTCTGTCTGTCTGTCTGTCTGTCTGTCTGTTGTAATCACGCTATCTTTCGAACAAATTGAGATAGAAGGCTAAAATTTTGCACACATGTATATTTTGCCAGTAGGCAGGTTAAGTTCGTAAATGGGCCATGTAGGTCCAAGTTATCATATAGCCCCCATATAACTGTACCTCCCGATATTCAGTATTTTTATGATTTTAGCGACATTATTCGCCGGAATTGTTTCAAATTTGGCATTTGAAGTTCGTAATGAATACTACAGCCTAAAACAGAAAATTATCTGTGTAGGTCCATGTCTTCGTGTAGCCCCCATATAACGGTACCCCCCGATATTCGGTATTTTTATGATTTTTGCGACATTGTTTACCGGAATCGTTTCAAATTTGGTACTTGAACTTCGTAATGGATACTACATCCTAAGTCAAAAAATGAGCCATGTAGGTCCACTTCTTCATATAGCCCCCATATTACGGTACCCCCGATATTCGGTATTTTGATGATTTTAGCGAAATTATTCAGCGAAATCGTTCCAAATTTGGTGTTTGAAGTTCGTAATAGATACAACAGAAAATGGGCCATATAGGTCCACGTCTTCATATAGCCCCCATATAACGGTACCCCCCGATATTCGGTATTTTGATGATTTTAGCGACATTATTTACCGGGATTGTTTTAAATTTCGCATGTGAATTTCGGAATGGATACTTCAGCCCATGCCAGAAAATTGTCTGCGCAGGTCCATGTCTTCGTATAGCCCCCATATAACGGTATCCCCCATATTCGGTATTTTAATGATATTAGCTAGATTATAAACAGATTTTTCTTCAAGTTTCGCATTTAAATAGTGTAATAACTTATGACAAAAGTTGCCTATGCTGGCCCACGTCGTCGTATAAGCATTCAGTATTCTTAAGATTTTAACAGAAATTTTAACGGATTTTATTTATTAGAAAATGCCAAATTTGTACCAAATGGTGGAGGGTATTAAAAGTTCGGCCCGGCCGAACTTACAGCTTTTTTACTTGTTATTACTATTATTGTTATTTTTTTTTTGAAACGCGAGCTCACAAATAATTAAAAACACTGCACCTACCTGATGTTTTGTTTATGTAGATGATGATGATGATGGGGGATGATGTTAATGCGGATGATTATGATGTTGATGATGAAGGCTGCGAAAATATAAAGGGAACGAAAACCAATTAGAATATTTCCCAAGGCTCGCGTCCGGTTCGAATGGACCAAAATGTAAATGCGCCGAAATTGCGCTCCGATAAAGAAAGGGAAGAAAAATAAAAACACAAATAGTTTTAGTTTAAAATTCAAATAAAAGCAGTCGCTTTATTGATAAATAATAAATAATAGAAAAAAAAGGGGGAAATTAGCAAACAGGTTACCTGTGTTACGATCGATCGATACGAAGAAGAATAATGCCGAAAGGTGGCGTCGGCGCAAACCAATACTCGTTAGAAAACTGCTAGTTGACAGTTCAATGATGTAACAATAAGGAGTAGGCAGTTTTCTAACGAGTATGCAAAATCAAACACAATGAAATTAGAACGACAAAAAAGAGGGGCATTTCCAAACAATGCAATAAATTAATTTAATATTTCTTGCGTAAACACATTTTTTCACGGATTTGTCTGGAAATTGGTATATGTAGGTCATAACGGGTCCCTGAGCGTGTGGCAAAACATTGCATGTATAGGTCCACGTTGTGGTATAGCCCCCATATAAAGGTACCTCCCGATATTCGGTATTCTAGCTTTTTTTTTGCCACATTTTTCACGGATTTGTCTAAAAATTGGTATTTGTGGGTCATAATGGTTTCCAGCTCCGGTGGCGAAACATTGCATGTATAGGTCCATGATTTGGTATAGCCTCCATATAACGGTACCTCCGATATTCGGTAAGTTGATGATTTTTGCAACATTTTTTCACGGATTTTTCTGAAAATTGGTATTTGTTGGTCATAATGGGTTCCAGCTCCGGTGGCGAAACATTGCATGTATGGGTTCATGATTTGGTATAGCCCCCATATAACGGTACCTCCCGATATTCAGTATTTTGATGGTTTTTGACATATTTTTCACTTATTTGTCTAAAAATTGGTATTTGTGGGTCATAATGGGTCCTAGTTCGTGTGGCGAAACATTGTAATTATAGGTCCACGTGTTGGTATAGCCCCCATATAACGGTACCTCCCGATATTCGGTAATTTGATGATTTTTGCCACATTTTTATACCCTCCACCATACTATGGAGGGTATATTAATTTTGTCATTCCGTTGTAACTCCTCGAAATACTCATGTCAGACCCAACAAAGTATATATATTCTTGATCAGCGTAAAATTCTAAGACGATTTAGCCATGTCCATCTGTCTGTCTGTGTGTCTGTCTGTCTGTCTGTTGTAATCACGCTATCTTTCGAACAACTTGAGATAGAAGGCTAAAATTTTGCACACATGTTTATTTTGCCAGTAGGCAGGTTAAGTTCGTAAATGGGCCATGTAGGTCTAAGTTATCATATAGCCCCCATATAACGGTACCTCCCGATATTCGGTATTTTGATGATTTTAGCGACATAATTCACCGGAATTGTTTCAAATTTGGCATTTGAAGTTCGTAATGGATACTACAGCCTAAGACAGAAAACAATCTGTGTAGGTCCACGTCTTCGTATAGCCCCCATATAACGGTACCCTCTATATTCGGTGTTTTGATGATTTTAGCTACATTTAAACAGATTTTTCTTCAAGTTTCGCATTAAAATATTGTAATAACTTATGACAAAAGTTGCCTATGTAGGTCCACGTCGTCGTATAAGCATTCGGTATTTTTAAGATTTTAACAGAATTTTTATTTTATTTTTTTTTTTGGAAATTGTCAAATTTGTACCAAATGGTGGAGGGTATTAAAAGTTCGGCCCGGCCGAACATACAGCTTTTTTACTTGTTTCATTTCATTAGGACCCACAAATACCAATTTTTAGGCAAATCTGTGAATAAATGTAGCAAAAATCATCAATATATCGAATAACGAAAGGTACCGTTGTATGGAGGCTATACCCAAGTGTGGACCTACAATACAATGTTTTGCCATTCGAACTAGGACCCATTATGACCTACAAATACCAATTTTCAGACAAATCCGTGAAAAAAATGTCACATAATTCATCAAAATACCGAATATCTGGAGGTACCGCTACATGTGGCTCTACAAAAACGTGAACCTATACATACAATGTTTCTCCAAAGGAGCTAGAACACATTATGACCCACAAATACCAATTTTTAGGGAAATCCGCGAAGAAATGTGGCATAAATCATCAAAATACCGAATATCGGGAGATAGAGTCATATTGGGGATATGCCAAAGCGTGGACCTATACATACAATGTTTCGCCACACGAACTAGGACCCCTTATAACCTACAAATAACAATTTTCAGACAAATCCGTGAAAATATGTAGCAAAAATCAACAAAATACCGAATATCGGGAGGTATCGTTATGTAGGGACTATACCAAACCGTGGACCGATATATCTCATTTTCAATACCAACCATCCTAGACACAATACAAATTGTTCTGCTAAATTAAATGAAGCTCTACGTCAAATAATGTGAGCTGTATCGTGATTTAAACAGACAGACAGACGGACGTCGTTAAATCGACTTAGAATTTTATGCTGATTATGAATTTATATATCCTATATGAATATACTATGTCCGTCGGTCTGTCTGTTGAAATCACGATACAGCCCACATTATTTGACGTAGAGCGCCAAAATTTAGCAGAGTAATTTGTATTGTGTCTAGGATGGTTGGTATTGAAAATGAGATATATCAGTCCACGTTCTGGTACAGTCCACATATAACGGTACCTCCCGATATTCGGTATTTTGATGATTTTTGCTTCATTTCTTCGCGGATTTCCCTAAAAATTGGTATTTGTAGGTCAGAGCAATTTGTATTGTGTCTAGGATGGTTGGTATTGAAAATGAGATATATAGGTCCACGTTCTGGTACAGTCCACATATAACGGTACCTCCCGATATTCGGTATTTTGATGATTTCCGCCACATTTTTATACCCTCCACCATACTATGGAGGGTATATTAATTTTGTCATTCCGTTGTAACTCCTCGAAATACTCATGTCAGACCCAACAAAGTATATATATTCTTGATCAGCGTAACATTCTAAGACGATTTAGCCATGTCCATCTGTCTGTCTGTGTGTCTGTCTGTCTGTCTGTTGTAATCACGCTATCTTTCGAACAACTTGAGATAGAAGGCTAAAATTTTGCACACATGTTTATTTTGCCAGTAGGCAGGTTAAGTTCGTAAATGGACCATGTAGGTCCACGTCTTCGTATAGCCCCCATATACCGTACCCCCCCCCCATATTCGGTATTTTGATGATTTTAGCGACATTATTTAACGGAATCGTTCCAAATTTGGTATTTGAATTTCGTAATAGATACTGCAGCATAAAACAGAAAATGGGCCATGTAGGTCCACGTCTTCGTATAGCCCCCATATACCATACCCCCCGATATTCGGTATTTTGATGATTTTAGCGACATTATTTACCGGAATCGTTTCAAAGTTGGCATTTGAAGTTCGTAATAGATGCTTCAGCATAAAACAGAAAATGGGCCATCTAGTTTCACGTCTTCGTATAGTCCCCATATACCGTACCCCCCGATATTCGGTATTTTGATGATTTTAGCGACATTATTTACCAGGATTGTTTCAAATTTCGCATGTGATGTTCGTAATGGATACTTCAGCCCATGCCAGAAAATTGTCTGTGCAGGTCCACGTCTTCGTATATCCCCCATATAACGGTACCCTCTACATTCGGTGTTTTGATGATTTTAGCTACATTTAAACAGATTTTTCTTCAAGTTTCGCATTAAAATATTGTAATAACTTATGACAAAAGTTGCCTATGCAGGTCCACGTCGTCGTATAGGCATTCGGTATTTTTAAGATTTTAACAGAATTTTTATTTTATTTTATTTATTTTTTTTTTTTTTTTGGAAATTGTCAAATTTGTACCAAATGGTGGAGGGTATTAAAAGTTCGGCCCGAACTTACATCTTTTTTACTTGTTTTCACTGATTTGTCTAAAAATTGGTATTTGTGGGTCATAATGGGTCCTAGTTCGTGTGGCGAAACATTATAATTATAGGTCCATGTTTTGGCATAGCCCCACATATAACGGTACCTCCTGATATACGGCATTTTAATTGTTTTTGCCACATTTCTTCTAATATTTCTTTTACCCTAAAGTGGAGGGCATTAAAAGTTTGGCCCGGCCGAACTTAATGTTTTTTTTTTCTTGTTGTTTTTGTTTTAAGAAACGACACGTTTAATTTTACAGTGCATGTGTTATTAGTTGAAGTACAATTATGCTGGTTGTAATAGTAACTCACACCTAAAAATGATGTATGGAAATAGAGAATGTTAATAGTTTACTAGAAATTGCAATACAACCGTTATAAATCACAATAATTAAACATTTATAGGCGATCTCAACATGATTCACAGGTGGAAGCACTTATTTAAAAAGTAATAGTTATTTAAAACGAACAGTCACAACAAGCAACCAGAAGCATTTGGGGAAAGAACATAATAATCTAGTGGAAGGCGACAGAGAGATTACTGTATAACTCGGTTCGATGGTTAAATTTTGAGGATTTTTTCTACTAACTAACTCGGTCTTGCAAACATATTGTCATATCCGAGTATCCGATATTGATACTCTACTTTCGGATTTATATTACTATGTATTTCGAAGGTAGATCTCAAAGTCGCTCGAAAGTAGGCATTTATATACTTTTGATATTTTATCAACGTATAAAGAAAACCAAATAAACAAGAAATATTATAATTCAAATAACTAACTGTGTTTATATTAGCAGCTTTGTGATACATTTTCGGCTTAACAAGGAAGCATATGAATACGTCCTAGATATCATTAGTTCGGAGCCTCCAACATCTCAGAGATCCACCGATGTAAAATCAGTATCAAATCAGTAAGTATTTTCTAATATCATATATAAATATAATATCATAAATAAAATTATTGCCTGTTTTTATAGTCTATTGTTGTTTTGAGGGGAAGATACCGATCAACTGCGTTAAGTTTTGCTAACACGTTATCTATCTTAGCGGTAAATAGCTGCTATGGAGGAGCATCACACGACGCCTACAAGTGACTATTTATAAATAATGCATATGTAATGGCGACAAGTCAGACAAGGTTAATAGGAAGGTGGGTTTAGCAAGCGGTTTGATAAAGCAAGATCTATAATTGAGCGTGTGTTGACGAATTGAAATATTGAATGTTTGCGGTGCATTACACAATATTTGTTTGGAGCATAATGTCGAACCACCCCCAGATATATCAAGTAATGAGCAAGAAATGGAATTGACCTAAAAACCTCTTCTTTAGATTTAAAAGAACCATAAAAATTCTTAGCTATAGCCCAAGCCATATGAAATCAAAAAAAGAAAATTAAATAAATAAGTAATAATAATTTCTGTCGTAAAAAAGGCAAGTAGTGATGTAATGCTTATATATTAGATGCAAATTAGATCCCATTTTTATCAATTTGTAAAATCTCTCTTTTCATCTCTTCTCTTCTCATTAGTTGAAAACAAAAATTCAACGTCTAATTTCATTTCATATTCTAATTCCCTTTTTTGCAAGCTTACACTGTATGTGCATATTTTAGATTACTATTTATTTTATCCAATACTTAAATCGATCGTTTGTGGTGATTCATTTTCCCATATACTTACATTTTCTAACATGGAATGGTGTTTGTGAGGTGGTGGACGTGTGGGCAGATGATGAATATCGGGGTGGGGAATCGGCAGACACCAATTCATCTATATCCGTCACATCAACTGTAATGTGGTTGAACATATGCGCCACGTCCTGCTCGGCGGTTCTTTCAAAATTTCGCTTTAAGATGCGTCTTGATATCTGCCCAAACCTAAAAAGACAAAAGTTCATTTACATGTATGGAACTGTGTTATACTTACTTCCCGCATTCGGGCTGCATTTAGATTTTTACTAATCGTTTCCTCAAATTATTGGTGGCTTGTTTAGCATCCTGAGCTTTTATGTATCCCCTAGCCAATTGTTGATGCTACGACATAAAATGAATCATTATTTCAAAATGGCTTCTCCTCGTGTTGATATTTCTGGTAATATTTTCCATATAAAAACACTTAAACTCATTTTTACCTATAAATACATACATTAATTAATTATACAATCACATGTACAATATGTACAGACTACACCGAACTTTCTACTTACGTTGCATCCGTAACAGCATTAAATCTACATCATAGCGTATAATTTTACGTTTTAATCGCTCATTTTTATTTTGCGACCAAATAAAAACCGAATCCATTTTTGTTATCACAGATACCAAATAGATAGATAGACATTTAAAACTTTTTTTTTTTTTTTTGATATTTCTATTTCTGACATTTTACGAAGTAAATTGAGAAATACACTCGAAGGTACTGGCAAAAGAAATCCAATTAGTTGCAGCACTTTCTATTCGATCCGAAATTGTTACATAGTAAGAGTTTAAATTCGGATCATTTACGGCTTTCGACTCATTTGAACTTTCGAATTGAGTTACATAGTAACGTTGCAGTTCCTGCGCCACATATATCAAGCACTAGAATCAACTAGAATCAATATGAAGGTTACTAGCGTAAGGCAGGCTAGCTAATGGAAGTGTACCCGGCGGAAGCCTTTTTATACCCTCCACCTTGGAAAGGAGGGTATATTAACTTTGTCATTCCGTTTGTAACAT
Organism: Musca domestica; assembly: GCF_030504385.1. Taxonomy (NCBI): domain Eukaryota; kingdom Metazoa; phylum Arthropoda; class Insecta; order Diptera; family Muscidae; genus Musca; species Musca domestica. Next base: position 18,715,216 of record NW_026712115.1, on the reverse strand, counting down.
CCTTAAATATTCGTCTTAGACCCCATAAAGTATATATATTCATAATCAGCATAAAATTCTAAGTCGATTTAAAGATGTCCGTCTGTCTGTTGAAATCACGATACAGCCCACATTATTTGACGTAGAGCGCCAAAATTTAGCAGAGCTATTTGAATTGTGTCTGGGATGGTTGGTATTGAAAATGAGATATATCGGTCCACGTTCTGGTATAGTCCCCATATAACGGTACCTCCCGATATTCGGTATTTTGATGATTTATGCCACATTTTTTCACGGATTTGTCTGGAAATTGGTATTTGTAGGTCATAACGGGTCCCTGAGCGTGTGGCAAAACATTGCATGTATAGGTCCACGTTGTGATATAGCCCCCATATAAAGGTACCTCCCGATATTCGGTAATTTGATGATTTTTGCCACATTTTTCACGGATTTGTCTAAAAATTGGTATTTGTGGGTCATAATGGGTCCTAGTTTGTGTGGCGAAACATTGTAATTATAGGTCCACGTTTTGGTATAGCCCCCATATAAAGGTACCTCCCGATATTCGGTAATTTGATGATTTTTGCAACATTTCTTCACGGATTTGTCTGAAAATTGGTATTTGTGGGTCATAATGGGTCCTAGTTCGTGTGGCGAAACATTGTAATTATAGGTCTACGTTTTGGTGTAGCCCCCATATAACGGTACCTCCCGATATTCAGCATTTTAATGGTTTTTGCCACATTTCTTCTAAAGTTTCTTTCACCTTAAGGTAGAGGGTATTAAAAGTTTGGCCCGGCCGAACTTAATGTTTTTTTACTTGTTTGTGTATATATTTATTGTTTTGAAAGATAAAAACAAAATATCTTCAAATTCAATGATAAGAAGGCGCATTTTAAGGTTCTCTCATAGAATTGAAAGAATTTCATTCACATTTTGTGCTTTTTACTCATTTTAAAGATAAGGAAAATATGAAATATATGTAAAACAACTTGTTCCTTATAATATCAATTAATTCTGAGAGGAAGTGGACATGGCCTTAGTGATGCATTTCAATAGATTTATGTAGCTTTTCTACCTCCTTACAGAGCCGTGCTAATAAATACCTAATATAGGGCTGAACATGTTCGTGCACTATAAGGTACATAACAGTATGTGGCATCCAACCAGACATCCGGCATCATAAAAATTGAACGAACGCTTCCTTTTTACGATTTCGGTATGAATCCTTATGCAGATTATATAAACGTTGTCCCTTCGTTTGTAACATATGTTTGGCCCATGAAAGTTGGTGTATTTACGATACCTTTCGGAAAAAATGAGAAAGAAGGCTAACATTTTGCACACATATGTATTTTTTCATTAGGCGGTTAAGTTCATAAATAGCCCTTGCCTGTCCACGTTTTCGTATAGCTCAAATACAAAAGTACCTCTTTTTGTTTAAGACACTACTTAACGGATTCTACTACATGCGACAGAACGTTATATATAAAGGTTTAGTTTTTATATCCCTCATATAAAGGTAACTTCTGATATTCGGTATTTGGACGATTTAAGCCACATTTCGTGGCAGAGCATTGCTCGTTCTCGTCTTCGATTCGAGGCATATATTAAGAAAGCATGTTACAGAGAGGCTCAAAAGGGGAGACGGGACCAAAAGCACCGCTGAATTACTTAGACGTCAGTAGGCGTTGATGCAGTCAATTCGTTTTAGAAATCTTGTAGTCAAATGTGAAGGAACACTTAAAACTCGAGTACAACGCCTGAAAGTATGTTCTGATAGGATCATTGAAGTTGAAAAAGAAATCATCTACGCAAGCACAGGTCGATAAGAAATCATCTTCATATGAAGCTAGTTGTAATCTGTCAAATCAAGTTTCCTTGCTAAAAATAAAAATCTTTTAATTCAATGTGGATTACTCAAAATGCAAATAGTTTCCGATATTTTTTAAAAGAATTAAAAAGGAAAATGCTTTGCCACAAGCATAGAAGGTCTAGCACCTTAAGGCAAAAGTTACTATGGAAGCGATGCTTCCTGAAGGACGCTCAGAGAAAGTCACAGCAATAAGAGTGTCGAAGTGTCAATGTTTTATCCATTATCAAGGACTTCGAGTAGCGCCAAACGATGGAGAAATTCGTAAAATACCTGAAATGAAGTCAAGCAACGGTAAGATTTGTCTGAATTGCTTCACAATAGATCATAGAAACACAATACTTTGCTGAATTTTAACACAAAAGAACAAAATTAAAAGAAAACAATAGGTTTGGATTGTTGGTACGGTAGAGATTGACTATGTTTGTGTTCACGACAGAAATTATGAAGATATTTAGACAAGTCCTAAACGACAATATAGATCGTAAATACCAACAAATTGACTGAAGAAATTCTCCGTTCAAGGAAATCGAGCAATATAAGCAAAATACACAAAGATATGGTACATTATGTGCCCCATATCTTACTGCGTGTTTAAAGAGACTGGTAGATATGCATTAACAAACATGCCGTATACACCTACTTAATCATTTTGTGGTATAGGACTACTTAAATAAAAATTGATGATGAAATTAGCTGGTTCGACAGTTTGACAACCACAATCGAAATAAAGAAAAAGCTGAATGACTTCTTGTAACAAGCAAGATTCATGTTGCGGAATTGAAGTGCTAATCGCTTAAAGGTACTACATGGAGTCCCACCCGAGGATAAAAAAGACGACCTCAATTACGGGTTTTGGCATAGGTGGCTACCTCAAGGATTAGATCAAAACAAAAATATCTTGAAATTAAGATTATGTATTCTACATCACAATGGCACGCGGTATTTCCTTGTGTAAGATGCACCAGAACACACCCAAAGGTATACAACCAAATTATGGGAAACCTTCCACCCAACAAACCCACGTCAACAACACCATTCATTGTATCCGACGTCGACTACTGCGGGTTTATTACAAATGGTAATTTTCTTGTTGGTAAACCTTTAACTGCACAGGTCGACCATAGAGCCAACTAATCATTTACATCTTTGACAGACGGGTGGATAATCGTACTACAGATCAAACATGAGTTTTGGAAACTCTGGTCAACAAAATATATAAACACTCTAAAAGAACGACTGGCGGTAACTATATCGAAACACTGTTTCATTGGTCACAAGCAATGAAGAATTCATGCTGGTAAAGTAGTGGCCACTTGGCCAAGAGAAGCGATGTGGACATTCATCCAATGGCAAAATTAAACTAGATTTCCCCTCCACTTGTATATAAAAAATAGTTCAAATAATTCAAACTATAAACCAACATGCTGTTATCAACAATACTATTGACCTTATAGTGCTTCCGTTATACGTATACCACTCATTTAACATACATTTGAGAACCTGGCATTTACTTTGAAGGAACTGGTTTTGCAAAGGTCATAACAGCACAATTAAATCTAATCGGATGGTACGACCTTTTCCATTCTGGACAGATGTTGATGACTTTTCCACTGGCATAAAGATCCTTCCAGACTTGTTACGATTGAAAATAAGAGTTTTGAAGTTTTTTAGGAATCCTTATTCAATTACAATGTATATATTCGTAATTTGTATGCCAATCTTGCTCTCTTACTGAGAACATATAGCTCAAGTCTTTGAACAAATTGTAGAGCTTCACCTCGCGTCTAACTTCTTAAGAAGTAGAATCCCTACGCCTTCTGATTTAAATGAAAAGTCTGTTTCTGCAGACAATAATAACGAATTCCCTATGCCTTTGCCTACTTATTGTTGTAGCCCCGCTTAAAACTATATTGCATCCCGATACCACAGTTGATAACCTTCGGTCTTACATAAAAAATTCCAAATTTACCTGATAATGGCATAAACATTTTTAAATTTAACACGTCTCAACCTCGCGATATTTCATGACTTAAAATCATTACCTCTGTTAAAATCTTGAATTAATTAGTTAATAGAACGTTCTGTCCGGATGGATTGTTACTAAAGGAATTTGTATTTAGGGAAAGAACAAACCCCGTTAAATCTTTCAGTTGTACAATTGTCAAAAAACTAACTAAATCACTATATCTTCTTTATCAAAAGGTGAGAGGTCTTAACACTAGGCGTAGAAATAATTATTTAAAATCCTTTGACTGTGATTTCAAAATTTTGGTATTCACGGAGACATGGCTAAAACCACAAATTCGTGACACTGAGATTTTATCTGATCAGTACCAAATTTACAGAAAGGACCTATTAAATAAAATTGGTGGAGGAGTTTTCACTGCCGTTCATAATTCCGTTGCCTCTGAGCGTATTTTGGTTACAGAACACGCTAAGATTGAATTTGTTTGTGTTAAATTAAAATATCTAAATTGTAATTTTATTATAACTTGTTCATATATTCCTCCAAATTCAGATATTGATATTTATCTTATTCATTCAGCCTTAATAAAAGAGGTTTCATTGTATCATTCCTCCAAAGCGGAAATGATTTGCCATGGGGATCTCAATTTACCTAATCTTTCGTGGGTCCCAGGAGAAAATAATGTAGATTATGTACCAGCCTCTTCTGCAGAACTTTCTACTGAGATGTCATCTTTTTTGGAAAATAATATTTGATCAATGTATTTATCAAATAAATTTTATTTACAACGCGAAATGTAAAACATTAGATTTAATTTTTCTTCATTCAAACTTCTTCTGTGTGCAGAAGCCCTCCTTTCTCAGAGCCAGAGTATATGCATCGTCCTACTCTTATGGTAGCCATCGAACTTAGTAAAATTCAAACAGTACATACTTCATCTCAAAATAGGTCGCGTAAGTTAAACTCTGGCAAGACCAATGTTGATCTGCTTCGTTCTACATTATCCAACATAAATTGGTGTTTTGAAGGTAATTTGGATTTTCTTATTTCAAGCTTTTATAAAATAATTAACATTGCATTACAAACCTCAGTCGCACTTGTGTTGTGATATGGGCCCAGCTTGGTTTAACTCACAACATAGGCGCAAACGTAACAAAAAAAGCAGGATATTTAAAAAATTAAAAAAAAAATCAGTTCTACCATAAACTTTACTAATTATACACAAGCTAGAAATTTATACAACACTGAAAATTCTAAATGTTACTCTGAATACCTGGTCAAGATGAGAAACAGCCTCTATAAAAATCCTAAGAACTTTTATAAATTCGTTAATACAAAAAGAAAAGTCCGTGAATTTCCTAGTAGTATGCAATTCGGTAGTAAAGAATCATGTGATCCTAATAAAAGGGGACATGTTTGCAGATTTTTTTTTTTCAAAGTACGTATTCCAGGCATTCCACTAAGAGTGTACGATACTATTATAGTATTAATAAATTTAATCATTTTCCTCGTATTATTCTCACATCAGATGAAGTGTTGGATGGTTTACTTTCATTGAAATGTTCCAACTCACCGGTTCCAGATGGTGTTTCGACTTACATTTTAAAAGCATGTGCACATGAACTATATCTTCCTCTGACAAGAATTTTTAATACTTCGCTAACCCTAGGTTAATTTCCTTTTCATTTGTCGTTTTGTAAAAGGGAGATCATCTTTGACAAATTTATTAGAATTGGTCTCTAATGTCACACTGGATTCTCAAATAATCTCCAAACTGATATTATATACTGATTTCAGTAATGCTTTCGATACGGTGGTGCATAATTTGTTAATACATAAACTTAATGGGTTTCTTTACAATTCTTCTTTTGATAATAATTTCTTTTGATAATAATCTCTCCAAAAATATTACAGAATTTTCTGGTGTTCCACAGAGAAGCCATTAAGGTCTACTACTTTTTGGACTTTAGGACTTATATTCTCTTGCAAATTGGTGTAGTGTCAATGGAATATCATTAAGTTTAAAAATATTTAAAAAATTGTCTTTGCATAGATCTCAGCATATGAACTACAACTATTTCATATGTTCGTACAAATTGGATTATGTAGACTCGTTTCCTGATCTTGGTGTCATATTAGACAATAAATTACGTCTTAATTTACATATAGAGTCTTGTGTTAATAAAGCTAAATCGTTACTAGGATTTATAAAACGTTGGTCAAAGGAGTTTGTCGATCTTTATGTGACCAAACGCTTATTTATAAGCCTTGTTCGACCTACTTTATAATATGGCTGCGTACTTTGGAATCCTTTCTATAAAATATATTCAAAAAAGGTAGAATCTGTACAGGCTCAATTTCTTTTGTTTGCTTTGAGAGGTTTAGATGGAATTCAAATGAACTTCTCCCACTATATGAGAACCGGCTTTAACTTATCGATCTTCCTACCCTTAAGAAAAGGCGATTAATGCTTACATGTATTTTTATCATCAAACTTTTGCATGGTCAAATTGATTATTAGTTTTTAACTAGTGAAATTAAATTCAATATCCCCTCACCAAATATACGTAATTACATACCACTTAAACTAAATAAGCAAAATCAAACTATGAAAAAATTATATAATACGATTTCTTTGTGTGAACCCTTGCATGTCATACATTCTTAGTTTGTAAAATAGTTGACAGACTTTGTTTCTGTGATTTAGTATCTGTATTGTTTAGTTTTACTGTAGTTTAGCTTAGATACCTTAATTCTTTTTAATTGTTAAACCGTCTGATGCTCTAATGTAGCCGGTTTTCCAAGTCTACTAACCCCCTATAATCCGGACTATGGGGTGTACGTGCTACCTACGTTATGGGGAGGTGGCCCTCTCGGTCGTCAGGGGCGGGAAAGTGAAGCGTTTGGAATGATCGATTCTCCATTCCAAAAACTGCATGCTGGAACGAGCAGCAAGATATTTTGTCTGAAACTATGCAGGAACATAACTTACCTTCTTGCAGGCTTTTTGTGGTTGTACGGCAGTTAGGGAGATTTGCTTATAGCAAGTATGCTGTTTCCAGGGATGTTATTCTTGGATTCTAGAAGGCGAAATTTAAAATTTTTTTCTTAAAATAATTTTCTGTTGTATTTATTTGTTTTGATTTTATTTATCATTTTTATTTATTAGCCGCATGTTTTGATATTTTTTAATAATTTTAGTTACGCACTGTTTCAATATCTGGTTCCTTCTTTCATTAGTGTTGGCTCCTTATGATATGTCAGTGTTTTCGATTCACTGACCTTCAATATTACCGATAGTTTTATATGAAAAAATTAAAAACTAATGTTTTAATAATAATTTTTTTTAGATAAATTTTCCAATTTAAAGAGTTTTTAATTATTTTGAAGGTGTTTTGATGGTTTTCGAATTTTTAATGAGAAAAGATTTACTTTTTGGTTGTATTTTTTGATGTGATTGACGAAAATTAAATTTGTCGATAGTAACATATGATCAAATCTACTGACAACACAAATTTTCATTGTACATACCCGTTTTTCCCCCTTTTTCGAAACTATTTATATGGCTATAATCATACTTCTTTTTGTCGTTTTAATTGATGTTTTTTATACTTTTAGTTTTTGGGCAACAATGATGAATTTCTTGTTCCGAGGGAATGATGATATGTCTTTATGACAGACTGTCGTCGTTTTGTAGTCTTTTCCTTTGTGGCCATAATATACTCGAGTTAGCGAAGCTCTTTTTTCTGAATTGAAGCAACTATCTCGCATTCTGGGAAAACATTCAATTTTAAATTTCTTTCTTTATTGAGTTGTTCTAAAAGATAAAAATTATGATACTGAAAATGGGCTTTGAGGTTCAAAATGGGCGCTTCCAGCGCTATGTATGATGAGTATTTGTTTAAATGTGAAAATGCAAAATGAGTATGTATGCGATTTTTAAGAGTATTAACACTACAGCGAGCAAAGAACTATGTGTATCTTATTTTACCACTTTATTTCTAAAAAAATTTACTAGTTCAGACGTTAACGTCGACAATTTGCGAATATAGTTTGGTTAGGGACACTGATTCTAGTGTATTTCTAATGACAGTGTCGACAGTTTTTTTTTCTATTATGCTGTTTTGTAAAAACAAAAGTTTGCAATTAGAAAAACAAAATTGTCGAAGTGAATTTGTGGCAGATGATGGAGGTTTTGTGGAAGATTTCGTAGAAAATGTAATGGAAGATTTTGCAGCTCCGAAATTAGCATTGCGGGATAAACTAAAAAAGTGGTACATGTTAAAGACACTCAGTTTAAATTTGTATGCTTGCCTGTTGATTCCGATTTTGTAATCATGCCCATTTTACTTTCCTGCTTTCCAGAGAAATATCAACCACAAATTATAAGCTCCTAAATACGCAACTGCTGCACATAAGCATGTCGGACAAAGATGCCAACCCTTCCAAAGGAAAAATGAAGTATTTTGCTCCCCAAGGTAATCTCCAATACTTGTAATAAATTTCTTTAATAATATAACAAAATTGTGTTTATATATTTCTAAGAACGCATTAGTGGACAACATTATGACAATGCTTCCAATTAAATCGGAAAAATGCTTTGAAAATTTGATAGAATTCTCGCAACAGAAGCAGATATATATGTAATATTTCTTCGTTTTGGAAATAACAAATTCGACAAATGAAATCTGAGTGCAGGTAACGCTAAACGCAATTTGCACCAAGAATTTGGCAGAAATGTTATTATGAACTTTAATTTAGAGGTCTTCGAGACTTTGGAAATGTACTTGTCCCCATAGTAGGTAAAACGTTTTTGTTTTAAATAAGTAAGGCTAACGTATTTTTTATACCCTCCACCATAATATGGAGGGTATATTAACTTTATCATTCCGTTTGTAACTCCTTGAAATACTTATGTCAGACCCAACAACAACAAAATCGACTTAGCCTGTATGTTGTAATAACGCTATCTTTCGAACGAATTGATACAGAAGGCTAAAATTTTCCACACATGTTTATTATACCCTCCACCTTGGAAAGGAGGGTATATTAACTTTGTCATTCCGTTTGTAACATCCTTAAATATTCGTCTTTGACCCCATAAAGTATATATATTCATGATCAGCATAAAATTCTAAGTCGATTTAACGATGTCCGTCCATGTAATCAGGTTCCACTGTCCGTTACTTCAGCATGTATTTCAACTATTCGAACTCATTTATATAAATTCCATTGGACTACAATAAAAACCATAACAATCTCATTTATAGAGACGTTATGTCTTTTTATTTTAGCTTTACTCACTTTTTTATACCCTCCACCTTGGAAAGGAGGGTATATTAACTTTGTCATTCCGTTTGTAACATCCTTAAATATTCGTCTTTGACCCCATAAAGTATATATATTCATGATCAGCATAAAATTCTAAGTCGATTTAACGATGTCCGTCTGTCTGTCTGTCTGTCTGTCTGTTGAAATCACGATACAGCCCACATTATTTGACGTAGAGCGCCAAAATTTAGCAGAGCTATTTGCATTGTGTCTAGGATGGTTGGTATTGAAAATGAGATATATCGGTCCACGTTCTGATATAGTCCCCATATAACGGTACCTTCCGATATTCGGTATTTTGATGATTTATGCCACATTTTTTTACGGATTTGTCTGAAAATTGGTATTTGTAGGTCATAACGGGTCCCTGAGCGTGTGGCAAAACATTGCATGTATAGGTCCACGTTGTGGTATAGCCCCCATATAAAGGTACCTCCCGATATTCGGTATTTTGATGATTTATGCCACATTTTTTCACGTATTTGTCTGAAAATTGGTATTTGTAGGTCATAACGGGTCCCTGAGAGTGTGGCAAAACATTGCATGTATAGGTCCACGTTGTGGTATAGCCCCCATATAACAGTACCTCCCGATATTCGGTATTTTAGTTTTTTTTTACCACATTTTTTCACGGATTTGTCTAAAAATTGGTATTTGTGGGTCATAATGGGTTCCAGCTTCGGTGGCGAAACATTGCATGTATGGGTCCATGATTTGATATAGCCCCCATATAACGGTACCTCCCGATATTCGGCATTTTTATGCTTTTTGCCACATTTCTTCTAATGTTTCTTTTACCCTAAGGTGGAGGGTATTAAAAGTTTGGCCCGGCCGAACTTAATGTTTTTTACTTGTTTTTCCAGTAGGCAGTTTCGTAAATGGGCCATGTTGGTCCACGTTTCCATGTAGCCCCCATATAACGGTACCTCCCGATATACGGTATTTTGATGGTTTTAGCGACATTATTCACCGGAATTGTTTCAAATTTGGTATTTGAAGTTCGAAATGGATATTACAGCCTAAGACAGAAAATTATCTGTGTAGATCCACGTCTTCGTTTAGCCCCCATATAACGGTATATCCCTAAGACAGAAAATTGTCTGTGCAGGTCCACGTCTTCGAATAGCCTCCATATAACAGTATCTCCCTATATTCAGTATTTTGATGATTTTAGCGTCATTATTCACCGGAATTGTTTAGGTACAATACCCACCTATGCTGGTTCACAGCCCCGATATAACGCTACCTTACTATATACGATATTTTGATGATTTTTGCTACATTATTCACCTTTTATTTGAAGTTTCGAATTTGAATATAGTAATAACTTGTGACAAACAATGCCCATGTAGGTCGACGTCGTATAGACACCAATATAACGGCTATATGCGGTATTTTTAAAAATTTAACAGAGTTATTTAAAGATTTTATTTCCGAATTAGTTCCAAAGTTCGGCACGGCTGATCTTACTACTTTTTAACTTGTTATAATACGGAAGTTATATCTGCATTTAACACGTTACCTAACAAAACTTTGCGAGCAGCGATCCAAGGCAAAAACAAATATTTAAAGAAGAACAAAAGAAGCCGAAGGGAACAAACCGAAAGCAAAAAACCGATGAAAATTACGAAAATGTCGTGGAGCCATAAATTTAAGATTACTAAAATTACGGGTTTAGCCAACCTTGAAGAATGTGAGCTTTGTAACTCATTTTTACTTAAAACTCGAAGGTGTATTCAACCTTAAAATGATTTAAAACAATTTAAAAACAGCACTAAAAAAATTAAAAGTCTATAAAACATTCGTTCACAAAACCACATATGCATTCCATCCTTTTGTAATAGGCAAATAGTTTACTTGAAGAAAAGACTGTTGAAAATTAACTAAATATAGGTCTATGATTGAACTGTGATTTATTTTGTTAATTAAAAAAATGCATTGTCTAATTTTATGAAGTTCTAACATAATATTCAAGTTTATATAAAACAATATTTGACCATCCTTTCTTAGTTTAGTACACGGAAGGCATATCCATCGTTATAATTGCCTAAAATAGAAAAAGACTGTTTTAAATTAATTAAATACAGTTTAAAGATTGAACAGTACTTTATTTTGTTTGTCTATTTGGTTCAAGTGTCTCCATGTAGTCCCAAAAGAACTAATTAGTCAATATAGTCATGGTTTTTAGTACTTTTCCTAGGAGAAGCCAATGTGAAAGGTCCAAAGGAATACTAGTACTGCTGACAATTTCACCAGTAAAACACTACAATTTTAATAAAGATGCTCGCTGCAGGGAAATTATAGAGTTCATTATAATTTAGATAATAACAAATTAGTGCTAATTAAAATCGTAATACTAAAATACGTCAGGATACATCATAGGCTGTTAAGCATGGCTTCAACAACCATGTACATGGAACATATGCAATCGAGTGTCTGACTTGAAAGACAAAGTGGGAACATCAATTTGACAAACCGGCCTGAGGATGTTCTTGTACCAATATACTATTACCTAAAGCACGGTGTACGGAATAGACCTTGTATAAGTTATATGCTTTGTCCTATATGCCAATTAGTAATAGACGAGATAAGACCCTCATTGGAAGTAATTACATATGTAGTAATAGACGAGATAAGACCCTGATTGGTTCTCTTGTCATTAGTCTTTGAAGCAATATCCATCAAGGCCACTGACCCCACAACCATATTTGAAAAAAGGTAACCTTGTTGTTTAAAAAATATACGAGAAAAGCAATTCAGTGAACCATTAAATTTATTTACAAAATAAATTAATCCAAATTATTTTATTTCTTATTTTGTTTTCCCCCATTGCTCAACATAAATATTTTGGTCGCATCGAGCCAGATTGAAAAGATTACTTTTTTGCTGCTCCCTATTTTGCTTGAAGAAATCATTGGATTCTCTTTCATCATAATGACCAAAAAATAAGAATATATCACTAAAAAATAAGAAATAAGGTAAGTAAATTCAGATGTCTATTTTGAAGTGAGATACCCGTGGACCTTAGTGCATATTTAAATTGTTACGGATTGTTCACATCGAGCCGGATTTGACAATTTGTGAATTCTGGCCGATTATTAATTGCTGTTTTTGTTCTTCTTTTGCAAAGGAATCAACTCAACAACACACATCCCCCTCATAAATCGCACCATCGCATTACATCACATCATAATAACTCTGGAGAGTTCTTGTTGTTACTGCCGCTGTCGACGCCATTCTCCCCACTCCTCTGAGTGAGAGTTAGTTTATGTAGAGCAGGACATTCTATTTCAAGACGCATTAGCTTTGAGTGAGAAAAAATAATTCACCAGTTTTCTATCTCAAAATAAAAATTTAAATACTACATTACAATGATTTAAGAAAAGCGATTGCAAAACAAATGCTGTTGGAAGAGATGTATGAAAAAATAAGGTACGTTCGGATCTAGCCGCATTAGTTAGACTTCGGTATGAGTTGCCTCAGTCAATGCGAAGAAGTTCATAACAAGCAGGCCTCAGTAGTTCAGAACAAGTAGCGCAGTAGACATGTTGTAAAAGTGATAGTAAACATTAAATTGTACGAGAATCATACAGACACAATGTCAGTAGCGTACATCACCGGAAAGTATGTTCTGCTAGTACCATTGAAGTATCGACGCGAAAATAGGTCGAAAAGAAATCGTTTCTATAAGAAGGCGAGGGTAGTCTGTCAAATCAAGTAACCCCGCTCAAGGTCACAATCTCTTTCAATGACGATTACTCAAAATGACAATCGTTTTCCGACATTTTCGGGAAAATAAAAAACTAACAGGCCTTACCACAAGTACAGAATATGGGAATCAAACGGTACTAGGGAAGAGAAACAACTTATAAATCACCTGACTGAGGTTGACTGACTATACATAAAGACGCTAAAAACAAGGTACAGTAAGAAGAGTGTTAACAATACTGGAAAGGATTCTAGCCTACCAAACATGTTTGGCTTTGCAGCACTTTAAAGCGCTTTCACGACACCGTGCACGAATTTTCGGAGGGTCTTGGACTTGATGCAAAATATTGGCAATTCAGCGGCAAAAGATTCATGATATTGGATCAACTTGGAACCATCAATTCTGATCACATCCGTGGCCATACAAAACGTGCAGTACAGCACACAATGACGATATGTTGGCGCGAAGAATAATGCGTCGACTTTTTTCTAGAGTCATGAAAGCAGATCGACTGACAGATTTATGTGGAATGGTGAACCCATCTACTTACATGGGTGTGAATCTCTCTGGTAGTGGCCTATCTCAAGAACTGGATCAAACAAACTTTCAATTTAGGATGACGTTAAAGGTATTGTAACTTACAAAAAGGTGATCAAGCAATTATCCGCAAAAACTCATGAGGCAAATACAATGAATAGTTGAATAAGTCTTGCGAGCTGAAAATAGGTGTTTGAGTTTTTTTTGTGTTGTACTTTGTACTACACATGATTTTAGATAAGTCAAAGTTGTACAAAGTGGGATATTTGAGTCAGATTTTATTTAATAAACTTAATACAATTCGTCATTAGTTATCATATTATTTATAAACCTTCATTGAAGATTTAATTCATCAAGCTTTAGTTTTATTCACTTCACAATTTTCAAGAGTAGTTTAAAATTTAACTTTTAAACTGGTTAGCATTTTAGTGCTAAATATTTTAATATATAAGGTTTAACCAGTTCAGTATTTAAGTTTTAAACTATTAAGTATTAAAATGAGTATTTAGGTATTAATTTACTACATGTTTTAAATTTTTATCTATATTTTTTATAATATTCAATTATGTTTCAAATTTGTTTGTTCTTAAATAGGGGGACAGGATATTTCAAAGTTTTCAAATTTACAAGCAAACTGAACCGTGAGGATAAATGTAATCCAACAGCAAACCAGTCTGTAGATTTTACTGTTGGAATTCTTTATATTGCTATTAACTTTTTCATTCTGTTTTTAACTCGTTGATAGTACACATAATCTCGATCAGCGTAAAAATCTAAGCCGATTTAGCGATGTCCGTCTGTCTGTTGTATTCACACTTTCTTTTAAACGAATTGAGATAGAAGGCTAAACTTTTGCACACATATGTATTTTGCCATTAGAAAAGTTAGATTGGGTAAATGTGCCAGGTTCACGTTTTCATACAGCCCCTAATTGTTTGACCCATGTGGATGGCTGTCACCTATGTACGTGGTAGCCAAGCTAAAAAGGCAACAAATCTGGCTAGAAACAGGTGACAGGGATGATCAAAGGAAGCCAATAACTCAGATGAACTGAAATTTTTATGTAACAGATTATTGATCATCCCAGAGTATCAAGATTGATACAATACACACTATTCTGTTGAGATTCATAGATTTTATAAATCATAGGAAATCGTGCGTGGAGCCACGCCATATGTTCGGATGGAAAATAATGACCATACCACTTGCGTCGCTCCAATTAAGAAACTTGAATGCCCAGACTAGAGTTATGAGGGACAGTATTGCTCTTCAAATTAGCAAAATCCATTTTCTACAAATACCCAAAGGGTGCGATCAAAATACGGAGCCATAAGGATATAATTTGACAACTTAAGCAGACAAGTTTCAAATTTGACCAAATTATTCTCCGACTGACAAGTCGGAATATTTTTAATTGACCGTTGAAGCGCTGGGGTAACGGTATTCTAATTGATTTATTTGTAAACAAATACATCCATTAGCAATATAAACAACTCCAAGAGTAAAATCTGCAGACTAGTTTGCTGTTGAATTACATCTATCCTCACGATTCAGTTTTCTTGTAAATTTGAAAACTTTGAAATATCGTGTCCCCCTATTTAAGAACAAACCAACTTAAAACATAATTGAATATTATAAAAAATATAGATAAAAATTTAAAACATGTAGTGAATTAATACCTAAATACTCATTTTAATACTTAATAGTTTACATCTTAAATACTGTACTGTTTTGAACATTAAATATTAAAATAATTGGAACTAAAATGCTAATCAGTTTAAAAGTAAAATTTTAAACTACTTTTGAAAATAGTGAAGTGAATAAAACTAAAGCTTAATGAATTAAATCTTCAATGAAGGCTTAGAAATAATATGATAAATAATGACGGATTGTATTAAATGTATAAAATAAAATCTGACTCAAATATCCCACTTTGTACAATTTATCTAAAATCATGTGTAAAAAGTACAATACAAAAAAACTCAAACACCTATTTTCAGCTCGCAAGACTTATCCAATTATTCATTGTATTTGCCTCATGAGTTTTTGCGGATAATTGCCTAATCACCTGCTTGTAAGTTACTATACTTTCAACGTCACCCTAAATTGAAAGTTTGTTTGATCCAGTTCTTGAGACAGGCCACTACCAGAGAGATTTGCACCCATGTAAGTAGATGGGTCCACCATTCCACATAAATCTGTCAATCGATCTGGTTTCATCACTCAAGATAAAAAGTCGACGCATTATTCTTCGCGCCAACATGTCGTCATTGTGTGCTGTACTGTACGTTTTGTATGGCCACGAATGTGATGAGAATTGATGGTTCCAAGTTGATCCAATATCATGAATCTTTTGCCGCTGAATTGCCAATATTTCGCATCAAGTCCAAGACCCTCCGAAAATTCGTGCACGGTGTCGTGAAAGCGCTTTAATGTTCTACAAAGCCAAACATGTTTGGTAGGCTAAAATAATTTCAAGTATTGTTGACACTCTTCTTACTGTACCTTGTTTTTAGCGTCTTTATGTACAGTCAGTCAACCATAGTCAACTTTAGGTGATTTATAAGTTGTTTCTCTTCCCTAGTAACGTTTGGTTCCTATCTTCTGTACTTGTGGTAAGGCCTGTTAGTTTTTTATTTTCTCGAAAATGTCGGAAAACGATTGTCATTTTGAGTAATCGACATTAAAAGAGATTGTGACCTTAAGCGGGGTTACTTGATTTGACAGACTACCCTCGCCTTCTTGTAAAAATGATTTCTTTTCGACCTATTTTCGCGTCGATACTTCAATGGTTCTAGCAGAACATACTTTCCGGTGATGTACGCTATTGACATCGTGTCTCTATGATTCTCATACAATTTAAAGTTTACTTTTACTTGTCTACTGCGCTTCTTGTTCTGAACTACTGAGGCCTGCTTGTTATGAACTTCTTCGAATTGACTGAGGCAACTCATACCGGCATCTAACTAATGCGGCTGGATCCGAACGTACCTTATTTTCTAATACATCTCTTCCAACATCATTTGATTTGCAATCGCTTTTCTTAGATCATCATAATGTAGTATTTAAATTTTTATTTTGAGATAGAAAACTGCTGAATTATTTTTCTCACTCAAAGCTAATGCGTCTTGTAATAGAATTTCCTGCTCTACATAAACTAACTCTAACTAGGGGAGTGGATAGAATGGCGTCTACAGCGGCAGTAACCACAAGAACCTCCCTCCGCTGGACCTCCCTCTCTACATGATCTAGAGAGGGAGGTCCAGCGCTGCAAGAGAGAACCTCTAGATCAAGAAGCCTATCAGGCAGGTATGAGTGGCATTCACACCGATGCAGTCGCGGATGTTATTAGCAGTTATAAAGTGAATACCGTCCTCGGAGTCCACCCCAAATCCATTGTAGCTGAAGAACGTCAGCTGCCTAGACAAACCAGGGTAGTTTTTGGCGCAATTACGTTCAGGATGGTGTAGTCGTCCCCATTCGTATTGGGCACGAATTGATGAAGATGTGCGTGACGCCTGCCCGGCGTGCGATACAGGCCCGCACAATGCACTACACCTCTTTAATTGCACAGCCAAACCTACCCAGCTCACTCCAGAAGATCCCTGGCTACAGCCCGTTTAAGTAGCCGAATTTCTAAACCTGGAGCTGGAACCAGATTAGCAGAACGCAAACACATGCGTGTACTACTGCTACAACAACAACAGTAACTCCCCAGAGTTTTTATAATTTGATGTAAAGCGATGGTGCGATTTATGAGGGGATGTGTGTTGTTGAGTTGATTCCTTTTCAAAAGAAGAACAAAAACAGCAATTAATAATCGGGGAGAATTCACAACTCGTCAAATCAAACTCGTCAAATCGATGCGCAATCCGTAACAATTTAAATATGCACTAAGGTCCACGGGTATCTCACTTTAAAATATAATTCTGAATTTACTTACCTTATTTCTTATTTTTTGGTGATATAGTCTTATTTTTTGGTGATTATGATGAAAGAGAATCCAATGATTTCTTCATGCAAAAAAGGGAGCAGCAACGACCAAAATGTTTATGTTGAGCAATGGGAGAAAATAAAAAAAAAGAAATAAAACAATATGGATTTATTTTGTAAATAAATTTAATGGTTTATTGAATTGCTTTTCATGTACATTTTTTAAACAATAAGGTTACCTTTTTTCAAATATGGTTGTGGCGTCAGTGGCCTTGATGGGTATTGCTTCAAAGACTAATAACAAAAGAACGCAATGGTTCTGAGTGGCCAATGAGGATCTTATGTCGTCTATTACTACATATGTAATTACTTCCAATGAGATCATGTGTATCAAGGTCAGTTTACCGGTCTCCGCCAGGGGAGTTGTAGAGGAGACGCGAGTGCGCCAATAAGCATCCGCGATGGACAAAGCATATAACTTATACAAGGTATATTCCGTACACCGTACTTTAGATATTGATGTTCCCACTTTGTCTGTCAAGTCAGATACTCGATTAGTATGTTCCATGTACATGGTTGTTGAAGCCATGTTTAACAGCCTATGATGTAGCCTGACGAATTGTAGTAATTCGATTGTAATTAGCACTAATTTGTTATTATCTAAATTTTATTGAACTCTTTAATTTCCCTTCAGCGAGTATCTTTATTAAAATTGTAGTGTTTTACAGGTGAAATTGTCAGCAGTACTAGTATTCCTATTGACCTTTCACATAGGCTTCTCATAGGAAAGGTACTAAAAACAATGACTATATTGACTAATAAGTTCTTTTGGGACTACCTGGAGGCATTTGAACCAAATAGCCAAACAAAATAAAGTACTGTTCAAACTTTAAACTGTATTTAATTAATTTAATGAGTCTTTGTCTATTTCAGGCAAGTTATAACAATGGATATGCCTTCCGTGTACTAAACTAAGAAAGGGATTACACATATAACTCACTTTAATCAAGGCTGGTCAAACATTGTTTTATATTTTATAAACCTGAATATTATGTTAGAGCTTTATAAAATCAGACAATGTACTTTTTAATTAACAAAATAAATCACAGTTCAATCAAAAGGAATTACACAGCTCACATTCTTCAAGGTTGACTAAACCCGTAATTTTAGTAATCTTAAATTTATGGATCCACGCCATTTTCGTAATTTTTATCGGTTTTTTGGTTTGTTCCCTTCGGTGCGACTGCTTCTTTTGTTCTTCTTTAAATCTTTTTATTGCGTTGGAGCGCTGCTCGCAAAATTGTGTCAGATAACGTGTTAAATGCAGATATTACTCCTGTATTATAAAAAATACGTTAGCATTACTTATTTAAAACAAAAATGTATTACCTACTGTTGGGACAAGTACACTTCCAAAGTCTCGTAGACCTCTTTTCACAAATTTTCCGTCTACATTAAAGTCCATAAAAACATTTCTGCCAAATACTTTGTTCCAAATCTGAGTGCAGGTTACGCTGAACGCAATTTCAGCGTTACCTGCCCTCAGATTTTTCATTTGTCGAATCTGCAAAACATTTGAAAAATTTCTTTAATTATGAATTTGTTATTTCCAAAACGAAGAAATATTACATATATATCTGCTTGTGTTGCGTTGTTAGAACATTTTGTATTAGCTATCAAAAATATAAACACAATTTTGTTATATTATTAAAGAAATTTATTACAAGTATTGGAGAATACCTTGGGGAGTAAAATGCATTATTTTTCCTTTGGAAGGGCTGGCTCTTTGTCCGACATGCTTATGTGCGGCAGTTGCGTATTCAGGTTGATATTTCTCTGGAAAGCAGGAATTTAAAATGAGCACGATTACAAAATCAAATGGATAGCGTACAAATTTAAACTGACTGTCTTTAAAATGCACCACTTTTTTATTTCAGTTCTTCATATTGCAAACTTCTATTTTTATAAAATATTTTTTTAATTAACCTTTTATAATTTAATTTATTCATATATTTAACGAATAATCACCTTTCTTATAACAAAAACACGAAACGAATTCAATCCGAAAAACGCGTTGTTTTGATGCATCTACAAAACAAATGACATAAAAATGTTATTTGTTAAACAAAAAGAGAGATAAAGAGAAAAACAAACTGTCGACACTGACATTAGAAATATGCTAGAATCAGTATCGCAAACAAAACTATACTCGGCAATTTTTGACGTCTGAACTAGTACAATTGTCTACAGAAATAAAGTGTTAAAATAAGATACACATGGTTCTATGCTCGCTGTAGTGTTAGTACAACTCTTAAAAATCGCATTCATACTCATTTTGCCTTTTCACATAAGAACAACTCAATAAGGCAAGAGCTTTAAACAAGAAATTTGTTTCGATTTCTGGGAACGAAATCGTATTATTCTGATTCTAAGGAGCATAATTCTTCATCTCCCTTCGAGCGTTCACAGTGGACTAGGTTTTGGAGTGGTCCAATGGACGCATCTCATCGTCATCCCAATAAAAAAAGAATTTTGAGTTTGCATCAATTCAAAAAAAAAGAGTTTCTCTATTGAGGTCTCAAATTAAAGCGACGACAACCTGTCATAAACATCATTCCCACGAGACAAGTTATTCATCATTGTTGTCCAATAACCAAAAGGATAAAAATCATCACAAAAGTAATTCTGATGTAGAGTTAGACTTGTGCTGAGAGTCATAAAACGATAAAGACAAGTAAGAGTATAGGCATATAAATAGGTTCTAAAAAAGGAAAACTTGTGCTGTCAACCGATTTGATCATTTGTTACTATCGAAAAATTTTTTTCGTCAAAAACATCAAAAAGAAGAAAATAATAATAATTATAATAATAACTACCTCAATGTGAAAACACATGAACACAAATACAACAATAGATTTAATCAGTTGTTGCTATCGTCAAATTTAATTACCTCCAAACATTTTTTCTTTGGATGTGGAAAAAACGGATTTGGAAAGACCGTGGGACAAATTGGAAGTGGAACATTTCGAGAACAGCATGATATTTGAATTTGGAAAATGGGAGCATGTGAAACCGAGATAGAACCAAAGATACATAATAGCGCTCGTGTAGAGAATAACACGTTTTCGCAAGCCACAATGCCTTTGGAATAAGGCCAATTGAATTGGACTGCATTCAGATTTTCATAAATCACTCTGGTTTGTCTGTCTCTTCAAAATTTTTTTTTTTCGATCGTCCCCAACGCCTCACTTTCCCGCCCCTGCCGACCGAGAGGGCCACCTCCCCATAACGTAGGGAGCACGTACACCCCATAGTCCGGATTATAGGGGGTTAGTAGACTTGGGAAACCGGCTACATTAGAACATCAGCCGGTATAACAATTAAAAAGAATTAAAGTATCTAAACTAAAGTAAAACTAAACAATACAAATACTAAATCACAGAATCTAAGTCTCTAAGTCTGGCAACTATTTTATAAACTAAGAACGTAGGATACAGTTTTTTATGACATGCAAGGGTTCACACAAAGAAATCGTGTTATATAATTTATTATAATCAGCACATAAACTTCGGAGAGGATTATTTATTTCGTAGTTCGATTTTGCTAATGTTAGTTTAAGTGGTATGTAATAACGCGTATTTCGCGAGGGGACAATGAATTTAATTCCACCAGTTAAAAACTCAGAATCAATTTGACCACGCAAAAGTTTTATGATAAAAATACATCTAAGCATTAATCTCCTTTTCTCTAGTGTAGGAAGATCGATAAGTTTAAGCCGATTCTCATAAGGTGGGAGAAGTTCATTTGAATTCCATCCTAAACCTCTCAGAGCAAACAAAAGAAATTGAACCTGTACAGACTCTATCTTTTTTGAATATATTTTATAGAAAGGACTCCAAAGTACGCAGCCATATTCTAACGTAGGTCGAACAAGGCTGATAAATAAGCGTTTGGTCACATAAGGATCGTCGAATTCCTTTGACCAACGTTTTATAAATCCTAGTAAAGATTTTGCTTTATTAACACAAGACTCAATATGTAAATTAAAACGTAATTTATTGTCTAATACGACCCCAAGATCAAGAAACGAGTCAACATTATCCAATTTGTAAGAACCTATGAAATAGTTGTAGTTCATATGCTGAGATCTATATAAGGACAATTTTTTACATTTTTTTAAATTTAATGACATTCCATTGACACTACACCAATGTGCAAGAGAATACAAGTCCTGTTGCAGATTAAGCGATTCGTTGTGAGAATCAAGAGTGCAGAAAAGTTTAACATCGTCAGCAAACATTAATATTTTTGAGTTGCGAATAATAGATGGAAGATCATTTAAATAAAGTACAAAAAGTAGTGGACCTAAATGGCTACCCTGAGGAACACCAGAAAATACTGTAATATTTTTAGAGAGAGTATTATTAAAAGATACCTTTTGGGTACGGTCATGCAAATAAGACGATATCCATTTTAGGAAAATTGTAGAGAAACCCATTGAGTCAAGTTTATATATTAACAAATTATGCACCACCGTATCGAAAGCTTTGCTGAAATCAGTATATATAATATCAGTTTGGAGATTTTTTGAGAATCCAGTGTGAACATTAGAGACCAGTTCTAATAAATTTGTCAAAGTTGATCTTCCTTTAAGAAAACCATGCTGGTGTGGTGATACTATTGATGTAAAGAAATGAGTTATTCGTTGTGTAACCAAACGC
Source organism: Musca domestica (assembly GCF_030504385.1). Classification (NCBI taxonomy): domain Eukaryota; kingdom Metazoa; phylum Arthropoda; class Insecta; order Diptera; family Muscidae; genus Musca; species Musca domestica. The sequence goes on along the minus strand of NW_026712115.1, from coordinate 18,693,164 downwards.
TCAAAAAGTTTGGGAATTGCACTTAGTTTTGCAATGCCCCTATAATTTTCAATAACACATCTACTGTCAGCTTTATGCAATGGAATAATAAAGCTCGAACGCCAAATAAAAGGAAAATAACCTAGGGTTAACGAAGTATTAAAAATACTTGTTAGAGGAAGATATGGTTCATGTGCACATGCTTTTAAAATGAAAGACGGTACACCATCTGGACCCGGTGAATTGGAACATTTCAATGAAAGTAGACCTTTCAACACTTCATCTGATGTGAGAATAATATGAGGAAAATGATTAAGCTTATTAATACTATAAGAGTATTTTACACCCTTAGTGGAATGTCTGGAATACGTACTTTGAAAAAAATCTGCAAACATGTCTGCTATTTCCTTAGGTTCACACGATTCTCTCCTACCGAATCGCATACTACTGGGAAATTCACGGACTTTTCTTTTTGAATTAACGAATTTATAAAAGTTCTTAGGATTTTTATAGAGGCTGTTTCTCATCTTGACTAGGTATTCAGAGTAACATTTAGAATTTTCAGTGTTGTATAAACTTCTAGCTTTTGTATAATTAGTAAAGTTTTTGGTAGAATTGATTTTTTTAAATTTTTTAAATAACCTGCTTTTTATGTTACGTAAGCGCCTAAGTTGTGGGGTAAACCAAACTGGACCCCTATCACAGCACATTTTTACAAGTGGGACTGAGGTTTCTAATGCATTGTTAATTATTTTATAAAAGCTTGAAATACGAATATCCAAATTACCTTCAAAACACCAATTTATATTGGATAATGTAGAACGCAGCAGATCAACGTTTGCCTTGCCAAAATTTAACTTACGCGACTTATTTTGAGATGAAGTATGTACTGTTTGAATGTTACTAAGTTCAATGTCTACCATAAGAGTAGGATGATACATATCCTCTGGCTCTGAGAAAGGAGGGCTTCTGCACACAGAAGAAGTTAAGGATGAAGAAAAAATTAAATCTAATAATTTACCTATCGCATTATAGATAGAATTTATTTGATAAAGACATTGCTCAAATATGATTTCCCAAAAAGATGACATCTCAGTAGAAAGTTCTGTAGAAGATACTGGTACATAATCTACAATATTTTCTCCTGGGACCCATGCTAGATTAGGCAGATTGAAATCCCCCAGACAAATCATTTCCGCGTTGGAAGAATGATATAATGAAACCTCTTTTATTAAGGCTGAATGCATAAGATAGGTATCCATGTCTGAATTTGGAGGAATATATGAACAAGTTATAATAAAATTACAATTTAGATATTTTAATTTAACACAAACAAATTCAATCTTAGGGTGTTCTGTAACAGAAATACGTTCTGAGGCAATAGAATTATGAACGGCAATGAAAACTCCTCCACCCATTTTATTTAATCTGTCTTTTCTGTAAATTTGATACTGATCAGATAAAATTTCAGTGTCACGAATTTGTGGTTTTAACCAAGTTTCCGTGAATACCAAAATTTTGAAATCACAGTCAAAGGATTTTAAACAAATATTACTTAGTTTAGTGTTAAGACCTCTCACGTTTTGATAAAGAAGAGATACAGATTTAGTTAGTTTTTTGACAATGGTACAACTGAAAGATTAACTGGTAAATTAACGGGGGTTGTTCTTTCCCTAAATACAAATTCCTTTACCAACAATCCATCCGGCCAGAACGTTCTATTAACTATTAGATTAAATAATTTAGCAGGAGTAATGATTTTAAATGATGAAATATCGCGAGGTTGGGACGTGTTAAATTTAAAAATTTTTATGCCATTATCAGGTAAATTTGGAATTTTTATTTTTATGTAAGACCGAAGGTTATCAACTGTAGTATCGGGATGCAATCGGGACACAAATATAGTTTTACGCGGCGCTACAACAATAAGTTGATCCGTAGGCAATGACATAGGGAATTCGTTATTATTGTCTGCAGAAACAGACTTTTCATTTAAATTAGAAGGAGTAGGGATTACATTGTTAATGTCTGCAGAAACAGACTTTTCATTAATAGTATCTGCAGAAACAGATAGATTATTTTTATATTTATCTGCAGGAACAGATTTTATTCCTATAACCGCTGGAGAATTGGCCAGAACGAAAGGCTTATTAGATTCTGCAGCAACAGAAGCTTCCTTTAACGGTTCTGCCGAACGTTAACGAAAACGAAATTGTGTCAGATAACGTGTTAAATGCAGATATTACTCCTGTATTATAAAAAATACGTTAGCATTACTTATTTAAAACAAAAATGTATTACCTACTGTTGGGACAAGTACACTTCCAAAGTCTCGTAGACCTCTTTTCACAAATTTTCCGTCTACATTAAAGTCCATAAAAACATTTCTGCCAAATACTTTGTTCCAAATCTGAGTGCAGGTTACGCTGAACGCAATTTCAGCGTTACCTGCCCTCAGATTTTTCATTTGTCGAATCTGCAAAACATTTGAAAAATTTCTTTAATTATGAATTTGTTATTTCCAAAACGAAGAAATATTACATATATATCTGCTTGTGTTGCGTTGTTAGAACATTTTGTATTAGCTATCAAAAATATAAACACAATTTTGTTATATTATTAAAGAAATTTATTACAAGTATTGGAGAATACCTTGGGGAGTAAAATGCATTATTTTTCCTTTGGAAGGGCTGGCTCTTTGTCCGACATGCTTATGTGCGGCAGTTGCGTATTCAGGTTGATATTTCTCTGGAAAGCAGGAATTTAAAATGAGCACGATTACAAAATCAAATGGATAGCGTACAAATTTAAACTGACTGTCTTTAAAATGCACCACTTTTTTATTTCAGTTCTTCATATTGCAAACTTCTATTTTTATAAAATATTTTTTTAATTAACCTTTTATAATTTATTTTATTCATATATTTAACGAATAATCACCTTTCTTATAACAAAAACACGAAACGAATTCAATCCGAAAAACGCGTTGTTTTGATGCATCTACAAAACAAATGACATAAAAATGTTATTTGTTAAACAAAAAGAGAGATAAAGAGAAAAACAAACTGTCGACACTGACATTAGAAATATGCTAGAATCAGTATCGCAAACAAAACTATACTCGGCAATTTTTGACGTCTGAACTAGTACAATTGTCTACAGAAATAAAGTGTTAAAATAAGATACACATGGTTCTATGCTCGCTGTAGTGTTAGTACAACTCTTAAAAATCGCATTCATACTCATTTTGCCTTTTCACATAAGAACAACTCAATAAGGCAAGAGCTTTAAACAAGAAATTTGTTTCGATTTCTGGGAACGAAATCGTATTATTCTGATTCTAAGGAGCATAATTCTTCATCTCCCTTCGAGCGTTCACAGTGGACTAGGTTTTGGAGTGGTCCAATGGACGCATCTCATCGTCATCCCAATAAAAAAAGAATTTTGAGTTTGCATCAATTCAAAAAAAAAGAGTTTCTCTATTGAGGTCTCAAATTAAAGCGACGACAACCTGTCATAAACATCATTCCCACGAGACAAGTTATTCATCATTGTTGTCCAATAACCAAAAGGATAAAAATCATCACAAAAGTAATTCTGATGTAGAGTTAGACTTGTGCTGAGAGTCATAAAACGATAAAGACAAGTAAGAGTATAGGCATATAAATAGGTTCTAAAAAAGGAAAACTTGTGCTGTCAACCGATTTGATCATTTGTTACTATCGAAAAATTTTTTTCGTCAAAAACATCAAAAAGAAGAAAATAATAATAATTATAATAATAACTACCTCAATGTGAAAACACATGAACACAAATACAACAATAGATTTAATCAGTTGTTGCTATCGTCAAATTTAATTACCTCCAAACATTTTTTCTTTGGATGTGGAAAAAACGGATTTGGAAAGACCGTGGGACAAATTGGAAGTGGAACATTTCGAGAACAGCATGATATTTGAATTTGGAAAATGGGAGCATGTGAAACCGAGATAGAACCAAAGATACATAATAGCGCTCGTGTAGAGAATAACACGTTTTCGCAAGCCACAATGCCTTTGGAATAAGGCCAATTGAATTGGACTGCATTCAGATTTTCATAAATCACTCTGGTTTGTCTGTCTCTTCAAAATTTTTTTTTTTTTTTCGATCGTCCCCAACGCCTCACTTTCCCGCCCCTGCCGACCGAGAGGGCCACCTCCCCATAACGTAGGGAGCACGTACACCCCATAGTCCGGATTATAGGGGGTTAGTAGACTTGGGAAACCGGCTACATTAGAACATCAGCCGGTATAACAATTAAAAAGAATTAAAGTATCTAAACTAAAGTAAAACTAAACAATACAAATACTAAATCACAGAATCTAAGTCTCTAAGTCTGGCAACTATTTTATAAACTAAGAACGTAGGATACAGTTTTTTATGACATGCAAGGGTTCACACAAAGAAATCGTGTTATATAATTTATTATAATCAGCACATAAACTTCGGAGAGGATTATTTATTTCGTAGTTCGATTTTGCTAATGTTAGTTTAAGTGGTATGTAATAACGCGTATTTCGCGAGGGGACAATGAATTTAATTCCACCAGTTAAAAACTCAGAATCAATTTGACCACGCAAAAGTTTTATGATAAAAATACATCTAAGCATTAATCTCCTTTTCTCTAGTGTAGGAAGATCGATAAGTTTAAGCCGATTCTCATAAGGTGGGAGAAGTTCATTTGAATTCCATCCTAAACCTCTCAGAGCAAACAAAAGAAATTGAACCTGTACAGACTCTATCTTTTTTGAATATATTTTATAGAAAGGACTCCAAAGTACGCAGCCATATTCTAACGTAGGTCGAACAAGGCTGATAAATAAGCGTTTGGTCACATAAGGATCGTCGAATTCCTTTGACCAACGTTTTATAAATCCTAGTAAAGATTTTGCTTTATTAACACAAGACTCAATATGTAAATTAAAACGTAATTTATTGTCTAATACGACACCAAGATCAAGAAACGAGTCAACATTATCCAATTTGTAAGAACCTATGAAATAGTTGTAGTTCATATGCTGAGATCTATATAAGGACAATTTTTTACATTTTTTTAAATTTAATGACATTCCATTGACACTACACCAATGTGCAAGAGAATACAAGTCCTGTTGCCGATTAAGCGATTCGTTGTGAGAATCAAGAGTGCAGAAAAGTTTAACATCGTCAGCAAACATTAATATTTTTGAGTTGCGAATAATAGATGGAAGATCATTTAAATAAAGTACAAAAAGTAGTGGACCTAAATGGCTACCCTGAGGAACACCAGAAAATATTGTAATATTTTTAGAGAGAGTATTATTAAAAGATACCTTTTGGGTACGGTCATGCAAATAAGACGATATCCATTTTAGGAAAATTGTAGAGAAACCCATTGAGTCAAGTTTATATATTAACAAATTATGCACCACCGTATCGAAAGCTTTGCTGAAATCAGTATATATAATATCAGTTTGGAGATTTTTTGAGAATCCAGTGTGAACATTAGAGACCAGTTCTAATAAATTTGTCAAAGTTGATCTTCCTTTAAGAAAACCATGCTGGTGTGGTGATACTATTGATGTAAAGAAATGAGTTATTCGTTGTGTAACCAAACGCTCAAAAAGTTTGGGAATTGCACTTAGTTTTGCAATGCCCCTATAATTTTCAATAACACATCTACTGTCAGCTTTATGCAATGGAATAATAAAGCTCGAACGCCAAATAAAAGGAAAATAACCTAGGGTTAACGAAGTATTAAAAATACTTGTTAGAGGAAGATATTGTTCATGTGCACATGCTTTTAAAATGAAAGACGGTACACCATCTGGACCCGGTGAATTGGAACATTTCAATGAAAGTAGACCTTTCAACACTTCATCTGATGTGAGAATAATATGAGGAAAATGATTAAGCTTATTAATACTATAAGAGTATTTTACACCCTTAGTGGAATGTCTGGAATACGTACTTTGAAAAAAATCTGCAAACATGTCTGCTATTTCCTTAGGTTCACACGATTCTCTCCTACCGAATCGCATACTACTGGGAAATTCACGGACTTTTCTTTTTGAATTAACGAATTTATAAAAGTTCTTAGGATTTTTATAGAGGCTGTTTCTCATCTTGACTAGGTATTCAGAGTAACATTTAGAATTTTCAGTGTTGTATAAACTTCTAGCTTTTGTATAATTAGTAAAGTTTTTGGTAGAATTGATTTTTTTAAATTTTTTAAATAACCTGCTTTTTATGTTACGTAAGCGCCTAAGTTGTGGGGTAAACCAAACTGGACCCCTATCACAGCACATTTTTACAAGTGGGACTGAGGTTTCTAATGCATTGTTAATTATTTTATAAAAGCTTGAAATACGAATATCCAAATTACCTTCAAAACACCAATTTATATTGGATAATGTAGAACGCAGCAGATCAACGTTTGCCTTGCCAAAATTTAACTTACGCGACTTATTTTGAGATGAAGTATGTACTGTTTGAATGTTACTAAGTTCAATGTCTACCATAAGAGTAGGATGATACATATCCTCTGGCTCTGAGAAAGGAGGGCTTCTGCACACAGAAGAAGTTAAGGATGAAGAAAAAATTAAATCTAATAATTTACCTATCGCATTATAGATAGAATTTATTTGATAAAGACATTGCTCAAATATGATTTCCCAAAAAGATGACATCTCAGTAGAAAGTTCTGTAGAAGATACTGGTACATAATCTACAATATTTTCTCCTGGGACCCATGCTAGATTAGGCAGATTGAAATCCCCCAGACAAATCATTTCCGCGTTGGAAGAATGATATAATGAAACCTCTTTTATTAAGGCTGAATGCATAAGATAGGTATCCATGTCTGAATTTGGAGGAATATATGAACAAGTTATAATAAAATTACAATTTAGATATTTTAATTTAACACAAACAAATTCAATCTTAGGGTGTTCTGTAACAGAAATACGTTCTGAGGCAATAGAATTATGAACGGCAATGAAAACTCCTCCACCCATTTTATTTAATCTGTCTTTTCTGTAAATTTGATACTGATCAGATAAAATTTCAGTGTCACGAATTTGTGGTTTTAACCAAGTTTCCGTGAATACCAAAATTTTGAAATCACAGTCAAAGGATTTTAAATAAATATTACTTAGTTTAGTGTTAAGACCTCTCACGTTTTGATAAAGAAGAGATAGAGATTTAGTTAGTTTTTTGACAATGGTACAACTGAAAGATTAACTGGTAAATTAACGGGGGTTGTTCTTTCCCTAAATACAAATTCCTTTACCAATAATCCATCCGGCCAGAACGTTCTATTAACTATTAGATTAAATAATTTAGCAGGAGTAATGATTTTAAATGATGAAATATCGCGAGGTTGGGACGTGTTAAATTTAAAAATTTTTATGCCATTATCAGGTAAATTTGGAATTTTTATTTTTATGTAAGACCGAAGGTTATCAACTGTAGTATCGGGATGCAATCGGGACACAAATATAGTTTTACGCGGCGCTACAACAATAAGTTGATCCGTAGGCAATGACATAGGGAATTCGTTATTATTGTCTGCAGAAACAGACTTTTCATTTAAATTAGAAGGAGTAGGGATTACATTGTTAATGTCTGCAGAAACAGACTTTTCATTAATAGTATCTGCAGAAACAGATAGATTATTTTTATATTTATCTGCAGGAACAGATTTTATTCCTATAACCGCTGGAGAATTGGCCAGAACGAAAGGCTTATTAGATTCTGCAGCAACAGAAGCTTCCTTTAACGGTTCTGCCGAACGTGGAGAAGATAACGTTTGCTTATTAGTGTTACCAGTAGAAATTACAGGAGTAGTATTGGCTATTGTAATGGACGAGTTAACAACAATTGCAGGCGCTAAGAATTGAGAAGATTGCATTTCGACCGGAGCATTTCCTGTAACTATTTCAACAGTTTTATCATCAATAGAGGGTGGGATATCCGAGCCAAAAGATTTGGCAGCGTTGTTTGGCTGAGCCACAGCTGGTGAATTTAAACGGATCAAATCACCACCAGGTACAAAAACTGAGGATTTCTTTCGTTTCGGAGATCCATCCAGGAATTGAAAATTATTAAACTTTTTTTCAAAATTCTGAAGCTTTAAAAATGCTTCGTCGAAAACCTTCTTCAAAGCTGTTAATTTAGTTTTAGACTCCTTGAAATGAGTATAAAAGTTAATTTCTAAGGGCCTACAATCAATACATGCCCAACGTAAACCATATTTTTCACGATCAGTAAGAACATCAAAATGGCGGCCATTAAGACCGGCACATTTCAAATGTTCATGCTTATCGCATAGCCAACACGTTAGTAAACGTTCTTTAAAATTAGTAATTTTACAATTTTTATTCGAGCACTCCATGTTAATTCGAAATACTAAAGAAAACAGTGAATAGGGAAATAGTGTAATAATCAATTTACAGTAACAGCCTAAAAGTATGCTCAGGAAAGCTAATTTAATATTTAATACGTACAGGACAGCAAAAGGGAATCAGGCACAAACGTCAAAGACAAAAGAAATAACACTACGTTGTAAATAACAAAACACAGAAAAGAATATTAAAACACCAAAAAAAAAAAAAAATGATCAACGCGCACAAAATTAAATTTTGTAAAATAGTATAAAAACACTATATTTCACAAAAACTTCACACTTTTGCAAAATATTGAGATGTATATTTTTAAAGAATCACAATTTAAAACTTCTAAGACACAATAACTGCGAGAATTTAATTAAATTTTTTATTTGTTTGACAACACACAGAAAAAAACACTTGCATGCGAGCAGAGTTGCCAGACATTTGTATTTATTCAAAGATTTGAGGTATATACCATCAAGTTCATATTAGCTTGGAAAGATTTGAAAATACTCGCGTACATGGCCATCAGGAAATTAAGAAGCTTTTTGGGATTAGTAAAAGTTTAAAAATTTTCAAATCTTATCATATGAAAACAATTAAAGAAGCTGTAAGTTCGGCCGGGCCAAACTTTGAATACCCTCAACCATTTGGTAAAAATTTGGCAATTTTCAAAAAAAAAATGAAATCCGTTAAAAATTCTGTTAAAATCTTGAAAATACCAATTGCAGCCGTATATTAGGGTCATACGACGAGGTGGACCTGCACAGGTAATTTTTGTCACAAGCTATTACAAACGAAACTTAAAAAAGAATATAGGGTGGACAATTTTCTGGCATAGGCGATTGTATCCATTACGAACTTCAAATACAAAATGTGAAATAATTCCGGTAAATAATCTCGCTAAAATCATAAAAATACCGAATATTGGGAGGTACCGTCATATGGGGGCTACACGATGACGTGGACCTACATAGCCCATTTTCTGTTTTGTGTCGTAGTATCTACTACGAACTTTAAATACCAATTTTGAAACAATTCCGGTAAATAATGTCGCTAAAATCATCAAAATACCGAATATCGAGTGGTACTTTTATATGGGGGCTATACGAAGACGTGGATCTGCATGGCCCAGTTTCAATACCGAAAGTCCTGCAGACATAATACACATTTGAGTAAAATTTTCTCAACCTACTTCATTTCCTTCGGAAGCTAGAGCGATTTCCACAGACGGATAGACGGACGGACATTGCTAAATCGACATAGAATTTTATGCTGATCAAGAATATATATACCTTGTGGAGTCTAAAATGTATATTTCGAGGTGTTGCAAACTGAATGACAAACTTAATATACCCTCCATATTATGGTGGAGGGTATAAAAAGAGAATTGGGATAGTGCATTTTTGTTCGATGAAGTTCCCCGATAATACATTGAAAGCCTGGGAAAAATATATATGTTTGTTATATATACAGGGTGAGATGAAAAAATTACAACCAACTTCCGACTGCTAAGCCACTCTCCCGACAGCTGTTAAAATTATTCCAGTGACAGCGCATTATATTGTTCACAAGCGTAAAAAAAGTTATTCGTGGTGTAATTCAAGCGTGATAGTGTGATAGTAAACTAATAGTGGAGCTCTCATCGATGAATAAAAAGAAAGAGCTGATGTCTAATTTAAAGAGACATAGGGTAGATGAGAATGTCTTAAGCGACAGTATTGTGCCAACAAATAAGTACATATACGTGAATGATGAGCTAACACCGACTTACGGGCGATTGTTATGGTTGGCCAAAACTAAAGCTAAAGAAAACGGCTGGAAGTATGTCTGGGTGAAAAATGGACACATATTTGCTCGCAGAAATGAATATTCTCACCAAACTATAATTAATAATGCTGCCGATATTGAGCTTATAACAAGACCGCAGTAAACAATTTTATTTTTACCTGTTTTTCGGTCTCTAATACGAAAACATTAACAATCAAAAAAAAAAAAAATAATAATATAACAGAAAAACCTGAGTCTTCAAAATAAAATATTCAACAATTTTGATGAAATCGAGGCGAAGGACTTAAACCAAAAATTTCCAATACTATGCATGAATATCAGGTCCATCAGAAAAAAATTTACTGAATTCTTAATATGGACTAAAAATATAATCAATAAAATAAAAGTAATAGCCTTCACGGAGACGAACATAAATGATAATGAAAACCAATTTTTCCAAATAAATGTATATAACTCGGTATTTTTAAACCGTTCATAAATGAGGATATAAATTTTAAAACCATAATTTTTAATACAATGTATTTCGAAAGTATGAAAGTGGAGCTAACATTGAGCAGCAATGATGTGATCACTATAATACCTTGCTACAGACCACCGAATATGAATGTAAACTGTTTTATTAATGAGCTGGATCAGTCCCTTTATGATATCAATAAAAACAAAGCGTTATAGTTATTGGAGATATGAACCTCGACATAAGCGTTGATAACAGAGCAGCTAAAAGCTACTTAGATATGTGCGCATCTCATGGACTGCATTGTCTCATTACTGGAAAAACTCGAGAAGATGAATGTGGAGGAAGTAGAACATGTATAGATCATATTTTCGTCAGACATAATGGAAAACACGTCTCAAAAACCGGAATAATTGCCACAACAATATCGGATAATTATACAATATTTTGATGCATTGAAACGGAAATTATACCAAGAAAACCCGATGATACATAAAAGTTCAAAATTAACAACAACAAGGTAAATAGTCTTATAAAAAATACTGATTGGAAAAATTTTATAGAAATGGAAAGCGATACCAACCAACTTTTCAACAATATATACAATGTCTTTTGCGAAATTTACGAAAAATGCTCTGAGCCACGAATGAGAAGCAGAAATGGACTTCCCTGGCTAACATATGAATTGATAAGATGCTGCAACATTAGAGATAACTTGTACAAAAATTATCGCAGAAACAAAAATACTGTTAATGAAAAAATCTACAAAACATTCAACAACCAAATAACAAAAAAATTATTTTTGCCAAAAATGCTTACTTTTACAGAGAATTCTCCAAAAGTAGTGGCAACATACGCCAGACTTGGCAGACCATAAATCAAATCATAGGGAAAAAAACCCAAGTATAGACGAAACTATTAAGAAGAACTTCCCAAACCAAAACATAACAGATATCACTGAAAACTTCGCCCAACAATTCCAATCAAACGTTGAGAATATCATACATGTATGCGAAAAGGAAATCCTGCCATGCATACAATCCAGTCTACAAAATACAATGTATCTTGAGGAAACAAATGAAGAGGAAATAAAAATATAATAAAAGGGCTGAACCCTCGAAAAAGTCCTGGTATTGATGGGATAATAGAAGTATAAAAGAAAATATCATACCGCAGTTACTGAAAATTGCAATAATCCGACCCATTTATAAGAGTGGCACAAAATCGGCATATGAAAATTACAGACCCATATCAATACTGTCAATAATAGAGAAGGTTTTAGAAGAGATCATTTCAAGAAGGCTAAACAAGTTTATCGAAAAATATAATATCATCAACAAAAATCAGTATGTCTTTCAAAAGGGAAAAAACATTAACCAGCTCCTGGGACATTTCGCCAATGTAATAAACCAGAATCTAAGCGAACAAAAACAATATCTCGCGATGTTTATTGATTTTAGCAAAGCATTTGATACATTGTCACATGCAAAATTATTGAATATATTGGAACAAAAGGAATACGAGGACACAGCCTGAAATGGTTTGAGAATTATCTATATTGCCGCAGATTCAGAGTAAGAATGAATGATCATGACAGCAATGAATATTGTTCAGCGTATGGAGTACCACAAGGATCGATGCTTGGAGCCATACTATTTATCATTTATGCCAACGATATGGTGAAATATCTCCAAGACAGTATAACTTTTACATATGCCGATGACACTGCGATAATAGTGGCAGATAAATGAATCCAAAGAGCCTCATCAAGAATGCAAAACGAAATGAATCTGGTTTCTAAGTGGTGTCATTATAATGGATTAGTTATTAATGCAAATAAGACAAAACTTATGCACTTTAGGCCAAACATATTCCCAAAATGGAAATATCCATAATCTTCCATAATTACGACAGTCAACACAAAAATCAAAGTATGAACGATTTTGTGGAATCGTGCACAACCAAAATTGAAGTCGTTGATAAGTACAACTATCTTGGTATTATCCTAGATAGTCATTTCAAGTGGAAACTACACATTGACAAGGTTCGGAATAACTGTGCACCATATAATATCGTAAGGCAAGCTTACTTTTCGCTTGCGGAATCATACTTGCGACATGGTATAACAGCATGGGGAAATGCTGCAAATTGTAGAATATTGCAAGCTGCACAAAACAGCATATTGAAAATTATTCAAAATATGATACGAACACCAGACTAATACCAAGGACAACCGAATACGAATCATCCTTCGCAGCGAATAACTCCGACAGTACACAACAACATGCGGTCTACAATTTCCAGAAATAGTCAATTGGAAAATAACAATACACTCTGCAAAAACTTACACATCCTTAACATACAAAGCCACAATATTAAATGAATTTTCAGAAGATACAAATTTTTTACAACATCTTAGCCATGCCCAAAACACAAGAAGACCAGTTGAAGGAAGATACCATATCCCAAGGTTCCAAAACAAATATGGCAGAAGAACCCTAGCCGCGAGAACCATTAATTTTGAACGAGCTACCAGTACCCCATCTTAGTATAAGCAATAAATCTAAGAGAAAAACAGTTTTCAAAATACATTTATTAAATTCGCAATAACGCTTTTTGCATGAATTAACGCATACCTACATATATTAAAATTAACTTAAAATAAGATATTTATTAATATACCTTAGCTGAACTGTTATGAATTGTAGTATAAAAATGTATATATTCACTTATAACTCAATTTATCCAAAGACAAGCCAAAAGCTTCGCGGGACACATAAATTGTAATCTTGTATGAAACTACAAATAAAGAAAATGAAAAAAAAAAATTCTTTATATTTGGCTGGAAAACCACAAGCGGCTATCGTTAGAGCACTCCAGCTTATAAATGTGTATAAATCTTTTGTGTCTCGTATCATCGCAAAATGATCGTGTTTACTTGCCAAAGAGGTCTGGTGAAAATGTGCACCTTTGCCACCAGAACTAAAGCGCCTTCCATTATGATGGTGCGGGCCGCCATAACAGCCGATGGTCGCTCTTCCCTCGTATTAATCGACCGTGGCATCAGAATAAATGCCAAATATTTTCGCGAAAATATTCTGGAGGGTGTATTAAAGCCTTGGGCACGCAAACATCTTGGCCGCAAATCTTGGACATTACAACAGCACTCCGCACCATCGCTCTCAGCACGCGTCATCCAAGAATGGTTACAAAATGAGGTGCTTCGTTTCATTTCTAGCGCACAATGGCCACCAAAATCTCCGGATACCAATCCGTTGGACTACTGTGTCTAAAAAAATACCAACGTACCGATCACCACAAGCAAGCGCTTCGCCGGGAATGGTCCAAAATACCGCAGAGTAACATTCGGGCAGCGTGTGACGGTTTCATTGGCCGTTTGTAGGCCAAAATTCGTGAAAAAAAGGTTACCAATTCGAATAAATCTAAGCTAAAATCCAAAATTTGATGGTATATTAGACATTTTCTGCTTTCATTAAAAAAAATTAAAAGAAATCTGAAAAATAAGGCGTTTGTCTTTGTTGCAGTTTTTTATCTCATATATATAAACTGGTGGCCAAAACTAAATCAACTGAAATTACAAGGAGAATGAATGCCCTGCAACTTTTTTTAAAAATTAAGATAATGAGAAAGTTTTTCTAATTTTAAATTAGGCACTTTATTCACTTTATAAAAATTTATAACATAAAACCAAATTTAATTTTTATATAGAAAATAATGTATGGTAAAATCAATTAACCCGATTTTGGCTTGGACAAAACAAATGCAACACAGTGGTCCATTCATATGATCGCTGTAATTTCAGTTGTTTTTACTGTTATACTTATCGCTTTTTTCTTCCTTCAATAATTTCGTCATAAGTCATTTTTGAGAAGTTTTTTTTACAACAGCACGTGTTTGTTTTCGTTTTTTAAATATTGTCCAATAAAGTTTAAAAATGGCTAGAAGCAAATACAATACATGAATAAAACAGCAAATTATCAGTGACTATGAAAACAAGCTATGGTAGAAAATGATTCCCTAGAAATATTTCTGTGATTTCTCGTATACTAACTCGGTTTTAAGAAACTAATTTAGTAGTAACAGTCTATAACGGATGAAGGCCGTAAAAACTTCAGTCCGTACTGATCAACAAATTGTGAGAAAAATAAAAAAACACCCATTTAAAAGTTCAGCTGAATTGGTGAGAGGGTCAAAACGGGCCTATCCATGAAATAAAGGAAGTTATGGATTATGTTGGACGTCACGTTTTGGAGTATCGTGGACAGGAAAATCAAGTGGGATTCGGAAACAAATAAAAGCAATATATATATATATATATATATATATATTATATTATATTATATATTATATATATATATATATATGGTATATATATATATATATATATTGCTTTTATTTGTTTCCGAATCCCACTTGATTTTCCTGTCCACGATACTCCAAAACGTGACGTCCAACATAATCCATAACTTCCTTTATTTCATGGATAGGCCCGTTTTGACCCTCTCACCAATTCAGCTGAACTTTTAAATGGGTGTTTTTTTATTTTTCTCACAATTTGTTGATCAGTACGGACTGAAGTTTTTACGGCCTTCATCCGTTATAGACTGTTACTACTAAATTAGTTTCTTAAAACCGAGTTAGTATACGAGAAATCACAGAAATATTTCTAGGGAATCATTTTCTACCATAGCTTGTTTTCATAGTCACTGATAATTTGCTGTTTTATTCATGTATTGTATTTGCTTCTAGCCATTTTTAAACTTTATTGGACAATATTTAAAAAACGAAAACAAACACGTGCTGTTGTAAAAAAAACTTCTCAAAAATGACTTATGACGAAATTATTGAAGGAAGAAAAAAGCGATAAGTATAACAGTAAAAACAACTGAAATTACAGCGATCATATGAATGGACCACTGTGTTGCATTTGTTTTGTCCAAGCCAAAATCGGGTTAATTGATTTTACCATACATTATTTTTTATATAAAAATTAAATTTGGTTTTATGTTATAAGTTTTTATAAAGTGAATAAAGTGCCTAATTTAAAACTAGAAAAACTTTCTCATTATCTTAATTTTTAAAAAAAGTTGCAGGGCATTCATTCTCCTTGTAATTTCAGTTGATTTAGTTTTGGCCACCAGTTTATATATATGAGATAAAAAACTGCAACAAAGACAAACGCCTTATTTTTCAGATTTCTTTTAATTTTTTTTAATGAAAGCAGAAAATGTCTAATATACCATCAAATTTTGGATTTTAGCTTAGATTTATTCGAATTGGTAACCTTTTTTTCACGAAATTTGGCCTACAAACGGCCAATGAAACCGTCACACGCTGCCCGAATGTTACTCTGCGGTATTTTGGACCATTCCCGGCGAAGCGCTTGCTTGTGGTGATCGGTACGTTGGTATTTTTTTAGACACAGTAGTCCAACGGATTGGTATCCGGAGATTTTGGTGGCCATTGTGCGCTAGAAATGAAACGAAGCACCTCATTTTGTAACCATTCTTGGATGACGCGTGCTGAGAGCGATGGTGCGGAGTGCTGTTGTAATGTCCAAGATTTGCGGCCAAGATGTTTGCGTGCCCAAGGCTTTAATACACCCTCCAGAATATTTTCGCGAAAATATTTGGCATTTATTCTGATGCCACGGTCGATTAATACGAGGGAAGAGCGACCATCGGCTGTTATGGCGGCCCACACCATCATAATGGAAGGCGCTTTAGTTCTGGTGGCAAAGGTGCACATTTTCACCAGACCTCTTTGGCAAGTAAACACGATCATTTTGCGATGATACGAGACACAAAAGATTTATACACATTTATAAGCTGGAGTGCTCTAACGATAGCCGCTTGTGGTTTTCCAGCCAAATATAAAGAATTTTTTTTTTTTTCATTTTCTTTATTTGTAGTTTCATACAAGATTACAATTTATGTGTCCCGCGAAGCTTTTGGCTATTTTGGCTTGGACAAAACAAATGCAACACAGTGGTCCATTCATATGATCGCTGTAATTTCAGTTGTTTTTACTGTTATACTTATCGCTTTTTTCTTCCTTCAATAATTTCGTCATAAGTCATTTTTGAGAAGTTTTTTTTACAACAGCACGTGTTTGTTTTCGTTTTTTAAATATTGTCCAATAAAGTTTAAAAATGGCTAGAAGCAAATACAATACATGAATAAAACAGCAAATTATCAGTGACTATGAAAACAAGCTATGGTAGAAAATGATTCCCTAGAAATATTTCTGTGATTTCTCGTATACTAACTCGGTTTTAAGAAACTAATTTAGTAGTAACAGTCTATAACGGATGAAGGCCGTAAAAACTTCAGTCCGTACTGATCAACAAATTGTGAGAAAAATAAAAAAACACCCATTTAAAAGTTCAGCTGAATTGGTGAGAGGGTCAAAACGGGCCTATCCATGAAATAAAGGAAGTTATGGATTATGTTGGACGTCACGTTTTGGAGTATCGTGGACAGGAAAATCAAGTGGGATTCGGAAACAAATAAATATAAATATATATATATATATATATATATATATATATATATATATATATATATATATATATATATATATATATTTGCAAGCAAGGGAACGTATGGTTAGGTTAGGTTGAGGTTGAAAAGAGGGGCGAAATAGTTCGCAGCATGCTCGGCTGGACATATTCTTAATCCAGGCAGACCTGTTGTGTTGACTGAGGGTTTTTGAAAATTTACAGTCTGGTATATGTGAAATGCAGTTGCCTTTATGAAATTCCATCACTGTTCATATCATGTACCATGATCTGATTAAGGTCTGGTATGGAGTCGTTTCCTAAGAATTGGGATTTGATATTTGCAAACGCTGGTCATTGGTACCGAAAATATTCCAATGTTTCGTCTTCTTCCCCGCCTGCCCATCATATGCTCTTATATGCACATACTATCTTGTACGGATGAGCTTGTAGGCCCAGGTGCCCCGTAAGGATGCCTGTTACCTCACTAATCACCTTTTAACTAGTATTTATCTCATTGGGATCGCTCCATAGGATTTTTCTGGTTTTCCCTACGTCCTCATTGTTCAAAAGGGATTTGTGGGCGTTTTTGTCAATGTATTTAACACTAGACTTGACGCATTAAGCGACACTGGATTGTCTACCTTTATTGTTTCTAATTCCGCTATCTCGTTACCTCCATTATGACCCACAAATACCAATTTTTAGACAAATCAGTGAAAAAATGTGGCAAAAACCATCAAAATACCGAATATCGGGAGGTACCGTTATATGGGGGCTATATCAAATCATGGACCCATGCATGCAATGTTTCGCCACCGAAGCTGGAACCAATTATGACCAACAAATACCAATTTTCGAACAAATCCCTGAAAAAATGTGGCAAAAATCATCAAATTACCGAATATCGGGAGGTACCGTTATATGGGGGCTATACCAAAACGTGGACCTATAACTACAATGTTTCGCCACCGGAGCTGGAACCCATTATGACCTACAAATACCAATTTTCGAACAAATCCGTGAAAAATGTGGCATAAATCATCAAAATACCGAATATCGGGAGGTACCGTTATATGGGGACTATACCAAATTATGGACCCATACATGCAATGTTCCGCCACCGGAGCTGGAAACCATTATGACCCACAAATACCAATTTTTAGACAAATCGGTGAAAAAATGTGGCAAAAAAAACTAAAATACTAAATATCGGGAGGTACCTTTATATGGGGGCTATACCACAACGTGGACCTATACATGCAATGTTTTGCCACACGCTCAGGGACCCGCTATGACCTACAAATACCAATTTTAAGACAAATCCGTGAAAAAATATGGCATAAATCATCAAAATACCGAATATCGGGAGGTACCGTTATATGGGGACTATACCAGAACGTGGACCGATATATCTCATTTTCAATACCAACCATCCTAGACACAATGCAAATAGCTGTGCTAAATTTTGGAGCTCTACGTCAAATAATGTGGGCTGTATCGTGATTTCAACAGACAGACGGACAGACAGACAGACAGACGGACAGACAGACAGACAGACAGACGGACATCGTTAAATCGACTTAGAATTTTATGCTGATTATGAATATATATACTTTATGGGGTCTAAAACGAATATTTAGGGATGTTACAAACGGAATGACAAAGTTAATATACCCTCCTTTCCAAGGTGGAGGGTATAAAAATGAGATATGTCTTTTCGCTAGGAAAAGAAAACTGGATCAATTCGATAAACTGGTGTTCCTGTACAAGACAATGAATATTTCCAATAAGGTTAAATATCTGGGTGTGATTCTGGATAGGAAACTTAATTGGAGGGATCACATCGAAGAAAGAGCAAACAAGGCTCATAGATGTTGGGCAACGTGTTAAAGGGCTATAGGCTCAAATGGGGTTTCAATCAAAATATGACACACTGGCTAATCAAAAGCGTAATTAGAACTGTTCTATCATACGCATCAGTAGTCTGGTGGATAGCTATGGATAACAAATGTAATTCCAAAATATTACAGAAAGTTCAACGAATGTGCTGTTTATGTATCTGCGGCTCAATGAGGACAACACCAACTAGGGCATTAGAGGCTATTCTATTTGTGCACCCTGGAGATATTCATATACGGTATAAAGCTGACGACGTGTCCTTAAGGCTCAGGGCGACGAACGAGTGGATAAGCAAAGGCCACGCTACATACCATCAAAAAAATTAGCAGGTACCGCTAACGCCGACTGGAGACTGTTGTTATACAGACGGCTCTGTGCTGGAGGAGAGAGCGGACTGGGACTTTTTATTCCAGAATCAAACACCGTAATCTCTTTCCGCTTGCCTGATCACAATACGATCCTTCCAGCGGAGGTCCGGGCGATTGCAGAGCGTCCCAACTGGCTTAACGTCAACACGAGATCGGCTACCGCAAACGTCCTAACGGACATTAAAATCGCTATATAAGATGTAACATTCAAAATAGCATCTTTACAAACTGTATTAGAATGTATAAATTCAATCAACAACTACTATCAACACGGCTCAGTATGCATCATATGGGTACCAGGTCATGCAGGAGTTAGAGGTAACGAGATAGCGGAATTAGAAACAATAAAGGTAGACAATCCAGTGTCGCTTAATGCGTCAAGTCTAGTGTTAAATACATTGACAAAAACGCCCACAAATCCCTTTTGAACAATGAGGACGTAGGGAAAACCAGAAAAATCCTATGGAGCGATCCCAATGAGATAAATACTAGTTAAAAGGTGATTAGTGAGGTAACAGGCATCCTTACGGGGCACCTGGGCCTACAAGCTCATCCGTACAAGATAGTATGTGCATATAAGAGCATATGATGGGCAGGCGGGGAAGAAGACGAAACATTGGAATATTTTCGGTACCAATGACCAGCGTTTGCAAATATCAAATCCCAATTCTTAGGAAACGACTCCATACCAGACCTTAATCAGATCATGGTACATGATATGAACAGTGATGGAATTTCATAAAGGCAACTGCATTTCACATATACCAGACTGTAAATTTTCAAAAACCCTCAGTCAACACAACAGGTCTGCCTGGATTAAGAATATGTCCAGCCGAGCATGCTGCGAACTATTTCGCCCTTCTTTTCAAACCAGAAATATATATATATATATATATATATATATATATATATATTTGCAAGCAAGGGAACGTATGGTTAGGTTAGGTTGAGGTTGAAAAGAGGGGCGAAATAGTTCGCAGCATGCTCGGCTGGACATATTCTTAATCCAGGCAGACCTGTTGTGTTGACTGAGGGTTTTTGAAAATTTACAGTCTGGTATATGTGAAATGCAGTTGCCTTTATGAAATTCCATCACTGTTCATATCATGTACCATGATCTGATTAAGGTCTGGTATGGAGTCGTTTCCTAAGAATTGGGATTTGATATTTGCAAACGCTGGTCATTGGTACCGAAAATATTCCAATGTTTCGTCTTCTTCCCCGCCTGCCCATCATATGCTCTTATATGCACATACTATCTTGTACGGATGAGCTTGTAGGCCCAGGTGCCCCGTAAGGATGCCTGTTACCTCACTAATCACCTTTTAACTAGTATTTATCTCATTGGGATCGCTCCATAGGATTTTTCTGGTTTTCCCTACGTCCTCATTGTTCAAAAGGGATTTGTGGGCGTTTTTGTCAATGTATTTAACACTAGACTTGACGCATTAAGCGACACTGGATTGTCTACCTTTATTGTTTCTAATTCCGCTATCTCGTTACCTCTAACTCCTGCATGACCTGGTACCCATATGATGCATACTGAGCCGTGTTGATAGTAGTTGTTGATTGAATTTATACATTCTAATACAGTTTGTAAAGATGCTATTTTGAATGTTACATCTTATATAGCGATTTTAATGTCCGTTAGGACGTTTGCGGTAGCCGATCTCGTGTTGACGTTAAGCCAGTTGGGACGCTCTGCAATCGCCCGGACCTCCGCTGGAAGGATCGTATTGTGATCAGGCAAGCGGAAAGAGATTACGGTGTTTGATTCTGGAATAAAAAGTCCCAGTCCGCTCTCTCCTCCAGCACAGAGCCGTCTGTATAACAACAGTCTCCAGTCGGCGTTAGCGGTACCTGCTAATTTTTTTGATGGTATGTAGCGTGGCCTTTGCTTATCCACTCGTTCGTCGCCCTGAGCCTTAAGGACACGTCGTCAGCTTTATACCGTATATGAATATCTCCAGGGTGCACAAATAGAATAGCCTCTAATGCCCTAGTTGGTGTTGTCCTCATTGAGCCGCAGATACATAAACAGCACATTCGTTGAACTTTCTGTAATATTTTGGAATTACATTTGTTATCCATAGCTATCCACCAGACTACTGATGCGTATGATAGAACAGTTCTAATTACGCTTTTGATTAGCCAGTGTGTCATATTTTGATTGAAACCCCATTTGAGCCTATAGCCCTTTAACACGTTGCCCAACATCTATGAGCCTTGTTTGCTCTTTCTTCGATGTGATCCCTCCAATTAAGTTTCCTATCCAGAATCACACCCAGATATTTAACCTTATTGGAAATATTCATTGTCTTGTACAGGAACACCAGTTTATCGAATTGATCCAGTTTTCTTTTCCTAGCGAAAAGACATATCTCATTTTTATACCCTCCACCTTGGAAAGGAGGGTATATTAACTTTGTCATTCCGTTTGTAACATCCCTAAATATTCGTTTTAGACCCCATAAAGTATATATATTCATAATCAGCATAAAATTCTAAGTCGATTTAACGATGTCCGTCTGTCTGTCTGTCCGTCTGTCTGTCCGTCTGTCTGTTGAAATCACGATACAGCCCACATTATTTGACGTAGAGCTCCAAAATTTAGCACAGCTATTTGCATTGTGTCTAGGATGGTTGGTATTGAAAATGAGATATATCGGTCCACGTTCTGGTATAGTCCCCATATAACGGTACCTCCCGATATTCGGTATTTTGATGATTTATGCCATATTTTTTCACGGATTTGTCTTAAAATTGGTATTTGTAGGTCATAGCGGGTCCCTGAGCGTGTGGCAAAACATTGCATGTATAGGTCCACGTTGTGGTATAGCCCCCATATAAAGGTACCTCCCGATATTTAGTATTTTAGTTTTTTTTGCCACATTTTTTCACCGATTTGTCTAAAAATTGGTATTTGTGGGTCATAATGGTTTCCAGCTCCGGTGGCGGAACATTGCATGTATGGGTCCATAATTTGGTATAGTCCCCATATAACGGTACCTCCCGATATTCGGTATTTTGATGATTTATGCCACATTTTTCACGGATTTGTTCGAAAATTGGTATTTGTAGGTCATAATGGGTTCCAGCTCCGGTGGCGAAACATTGTAGTTATAGGTCCACGTTTTGGTATAGCCCCCATATAACGGTACCTCCCGATATTCGGTAATTTGATGATTTTTGCCACATTTTTTCAGGGATTTGTTCGAAAATTGGTATTTGTTGGTCATAATTGGTTCCAGCTTCGGTGGCGAAACATTGCATGCATGGGTCCATGATTTGATATAGCCCCCATATAACGGTACCTCCCGATATTCGGTATTTTGATGGTTTTTGCCACATTTTTTCACTGATTTGTCTAAAAATTGGTATTTGTGGGTCATAATGGGTTCCAGCTCCGGTGGCGAAACATTGTAGTTATAGGTCCACGTTTTGGTATAGCCCCCATATAACGGTACCTCCCCATAATCGGCATTTTAATGGTTTTTGCCACATTTCTTCTAATGTTTCTTTTACCCTAAGGTGGAGGGCATTAAAAGTTTGGCCCGGCCGAACTTAATGTTTTTTTACTTGTTTTGGGTTTATGTTAAGAACTCTTGGTCTGACCCAGTTGTGTGAAAGTTTCAGAGCCGACTCGGACCTTCGGCACTGCAAGTTAGGGTTCTTTCCCGTTTGAAGTATTATTACGTCCTCTGCATAGCAGACTGGTTCAAAACTATCGTTGGTTAATTAATTGTTGTTAATTGTCCAAGGATTGGATGAATGCATCTGTGCTGACGTGGCCAGACATGGTCTTCCCGGCTCTGTTCCGAAAGAAAGTGTATTATATTTCGTCCAACTTAGCCGGAATTTTCAACGCGTGCCTAAAGTTTGCGTATGCCCCAAAAGCCTGGCAGGAAGCGACAGTAGTTTTTATACCCAAACCTGGGAAGGAAAGCTACGCAATACCCAAGTCTTATCGACCTATAAGTCTAATATTGTTCTTACTCAAAACCATGGAACGCACAATCGATACCATGATTAATAGCAGGATTGCAAACCATATGCTTAAATATAAACAGCATGCATACGTTAAAGGACGTTCAATGGAGACCGCATTACATGAGGTTGTACACCACATTCGATAAAAAGATGTATACACTAGCAGTATGCATTGACATCGAAGTCGCTTTCAACAACGTCAGCACAGATGCATTCATCCAATCCTTAGACAATTTCCAGGTCGACCGGGCCCTAATGGACTGGATAAACCATATGCTAAGGAATAGATGGGTAAGTTGTGGGATATATGACCTTAACATAAGGGACATAGTATGCCTAGGAACTCCACAGTCTTCTAAGGACTTTAACAAATGATGGTTTTGAACCAGTCTGCTATGCAGACGACATTATAATTCTTCTGAGGGGAAAGAACGCCAACTTTCAGTGCCGAAGGTCCGAATCGGCTCTGAAACGTGCATACAACTGGGTCAGGCCAGGAGTTCTTAACGTTAACCTGAAAAAATGAGGTATGCCTTTTCACTAGAAAAAGAAAACTGTATCAATTCGATGAACTGGTTTTCCTGAACAAGACAATGAATATTTCAAATAAGGTTAAATATCTGGGTGTTATTCTAGACAGGAAACTTAATTGGAGGGATTACATCCATGAAAGAGCAAACAAAGTTCATAGATGTTGGGCAACGTGTAAAAGGGCTATAGGCTCAAAATGGGGTTTCAACCCAAATATGACACACTGGCTAATCAAAAGCGTAATTAGACCTGTTCTAACATGCGCATCAGTAGTCTTGTGGACATCTATGGATAAGAAATGTAATACCAAAATATTATAGAAAGTCCAACGAATGTGCTGTTTTTGTATCTGCGGCGCAACGAGGACAACACCAACTAGGGTATTAGGGACAATTCTATTTGTGCACATAATAGATTTTCAGATACTATATAAAGCGGATGTCGCGGCCTTAAGGCTCAGGGCGACGAATTAGTGGATAAACAAAGGCCATGCTTAATACCATCAAAAAATTTTACAGGTACCGCTAATACCGACTGGAGACTGTTGGTATACAGACGGCTTTGTGCTAGAGGAGAGAGCGGGAGTGGGACTTTTTATTGAAGAATCAAACACACATCCCCTTGCCCGATTACAATACGACCCTTCAAGCGGAGGTCCCGGCGAGAGCGTCTGAACTGGTTTAATGCCAACACGAGACCACAAACGTCCTAACGGACATTAAGACCCCTATAAAATATATAACATCCAAAATAGTAATTTCATAAACGTATTGAAATTTATAAATTCAATCAACAACTACTATCAAAACGGCTCAGTACGCATCATTTGGGAACCAGGTCATGCAGGAGTTAGAGGTAACGAGATAGCGAACTTTCTCGCCAAAACAGGCAGGGAATTAGAAACAATCCAGTGCCGCTTAATGCGTCAAGTCTACTGTTAAAGACATGGACAAAAACGTCCACAAATCCCTTTTGAACAATGAGGCCGTAGGGAAAACCTCAAAAATCCTATGGGGCGATCCCAATGAGATAAAAACTAGTTAAAAGGTGATTAATGAGGTAACAGCATCCTTACGGGTCACCTGGGTCTACAAGCTCATATGTACAAGATAGGATGTGCAGATAACAGCATATGCAGGGCATGCGGGGAAGATGACGAAATATTGTAACATTTTCTCTCCCAATGCCCAGTGTTTGTAAATATCAGATCACAATTTTTATCAGATCATGGTAAATGATATAAAACAGTTAAGGAGTTTCATAAAGGCAACTGAACTTCAAATATAACAGACCTTAAACTGTCCATCTTCTTTCAAAAACCCTCAGTCAACACAACAGGCCTACGTTCGCCTAGCGTTGGTAAAAAAATATTCAAATTGGTTGATTTTTATTTGGCCAATAAAAGTTACCCTGTTATTTAGATATTTAAATCAATTGGATATTGCTTTACGTTTTTGAAATGATCAAATAAATGTTTTTAACTTAAAATCATTGTGGAAGATAAACATTCTATAAAATACTCAGTATTGTTGGGAAGGGAATTTTTGGAATAGACCAATAGCAAATTACTGTTGTTCGGTGTTGAAATTGATACAGAAACCCACCAACATAACTCAAACAAATTAAAGGCAGATAACAAAGTGATAGTTAGTACATCAAAAAAATGGAGGACAAATTGGAGTTGAAAAAAATTAATACCTACAGAATCAAAAGAAATTATGAACAGGTTAGAACAAAGAAAAATTACAGACAGTTTGGAGCTAAACTAGAAAACTACAGTTGTCGATTCAAACTATGAGTAGGATTGTGTTGCATTTGAAAACGATATGCTGACAATAGATGTCTTCTCGAATTTTACACACTACAACTTGAAAGTGGGCGATAGAGTGAACCATAACATTTTGAGACAATATTATGAATTGTTTAAAGAAACTTATGTAGGCAATGACATTAGGTCCAGTTCATCTGAATTTGCTTCTCCCATAGTATTAGCATAGGGACGTCTAAAAAAATTATAGCTAAATCCAAATGCCCCTTTGTAATTGTTTGCGTAGCAAAGGGGAAGAGTGAAATTAGCACCAAATAAATATTAAATAAAAACTATCCAATATTTCTATTGGACAAAATACTAAAACAAAAAATTGTTTGTTTCTTTTCCTTTATTTTTGGTGCTAATTTCACTCTTCCCCTTTGCTACGCAAACATTTGGTCCATTGCGAGCCGGATAAGTGCAGCAATAAATAATAAGGAATTCTGCTCTTTTTTCCAAAAGGTTTGACTACGTCAATACGAAGAACTGAAACAACATTTCCTCATCCAAACATCAACAAAAATAACAAACAGGTACGTAAAGTGCAATTTAGTGAGCGAAGTGTTACATTTATTTCAAAAGAAAACCAAAAAAAATCGTTTAACCTACGGTCGTCCAAACAGTGCCGCGCAGTCTTGTTGTTCGCTTTTAATATTCATATACGAATATACGTATGTATGTTATTATTTCTATTTTCGTTACGCGAAAATAAAATAAAAATACCAACAAAGCGCATCTACTACTACCCAGTGATTAGTGTTGTTATTATTCCAAAAAGAAGAATATTAAAGTGATTGGTATTGCAATTTCTATAAAACAAAATTGAAACAAAAGAAAATAAGAAAAAAGTGCAATAACAATTCAACTACCATTCGTCTAACGTTGAGTGGTCATAAAAAATAACAACAACAACACATCACTGCAGTGCCTAGTTGATGCTCGATCGCTGCTTACGTTGGTAGGCACATACATACGCACGCAGACACAGCAAGCGCTAGTGTACGAGGGGTCGTTTTGAAAGTATAAAATACGATATTAGAATAAAATTTAAGAAATATTTTTGTGGAGAAATATATATATCGATTTTTTATTTTTTTTTTTTTTTTGAGATTTCGGTGCGTGTCGCAACAAAATACTTTTCGTACACCCTACAATCGGTAATATCGATTATTTTAAAATATTTCGAATCGATTATTTTATAATATATTAATATATATTAAAATATTTTACAAGTTTTTTTTCTCAATTTTTTAAAATTTATTTCGCAATTTTTTTTTAACTGCTTGTCGCTACTTGTGCATCATACTGTCCGTGCACACCATGATCGGTATTTTTAACTAAAATTGCTATTTTTGAGAAAAAAACTTAATTTTTTGTGAAAGTTTGGTTATTTTTGCAGGATTTTTTAATTCTTCTACGAGATTTTTCTAAAATTTATAAAAATTTGTGTTCGCTCCAATACACTGAGCTAAATTTTTTGACTTTTCATCCGAGCAACTGACGCTCTGGTCAAGTTCTCTGCAAATTTTTCTGACCTACGGGATGAAGACCTTGATATCTATTCGCTTGAGATTCAAGGAAGTGAAGCAAAAGAACTTTGGAGTAAGGTGAAACAGTTATTTGATAAATGTTTAAATTACTAGCAAACATTGGAAGACGCATGTGCAGAGGACATCACTTCAGCTGACAGTAAGTATGATGTCTTAATTTAGCCTTAATTTGCCTCCGAGGGATTTCTTCTCAGCTGTCTATATTAACAATTCTCGCTTGAGCGAAATTGAAAAATTGTGCCACCTTCTTATGAAAACGATTGGCGAAGCTCGAGATACAGTCTCTAAGTTCCGATTGATGCATAAAAGTTTCAATTTAGCCTGGAAAGCTTTGAAAGAAGCATATGATAATGTGCGTATTTGTTGAATAATTAACTAAAAGTTCTATTCGATCTTCCAGTTCTTGAAAATGAGTCAAGTTCAGGTTTGAAAAATTTGCAGCGTGGAATTAATAGTTGTGTTTCCGCTATGGTTATTTATGACGTGCCAACCGACGGTTGGGATCCAATTTTGGTATTTTTGTGTCTGCAAAGACTTCCCCAACAAACAGTTACACTGTGGGAACAAAGCGTCAAGAATAAATCAGCGCTATCATCTTGGAATGATCTGAACAATTTTCTTACGGAAAGAGTTCAGACATTAACTTGTCTGAGAGATATCAAAGGTATAGCTGATTCCAAGAAGGTTGATAATAAAAAGGTTCGGGCACATTTTACAAATGCTGCCAGTTCTCGTTCCACTAATTCTGCCAATTCAAATCGTTCGTCTCCTGAAAAAACTTGTGTGTTATGTCCATCGCAGTCTCATCATTTAAGATCATGTCCCGAGTTCAGAAGTCGTTCTCTTTCAGATCGTTTATCTATAGTTAAACGTCATCATTGTTGCATAAATTGCCTCTCCAGGGGTCATGATGTAAAAAATTGTAGCTAAGTGTAATCGAAGACATCACACTTTGCTATACCGGGAAGCTTTTCAAGTTTCCAGATCTGCAAATAATGTACCACCATCCTCTCACGGCCCGTCCGATTCTGCTCCTGCTCCTCGTCTACCAGAAACTGCCAATTTTAACCCGAATCTTCCATCTACGTCTTCTGCCCAACAATCTAGTTCCGTAAATAGACAGGTTTCTTCATCCATAGATAGTTCAGTACTTATGAAAATTACAGCGTTGGTAGTTCCTACCATCTCTGGAAATCTTCCATCCTTTGTGCTTAGTACTGAATTTTGTTCCAGGTTGCCAAATCTACGTGTGGCTGACACCCAATTATTCGACTCTAGACCAGTTGATATGTTATTAGGTGCTGATTTTTATCCTAAAGTTCTATTACAGGGAATGCAATCTAATATTTTGGGTTTTTTAATTGCGCAAAATACTGTGTTCGGCTGGATCATTACTGGTCCCATTTCTGCTAGCAACATCAGAGTATTTTCTACTAATGTAGCACATTCTGAAGAAGATGCTCTTAATAAGACACTTCTTCGATTTGGGGAACTGGAAGAAGTTCCAAAGCGCTCAATCTTGTCTCCTGCTGAAAAACACTGTGAGGAAAATTATAAAAATACTACTAGAAGGGATTCTAATGGCAGATATATTGTCACTCTTCCCATAAAACCAGAATTATTTGGTCGACCTTATTTTGGCCATTCTAGAGCAAATTGTCTACGACTTCTCTGCTTAAAAAACCAAATATTGAACAAATATATGATGGGGTGGTTAGGGAATATATAGATTTAGATCACATGAGATCAGTTTCAATCCCTTCCGCAAATTCTACGGTTTGCTATTTGCCTCACCATGCAGTAATAAATCCAGAGAAACAAACTACCAAATTACGGGTGGTTTTTAATGCCTCTAATAAAACTTCAAATGGTAAAAGCTTGAATGATGTGCTCTATGTCGGTCCGACTCTCCAAAGAGATCTAGTTCTACTCATACTGAGATAGAGAGTTTTCAAATATGTATTTAATTGCGACATTACTCAAATGTATCGCCAAATTTTAGTAGATTCAGCGCAAACGCCTCTTCAGCGTATTCTTTTCCGGGATTCTCCTGACCAGCCTATTCAAGATTTTGAGTTAAAAACGGTGACCTTTGGAGTAAATTGTGCTCCATACCTAGCTATTCGTTCTTTGTTGCAGTTAGCACATGACACCGAGGGTGAATTTCCTTTTGCAGCGCATATCCTGCGGAAATGCATGTACGTCGACGACGTACTGACAGGGTATCACAACTTAGAAAGAGCGCATCTTTCTAGAGACCAATTAATACGTGTCCTATCTTCAGCTAAATTTGAGTTGCGGAAATGGACTTCTAATGACCGTTCTATACTAGAAGGTCTTCCAGCTGAACACCTAATAGGCACTAAACTTTTAGATTTTGTTGAAGGCAGCAGTTCTAAGCTTCTCGGCATTCGTTGGAATGCTCAATTAGATGTATTTTATTACAATGGAAAACCACTTGCTAAAAAATCCACATATACTAAACAAGAAGTGCTTTCGACTATTGCCAAATTGTTTGATCCTATTGGGTGACTAGGACCTTTTCTAGTTGTAGCCAAAATTGTAATGCAACGCATTTGGTTAGATCACATCGATTGAGATGATTCTCTTCCGTCTACGACAGAGGGTGCTTGGCAGAAATTCGTTGAGACGTATCAGGATGTCCATTGTATCCAAATTCCGCGATGGGTTAATTTCCAGATTGCTCTGCCGAACTTCATATTTTTTCTGATGCCTCAGAGAAGGCATATGCGGGGGTGGTATACATTCGTAATATTGCTTCCAACGGTGACATTTCTACACATTTGTTGTCCTGTAAAACTAAAGTAGCTGATATCAAGTCGATTTCTCTTCCACGTCTAGAATTGTGTGGTGCGGTTTTGGCCTCCGAACTCTTCAAAGCAATTGTCCCTGAGATTAATATTAGATTTTCGAAAACTTACTTTTGGACCGATTCTACGATCGTTCTATCTTGGTTAAAGAAAATTCCTTCAACTTGGTCAACCTTTGTTGCGAATAGGGTCTCCAAGATACAGGACAACGTTGGTCAAAATGTTTGGCATCATGTATCGTCAGAAGATAATCCTGCTGATTTGGGAAGTCGCGGACTTACGCCCGCTGAATTGGCTTCTTCACAAATTTGTTGGCGAGGACCACATTGGCTCCGTTTAAACAGTTCTGAATGGAGGTTACGTGACTTGTCCGCTCTTGATACGGATGTAGAAATTCGTGCGATCAAAAGACATTTTTCATACTTCGAAAATTTCAGACAATTTTCATCGTTAGATAAGGCTTTACGAGTCGTCTCATTAATTTTTAGATTTTTTTACAAAACACATCCTTCTTCTACGGGTCAAAATATTGTTCAAGGACAAGCTCCTTCGAGCTTCGAACTGAAAAATATTAAATTAAGGCTGATTGTTTTGGCTCAAAAAGCAAATTATGCCGAAGAGTATAGTTCTTTATCTAACAATAGGTCCTTAAATTCAAAAAGTTCGATTTTGTCCTTGAATCCGTTCCTGGATGATGCAGGTGTTATGAGACTAAATGGCCGTTTAATTCGATCACCGACTCTCTCGTACTCAGAACGGCATCCTATTTTGCTTCCCTATCATTGTAAATTCGCTCGTCTTCTTGTTGAAAAAATGCATTTAATTTCCATTCACGGTGGAAATCAATTAATGTTGCGACTTGTTCGCAGTGAATACTGGATTCCCAGATTATCTTTTACTGGTCGTTGCTGTAAAATTACGAAAGGTTATGTTTGTGTATTTGTTTGGTTTTTTACGAAAGCAATACATTTAGAAGCTGCCTCTTATTTGTCGACGACAACATTTCTAGCAGCATTTCACAGGTTCATTTCGCGACGCGGGTGTCCTAAGACTGTCTTTTCTGACAATGGCACCAATTTCGTTGGTGCTTCTCGAGAATTTGAGCGTGAGTTCAAATCACTTGTTCATGAAAGTCGCGATCGGGTATGTTTCGCATACCAGTATCAAGAGCTTTCGTGGAAGTTTATCCCGGCTGGGGCCCCACGTATGGTTAGCGTGTTTTCGAAAATGGTTTCTTTTCAAGATTTTTCTACGATTCTCTCGCATATAGAAGCTTGTTTAAATTCTCGACCGCTTTGACCGATGAGTGATAGTCTGGATAGTTATTTAGCTTTAACTCCAGGTCGTTTTTGGTAGGATCTCCTATTTTATCCCCTCCGGAACCATTAATACAAGAATCCATCGGTATAGAAAACTTAAGGCGCTTACTCAACAGTTCTGCCTACGGTGGAAAGAAGAGTATTTAAAAAGTCTCCATAAACGCAGCGCGATATACAAACGGACGATTTAGTTGTAATTCGACAAGAACAATTATCTCCAACATCGTGGAAATTAGGTCGGTTCATCAATGTTTTTCCCGGTACAGACGGTCGCGTTCGTGTTGCCGACGTAACACCTGAAAATGGCATTGTGCAGCGTCCGGTGGTTAAGCTGGTCGCTTTGACCAATTAGATGTTTGTTTCCTCGCCATTTTTACTTTTTTTCTCGTAGCATGGAAAATCAAAACAGAAATGCAGCCTACGGCCGGGATGTCTTCTGCGCCGACCACTCCTCGATGAGGAATTACATCGAGTGGTTCAGATAGACGCTCTGACGGCAAAGACCCAGTGGCGACGCCGAAATCAACTGCGGGCTCAACGGGTTCCAGTAAGCGCCGCTGTAGTTGGTGTCACCAAAAACACCATCTTCGGCAATGCGGGCGTTTTAAGAGGCTCAGCTTGGATAAGAAGATTCGAACCGTGGTCAAGCACTTGTGCTGTTTCAATTGTTTGAACTCGGACCACTTACTTCGTGATTGCCGCAAAGATCCAGGCTGCAAGCAATGCAAGGGCAAGCATCACAACCTTCTGCCCAACTTTCCCAACAAAATAATAATAACAATAAAAACAATAATAATAAAGATAGTAATAATAACAAAAATGCTAATAATAAAATAATAATAATAAAAATAATAAGAATAATATCAATACAAATAATAATGTTAATACTAATGGTCCGTCCACGTCTTCACGTAGCAATAAACGTCCGTCCGTACAAAGTAGTCCGTCCGCTTTTTCGTCGCATGTAACTACGTTACATAGCATGGCAATCCAACCAATTGTCACGTTAGGGTCCACAATCGTCGCTCAATTGGTCTCCCACACAAAAATAATACCAGTCTGAGCAATGCTGGACCCATGTGCAGGTAGTAGTCAAATCTGCAATTCGCTGGTCAAGTCGTTGCGACTGCAGTCCATTCCAGTCGGGTCCGACCGGTTTGCCCAATTCACACTGGTCTCGACATTCGACTCCGCCCAACGATTGTCGGTATCCGCTCGGGTTACAAATTTAACCCATCGTTTGTCCCCAAACCAATCTGCCTCGGAATCGATAAAGGAGCACTACCAAGGTATGATGTTAGCGGATCCGCAATTTTTTAAATTATCCCGAGTAGCCGTGGTGTTGGGTGCCGAAGTGTACCCAAAAGTGATGAAGACCCAGGTATACTCGAGCCCTGGATTCCCAGGGGCCCAACTTACCATCTTTGGATGGGTCTTGTCGGGTCCATGCCCAATGTGATTTCTTGCTGGGACACTTTTGCCAGAAGAGCTTGCCCGTGCCTTATGACCGACGGTCAATTAATTTGTTGTGCGGCAATGTGCCGCTTGCTTTCCGAGCGCAATATTAAAACAAAAAAAAAAAACAAAAATGAATAATAAAATATGAAAAATATGAATTTTTCGTGTTTAGTTGTGTTTTATTTGTGTCAAAATAGTGATAAAATAATTTTAGATATATTATTATTTATTGTTCTTTTTGTGCAGTGAAATACTATCAGTTCTTACTAATATAATCGAAATTATACGTGCATTGTGAAGTTCAGTGTTTAAATACGGTATTTTACTAAATAATTAAAACAAATTGTGACTGTTTTTGCGCCTTCTCATATTTTTGTTTTACTTTTGCTGTTTACGTCTGTTTCGCTTTTTTTTTCTCCCTTGTGCCTTGTTCTTGTTTTGTTTTTCAATCCCAAATTCTAAATTTTATATTCACAATCTAAAGCATACTTTGAGGCATTAGAATAATTTTTTGAAGTTTTGCACAATGGCCTGTTTATACAAAAATTGTAAAATTACTAATGAAAATGAACGCTTTATTACTTGTTGGCTATGTGAAAATCATGGTCACTTTAAATGTGCGGGTTTTACTGGTAGACAATTTGATGTAATAACTGATAGAAAAAATGGACTTCGCTGGGCGTGCATAAATTGTAGGTCCTTGGAGGTTGATTTTTACCGTCTATTTAAGGAGTCTAAAGTCGAAATTGCAAACATGAAGAAAGATTTTGAATCTGTTTACTCTCGCTTAAACTATTTTGAAAATATGTATAATAAATTTGAGTATCCTGATGGTTCGCCCAAAAGAAAAAAATCTTCAGCTATTATTTCTGGTAATAACTTAATATCGCTAAATTCACCAGTTGTTGCCCCGCTACAAAATAATACTGAAAATTTATCTTCAGACAACCATCTGGCGCCTCCGTTGCAATTTGCATCTTCGCCATCCAGCAGGTCATCACCGGCTGTTTCTAATACAAGTGAAAGTCGGAGTACTCAGATCGAAACCTTATCTTCTGAAGCTCCATCTAATGTCCAGCAAAATCCACATAATTTGCATAGCGTCCCCCCTATTTTTGTAAGTGATTATACGTCAAATCCTACAGCACATCCACCATTGCAATGTGCTTCTCTTCCTTCTAGTAGCCTAATTGTAGTTCCTCCTAGAAAAAGCGTATTTATATCTAGATTGCATCCTAGTACTACAATAAATATTATAAGTGATTATGTTAAATCTAAAATACATAATCTTGAAGAAAGTGATTTTAAAATTTTTAAGTTTAATTCCTCCTCTGCTCGTGAAATTTCATCGTTTAAGCTTGTTGTTTCCAAAAACATATTCGATACTATTATTAATAGTTCATTCTGGCCCGATGACATTTTAGTAAAAGAGTTTGTATACAGAGAAAAGCGTAACGCACTTAATCCTGTCCGTACTTCTAACGCTATGCAAGCTTCAAAAAACTAATAGAATCTGATTCGTTACAAATGTTATACCAAAATGTCAGAGGTCTAAACTCAAAACTTCGTCAAACTTTTTTAAAATCTTTTGGTTCTGATTTTAAAGTCTTTATATTTACTGAAACTTGGCTTAAACCTGAAATCTACGACACAGAAATCTTTTCTGACCAATTTGAAGTTTATAGAAATGATAGAGTAAATAGAACCGGTGGAGGAGTTTTAATAGCTGTACATAATTCCATTACGTCTGAAATAGTTGTCACTGAAGATCTTAATATAGAATTTATATGTGTCAAACTATTATATCGTGGTAAATTTATTGCTTTAACTTGTTCCTACATTCCTCCAAATTCAGACTTTGAAATATACATTAAGCACTCAACGCTTCTGAAGGATGTTTCATGTTTAAAGTCAGCAAATTTTGATCTTATTTGTCTTGGTGATTTCAACTTACCAAGTATATCGTGGATCCCTAAACAAAATTCCATAGACTATATTCCTGTATCGTCTGCAGGCTCAGCTAGTAGAATGGACGAATTCTGGGAAGCTATATTTGACCAAGGACTTTTCCAAATAAATAATGTTTTTAATGTCAAGAATAGAATTTTAGATTTAGTATTCTCCACAACCGTTAACCTTTCATTATGTAGATGTGCACCGTTTGTCGAACCGGAGGATAATTATCACCCAACCCTCAATATAACTCTTGATCTTAAAACTCAAATAACATCCAAACCACTCAATAAAAAAATATCCTTTAACTTTTCCAAAATTAACATTGATTTGTTACGTACTACTCTTTCCAATACAATATGGCGTCTTGAAGGTGATATTGATTATTGTATTTCCGATTTTTATAATATCTTAAATGAAGCCTTTAAACTAACAGTCCCTAGTTCAAATTACGCGCCAAATGGAGGCTCGCCATGGTTTACTCCATATTTAAGACGTTTACGTAATAACAAAAGTAAACTTTTTAAGAAATTTAAAAAATTTAACTCATCCTTAAACTATTCCAATTACTCCAAAGCTCGAAATAAGTATAATACTGAAAATTTAAAATGTTATTCGGCATATCTACAAAGAATTAGAAATAGTTTTCAACGCAACCCAAAAAACTTCTATAATTTCGTAAATTCTAAAAGAAAAGTCCATGAATTCCCTAGCTGTATGAAATTCGGCAGCACAGAGGCTACCGATGATTCTGATATTGCAAACATGTTCGCAGATTTTTTTCAGAATAGCTATTCAACTTTTACATCCACTAGCAACTACAGCTTTAACATTAATAGACTGAAGTTTTTGCCCCAAATTTTGCTTACGGAAGAATAGGTTTTAAATGGTTTAAAAACTTTAAAAAATTCGATCTCCCCAGGTCCAGACGGAGTACCGGCAAACGTTCTTAAATTATGTGCAATTGAATTATACATACCACTTACGAAATTATTTAACTACTCTTTATCTTTAGGCTACTTTCCTTATTTTTGGAGATCTAGTTATATAATTCCTCTCCATAAAACTGGTAGTCGTTGCAATATTGAAAATTATAGAGGCATTGCTAAGCTTAGCGCAATACCTAAACTTTTTGAATTTTTGGTTTCGCGTAGGCTAACACACTTTGTGGCTCCAATTTTTTCACCGTGTCAACACGGTTTCATCAGAGGTAGGTCAACTTTAACTAATCTTATGGAATTAACATGCTATGTTCATAATGGTTTTGCTAATAAATTTCAAACTGATGTAATTTATACCGATTTTAGTAAAGCTTTTGACACTGTCGTACATAGTTTATTACTCCACAAACTTGATTTAATGGGTTTCCCTACATTATTGTTAGACTGGATCTCATCATACCTTGAAAACCGTACTCAAAAGGTGTCTTTCACAAATGCCATCTCAAAAAATATTCTAGTCCATTCTGGTGTTCCTCAGGGAAGCCATTTAGGACCATTACTATTCGTTCTCTATCTCAATGATCTTCCGTCAGTTGTAAGGTTTTCCAAAATTCTAATGTTTGCAGATGATGTTAAGCTGTTCATTAATCTCGATTCTCTCAATAGCTCATTACATTTACAACATGATCTACATTCCATTGTAAATTGGTGTGGTATGAATGGCATGTCACTAAATCTTAAAAAATGCAAAAAATTATCATTATTCAGATCTAGATATATTCAATCTGATTACTTTGTAGGTTCATACAAATTGGAGAATGTAGACTCATTTATTGATCTTGGTGTTATTTTGGACAATAAACTTCGTTTTAACTTACACATTGAATCTAGCGTTAATAAAGCAAAGTCTCTTCTAGGTTTCATTAAGCGCTGGTCTAAAGAGTTTGAAGACCCTTACGTAACTAAACGCTTGTTTACTAGTCTAGTTAGACCTACATTAGAGTATGGTTGCGTGTTGTGGAGTCCATTTTATAAATGTTACTCTAATTCAATAGAAGCAGTTCAAAAACAATTCATTATATTCGCTCTCAAAGGTCTGCCCTGGAATCCGTCTGAAGCACTCCCCCCCTATGAAAATCGATTAAAACTTATAGACCTTCCATCGTTAGAAAGAAGGCGTTTAATGCTTAGAGCAATATTTTTAATACGACTTTTGCGTGGTCAAATTGATTCACAATTTTTAATTAGTGAAATAAAGTTTAATGTTCCGTCTAGAATAACTCGTAATTATATACCGCTAAATCTTTCCTTGGCGAGATCTAACTACGAACTAAGCAACCCCCTTAGATCTTTATGTGAAATATATAACAACCTCTATAATAATTTATCACTATCTGAACCTTTGCATGCAATAAAAATATCAATACTTAATTTATAATTATAGTATTAGGAGCTGCCAGATTTGTATTTTTGCTCGTTGTGTGTGATTTGTAATACTAATCCTTTTACTAAAACCGGCTGATGTTTTACTGTAGCTGGTGTTTCCCTACAATACTAACCCTCCATGGTGCGGACTATGGGGTGTACGCGCTCCCTACGTATTGGGAGGTGGCCCCCTCGGTCGGCAGGGGCGGGTAAGAGTGGCGTTGGGACCGAACGAAAAAAAAAAAAAAAAAAAAAAAAGAAAAATTGTAAAATGAATTTATATTTATTTAATTTACATTGCAACATAGCAAGATGTTGCAAGGCTGACGGCAATGTTTACACAAGAATATATTCATTTTAATGTTTACTCCGTTTTCAAATTTGTAACGGACTATCGTGTACAACTGTGTGATATTCATCATACAGTCGTACTGCCAAATTATAACGAGTGACATTTCTAAAAGCGCCACTTGTGACATCTTCGCTTGCTCGTCGTTTTCTGACTCTTAGTCGTTTTTTGGATTACGTCCTAACAACAACGAGCTTTCTCAACAACATTAAAAAAAGTAAGAATATTGCTCTACGACAATATTCAATTAAATAAAAACTATCCAATATTTCTATTGGACAAAATACTAAAATAAAAAATTGTTTGTTTCTTTTCCTTTGTTTTTGGTGCTAATTTCACTCTTCCCCTTTGCTACGCAAACAGTAATAACAATGTGTTAGAAAATGATCATTATATTTTACAAGTTGTTGAAAGTTTTCAATAGAGTAGAATACCCTACAGTCTTTTTTTGACAGCACACATTATGAAACATTGGCATAAAGACCACAATAATGTATACCAAAATGATTCGCAAAACTCACAACAAACTGAGTTAACCTCAAGCCAAGATTTAGAACATAATTCAGATTCACAAATTAACAAAAAATTTCCAAAAGGCAATTGTGTCGGAAATAATCAGGAGATTTGTAGTCAAGAAGGCAGAGATTTAGTATGTAAATAGTTGTATGATAGTGTAATATGCTATACTTAAGTAGATCTAGTCATAAAATAATAAAACGCTCAATTGCTATCACTTTCTCTTTTTTGAGCGTAGGTAAAGATGAACGGTTGTGTGTGTTTGGCTTACGTGTAGCTCACCACATCAAAGCAAGAGTGACGAGGCAGCAGTTTTGACTTGAACGACCAAACACACCGGACATCGTTACGCAAGTCATTCAAAGTAAAACAAGACCCTCTGTCAGAAACAATATATCGCTGTCGGCTGTAATATCGGAAGTATTCTTGTAATGCATTTATGACTTCTTTAGTGGCTGTAGTTTTAGTAGGATATAGCTTGACAAACTTCGAACAAGCATCAATAGCATCTGCATAGTTGTTTCTATCTACGGGTCCATAATGATCTATGTGTATTTCAAAAGGTTTCGTTGGTTTCGGAATGTTGTGTAAAAATCCTCCTACAGGTCCGCTTTTAGGAGAAAAAACTTTGCATTTCAAGCAATTTTGGACTTGCTCTTTTACTTCGTTAATTTGGGGAATCCAGTAATTCTTATTAATCAGCTCTATAACTTAGTTAATTCCGATGTGTCCCATTTCATCGTGGTACTTAAAGAGGACATGGAATTCCATTGGACTGGGACGACAAAAAGTAATTTTCCGGTTTTGAGTTTTCTGTACAGTACACCATTTCTCATTTCATAATATTTGTGATTTGTTGTCTGTAACTTTTCTTAAAGCTTAACGATATCGGTATCTTTATTTTGTGCAATAATCAGATTTTCTTCTACAATCAAAATGTCCAGCGACCTGCTTAACGCATATACCTGTTGAATTCTTCGTCCTTCTCTGTGTTTTAATGCATAATCATAATTTTGTAGTTCTAATGCCCACTGGGCAATCCTAGGTTTCAGGTCCTTTTTGTTAAGTGTTAAACTTGTCTTAACGAAGTTCTAATTTATTTTGTACCAATCTCAACATAACTTTTCTTAATATTTCTAAATGTTGTTGGAAGTCAAAACGTCGCAATTATTATATCATCCAAATATATTATTAAGGCCCCGTTCTAATTAGGTCTTTGACAACAATGATTATAAACATTTGGAAAACTGATGGTGCATTTTTTAACCCAAAAGGCATACGCACAAAGTAATATTTTCCTAGAGGCGTTATGAACGATGTATATTTAATGGAATCATCACTCATAAAAACGTCATGGAAACCATTTTTTAGATCCAATTTATTAAACACATTTTTATTTGCTAACTTTTTAAGAGATCATCGATCAACGAAATTGGGTAATTATGTTTTTTTCTTACTAATACTATGGGAGAAGCAAATTCAGACGAACTGCACCTTGTGCCATTGTCATGTCTACTATAGTTTCTGTAAACAATGCATAAAATTGTCTCATAATATTATGGTCCACGGTATCGCCCACTTTTAAGCTGTAGTGTGTAAAATTCGAAGAGACATCTATTGTCAGTATATCGTTTTCAAATGCAACACAATCCTGCTCAAAGTTTGAATTGATAGCTGTAGTTTTGTTGCTTAGCTCCAAATTGTTTGTAATTTTTTTTATTTTAACCTGTTCATAATATGTAATTTGCTATTGGTCTGTTCCAAAAAATCTCTTCCCAACAATATTGAGTACTTTATAGAATTTTTATCTTCCACAATCATTTTAATTTGAAAACATTTATTTGATAATTTCAAAATCGAAAAGCAATATCCAATTGTTTTTAATAAAGTAAAATTTAAACCATAAAAAATGTAGTTTGAACGGGGAAAATTTGTGTTTCATGTGGCAATTCGTACTTTCTAATTAAGCTTATTGAGCTACCCGAGTCTATTAGGCTTTCTAAACAAAGATTAAAATTGTTTCTGAAATTAAACGCATAGGTAAAATATCTTAGAAATATCTTAGAATAGAATTCTATAATTTTGTCGTCACTTTTTTCTTATTTTGTTCGAAGCCAGACACTGTGTGGTCGCTGCCAATACAAGAATAACATGTTCCAGGTGTCGTCTTGGTTTACCGCAGTCAACTGCATAATGACCAAGGCTGTTACAATTGTAAGAGCGGACATCTTACTTGGTGGTTGAAGTGGCGTGGCCACCGTCACTCGACTTAGGCAACGGAATTGCTGCCAATGCTTTGCACATCTCCGCCACACTTTTGTATCGCTGCAACATTGAAGCTGAATGTTTGGTATACCCTCGATGACATATTCTAACAATTCCTCTAATTTTAGTTTGCTCGCCGAACGGACTTTATCATTGCAGGTGTCATTGAGTTGTTCGGCAGACTTCCAAAGTCGACGTTCAAATTTTTACGCAACTCAAACTTGCTTTCATTGGAACCGAACACCAAACGAAATTGCTGAAACATTTCAGTCACTGTTTCTGTTAGAGTATTGCGGCGAGTTTGTAGCCATGTTATTGGTCTACCCATTAGCTTCTTCGCAAACATAGCACGTAACATTTCATCGTTCAACATGTACGTTTCATCTCCGTTACCCAAAAATCTGCGTCAGTCTTACCGTCGAACTCAGGCAAGAAGTTGCTTATCAGGGATAAAGAAACGCCATTGTCTGCCGGTTGTGCGTTGTTGTTGTTACCTGAATTATTCTCTCTCTACAACAATTCTTTCTCCTTCTTTAATAATTCATTTTCTTTTCGTAACAACTGCAGCTCACATTTTTTCATATCTGCCGCTGTGCTCTTCTCATTACGTTTTTGCTGGAGCGGTAATTTTATTTCACCGAAGGTTCCATCAGTAATTTTTAACTTTTTATGTATTTCGGTGCTTCGTTGTCTCAGTAACTGTAGATTTGTTTCAAACAAGGTGGTGTCGGTAATTTTGTTTGGTGTGTTCATCCCATCTTTTTGCTCGATTCAAAACCGGTTGATTCCTGATTTTTTTTTTGTGTTGCTTGCATTGACAGTACCTTGTTCGTCATTTCCGAGACTGCACTTTATTCTTCTTCGCCATCCACTAGCAACAACAAAATTAACTGCAACGTGACATCACTAACATTGTCTAACGTGGTGCCGTCACATAGCAGCTGATCCTCCACTTTATTCGCAGCCATTTGTTAACTGACTTTATTTTATTTGTTATCGAAAAGGAAAAAAAAGCGTTATTAGGTAATGTATCTATATATGCAATCCCTCTTCTGAAAATGTAGGACGGCGACCGAATGAATTTCAATAAACACCTTGAATTGTGATGACTAGATCCACTTAAATAGAGCATATTACATTACATTATCTCACAACAATTTACTTAAATATATACATATTATCTCTGGCCATATCCCACTGCCATAAAGATCATTCAATATAGTTGTGAAGTTGTTTCAGGAAACCTTATTCCAGTAAAATTAATATACTGACCCGGGCTATTAGATATCCACCAAATATTCAACGGCCAACAGAATCCGAAAGTATGAAGTTTCGAATATAAAAACTTTCACAAATATGCAATCGGATAGTCAACTAATAGCAAAAATATTAAAAAGAGAAAAATATCTTACGAAACAGTTCAGTCTATCATTTTCCTGACTTTTTAAATTCTGCCGTCATCTTTGAAACAAAAGCATATAGAACACAATATTATCTAACCACGTACAAGATGCTCGTCATCGCCGTTTATATTTACACCCTATCAACTAGTAGCTGAGTCTACACGATCCAATCACACATTGGGAAATTGGT
Organism: Musca domestica; assembly: GCF_030504385.1. Taxonomy (NCBI): domain Eukaryota; kingdom Metazoa; phylum Arthropoda; class Insecta; order Diptera; family Muscidae; genus Musca; species Musca domestica. The sequence goes on along the minus strand of NW_026712115.1, from coordinate 18,651,211 downwards.
GAATATTAGGAGAAATGCATATTTCAGATTCAGCATCTATTAACGGATCTGCTGTAATATGACTTATTCAATACGATTCCCGTTCGAATGATACAACAAGTTAATTTATTTCAATAAATTTAAAGTTATCCATCAAGCTCGCTACATGTAGTCAACCATACATCATGAATGTTGAAGACAAATGACTCCAAAGGATCGATAAATATTTGCCCCTTGCAAAATATGTCTCACCTAGAGATACAAGGTGCTAGAACATTGGAGAATGGCTAAACTGTGTGTAAAAAAAACCTTTACGATATACAGCCACTATAACATCAAAACGTTGTTTACATGACATATTTGAAGCTTAATCCTAAGTTTAATCAGTTTACAGCAGTTGAAGTCCTTTTATATTGAACTCCTGCCACAATTAAAGAAATCAATAATCTTTGAATCAAAATTGGGGTTACTATATACACAATCATAATCTCAATTTCTCGAACATTCCTTCCAAAGAGGTGAAAATCGTTGTTTGTTGTGTACATACAATTTTCTTTTACATAAATGAACATTTTTTGTGACCATGTTTATTCTAATAAGGATCAAATTCAAGAGATTTACCAATAACTTTCAAATCTCAACCGCCGGTTCAGGTCATACAATGGCTTCAATTGAGAAATTGTGTTCAAACGTGAAAGACATCCACTTCAATATGTTGGTTTTGATGACACAACGTTTGTGGAGGAAGAGACGTAAAATTCAAGGAAAAACTATTGACACTAACACAAGTCCATCATACATCATCTCAGCAGAAATCAGAAGGGTTTTTGGCAACTCAATTTAGTCTGGAAAAAATTTACAATCCCTCAATTCAATGGAGATGTGTGTAGAAAACAAGTCAGCACAGAATTCAGATACCGTTTTCATGGGCCCTGAAAAGGCATCCGAATCCTTAAATATCGCAGCCTCCAGATTCTTTGCGTTTGAGTGTCAGTTATGCAAGGATGCAAATTTTCGCGAGTAGTATGCTAAATTTATGGAGGTGAGGTGAGGTTTATGGAGCATTCCACAATACATATATCACAAATTTTAAGATACATTTTTGTACAAAATTTTTTTTGTGTTCTCTTTTTGTTGCGTTTTTTCTCTTTGCTACAGTTTATTATTCGTAATACCACATTGTTTGTTTTTCACAGATGATTTATCTATTTATTTATTATTTTTTTTTCTTTTGACGAAAAAAGTGATTTCGCAACACTATGATAACAATTGCCTTCGTCAATTGAGAAACCATAAAATTTTGCTATTTTTTTTTTTTTAATAAAAAAATTAAAATTGTAAATTTAATTGTGATTTTTATTAGTTAAAAGCATTTTGAGAGTTTTTTAAAGTCACAAGTTTCCATAAAAATACAATTTAACTTGCAAAAACAAAAGTGGTTTCAAATCGAAAAAATGTTGCAATTTATATTTTCTGAAGAAGCTATATACGTACCGAATTCAGTCTTGTGACATGCCTGTACATACCACAATATTGTGTCCTATGCCCAAATAGTAGCACAAAGAAGATAGGGGTTTTGTTCGATGTATCATGAAAGTCATTATCTTGTAAGGTTCATGTTTGGAATATTGTTGCGGTTCAGATTACCGAGATTTGTATTCACACCAGGCATTGAGGATATTTATAAACAGGTGCTACTCGAATAAAGGGATCTCAAATAACAGCTAATCGTATGGAGAAACACCACAGACAAAATACAAAATGTCTGAAAAGGCTAGCAGATACTAACATACAAAAATATTCATTGGGTCGATGATACTTCAAAAGACTTTTACGTGCGGATCTGACAGTTTGGGCAGTTTAGCAACAGCAATTGAGATGTAGAAACAGGTGGAGACTGGACTTTGGCTACGAAAATGCTATGCCACCCACTTGAAACAGCTCCATGGAGTTCCCCCAGAAGATAGAGAAATATATCTTAATTTCGAAAAGTCATTAACCAAGGTTTTGGGATTAACATGTACTCCCCAAGCCGACCGATTGGCAAAAATTGAGATACGTACATTTGTGGACGCCTCAGAAAAAGCATACGGAGCTGTTATGTATCTACGGGCTATGCTACCAGATGGAAGACACATAGTCAGACTCCTCTGGTCAAAATCGAAAATAGCATCAATAAAGACGAACACATTTCCGCGGTTAGAGCATTTTGCCGACGAATTGGGAGCAAAACTTAATGCTATTTATTGGTCAGATTCAGAGATGGCATTGTATTGGATCAATTCATAACCTTCGTTGCCAAAAAGGTTAAAAATATTCAAGTCGAATCGCCAAGCACTCTATGGCGACATGTGGGGACAAAGGATAACCCAGCAGATTTCATATCCAGAGGCATAAAACAGGATCGGCTGTCAGGATGTATGATGTGTTTTTATCTTCTACATGGAAACGAATCTCTCTGGCCGAACCTTTTCAAAGAATGGGGAAAATCGAACTGATCGTGAATTTAAGACCAAATCTACAGTGTCAGGAATGCCTCACACAGTTGATTACTGGATACCACTAATGGAATCAGCATGGAAGCTCGACAGAAGTATTGACCCCTTTGGTGCTGAATCAAGCAACGCAAAGAAAAGTCATGACCACCCAGGTGTCGGATTCCGCGAAAGAAATACAGCAGTTGATGAAACAGAGAGAATAAGACAAATCAAGTTCCATACACAGTTTAATTCCGTTTCCATTTCCTTGATGGCAGAGGAATACTTATAGTCGATGGCAGGTTAAAAGAGGCAACCTTAGCATACGACACAAAACACCCGATGTTGTTACCATACAACGACCCAATAGTAAAACTTATCCTTGATATGATTCATTTGGAAAATAAGCGCTGTGACTCACAACTGCTACTCGTAACCTCAAGACAAATATATTGGATATGGCATGCAGCATTGTTCAAAATTGCGTAAGGTGCACATAAGCAAAGCCGAAGATATGCAACCAAATTATGGGAAATCTTCCATCTAACAGAGTCACGCCTGCAAGGCCGTTTTTTGTGTCTGGCGTTGACTATTGCGGACCGTTATGGGTCCACTACAAAATACGAGGGAAGAGACCACACAAGGTTTACATCGCTGTGTTTTTTGCTTCGCAAGAAAGGCTGTGCATTTTGAAATATTTACAGATCTGGTTAAGGGAAACATAAAATCTTGTATTCAGACATCGCGATAAACTCTGTATTTGGAAAGGATAGCAGAAAGGTAATAGTCAAGACATGCACCAGAGAAGGTATTGATTTCATGTTTATTCCGAAAAGAGCTTCATATGTTGATGGCTTGTGGAAAGCTATGGTGAAATCATCGAAACAACTATGCTTCCTACCACAAGTAGTGGATTCATAACCCACGAAGAGTGGGAAACAATTGTCATCGAAATAGATGTAATCCTGAATTCCTATTCTCATTACCTTGCTGGAGAGCTTTTAAAGGCAAAGGTTGATTCATCAGCGAACCAATCGTCAACATCATTGACAAGCAGATAGAATGTAGTATGGCAGATTAGGCATGAGTTCTGCAGACGTTGGTCTACGGAATACCAAGATAGAAAGAAATGGAGTATCGCTTTTATGTTCCTTCCTCGTTTTCGACAGATATGAAAGATTTATCTACCGGGATAAAAACCCTTCAGGAGGTGTATAAGGTAGCTATTGAGAATAGAAGCTATGAGATACTTTCAGAAAATTTCATTCAAGTACCGAAGCAGTTGCAATCTACTACACTGAACATTCGCCCAAATGGAAGTAGCCAACACAATATAGAACGTATAGAAGATAACTTCATCTATTTGTTAACGGATGCTCAGCATAATCGTACAAGTCCATTGCTACTTACCCCATATCAATTGATGATCGAGTTCCAAACCATCAAGGTGATGACCGATTTTTCAAACCATTCGTGAAGATATGGTGACTGGTTTCTTCAAATTAAAGAAGAATTAAGGAAAGGTTTATAAAAAACCGTGTCATACTCGAGATTCGACTTCTATTGTTGGATATTCAGTAGTATGATTTATTCAACATGATCCCCGCCCCCATGCTGCGAGCCGCTCGATTTTTTTCAATATCATTGAAATCAACTATATTGGATGCCAACGACAATCGCGATGACTTCATATCGCTAATAGCAGAGGATATGCACAGAGGCATACATGCCACAAATTACGTTTTCATTTGCGATAACCCAGCAAAGTTAAGCATTTGCGATCGGTCACATTTATGCGTAGCGAACTTCCTATTGAATAAATCGTTAGAAGCTTGTGACTTTGAGTCAACAATCTATCACCAAATGACACAAAAGCATCTATGGTTGTTTACACTAGTCAATTTAACAGAGTTGTCTGTTTTTGATACAAAAGTGACATACCTGGAGGTGCAAGGAACTGGAACTTAGGCCAGAGTGAATCTTAAATAGAACAATAATGCACACATCATATCTGAGACTTTTTTTACTTTTTCAATATTTAATGGTTTTATCAGATGTCGCATATAATTGATCTAAATAAATTTATTGTTTACCTTAAGCAGTCCAATAACATAAATAAAGAAACACCTCCGTTGATTTCACATTGCATGTGCTTTTTTTACATTTAATGCTAGTTTTAATGATATCCTAATTATGTAAATAGCATGCAAAAACAAATATAATAATATTTAGCCTAGCAAGATCACACAATTCAAGTGCTGTGTACATCTTATTTTCTCTTACATTTATAAACAATCTCCATATTAAAAAATAATTGTAACCATGGTAGAACAAAGAAGGTAAAGTCATGTAATCATATGTTTACAATTTTCTATTTCTCATTATCAAAATCTTTATTCATAAATCCATCGTATACACACAAAATTAGAGATGTTTCATGCATTGAATCTTGACTAGAGGTAAGCTCAGCTGTACGCAGGATCTCCATAATGACCCACTAAACATTATGAAATAATATGAGTAGATTTTTCTCTTTCCTGGGGATAAAAATTGGATATTTTATTGATATTTAATGCTAAATTACAATCTACTCAGGTTGAAATACGATAACAAAATTATGGAATATAGGACGGATTTGGTTGTTGAGGGGTTGGATTGTGGTTGTTGAGGGGTTGGATAAAATCAGGAGTCACGATGATTGTGATTGGTCACGCCGGCGTTCGGTATGTTGTCGATCTAGAGCTAATCGGGAACTCCATCGAGTGGTGAACAATCGGGGTTTGCGAAGTAGAATGGTTGGGATGTGGACGTACAGGGCTTCGGAGGCAAATGGGCGACCTGTGGCATAGAAACTAGCAATTCACAGGGGAGATATTCTGAAGCAGCTTCCTAGGTCTTCGTAGGTGCAGTAAGATCCGTTCGGGCTCAGTAGCTCCTTGAGGATGGATTCGGTAACCGATGTCTAGGTCTTCGTAGATGTATCAGGCCTAGTTGGGTTTGGCAGCTGGGCTTTTGTTATTCGTTTGTTATTATTTGAACTCGTTCTGGTTCGGAAACTTGTTGGGCTGGATTCGGCAACCGATGCTAGACTTTGTAGAAGGAGTTAGACTTTGTAGAAGGAGCGGAACTTTTTCGGGATCGGCAGTTTGTTGAGGCTGGATTCGGCAACCGATGTCTAGGTCTTCGTAGATATATCAGGCCTCGTTGAGTTCGGCAGCTCGGCTTTTGTTATTCTGATCGAGGTAGCTAGTCTAGCTACGCTTTATCACTACGTCAACTCCACTACCATTGTTTGACTATAGTACGGAACAGCGAGTCGAAATTCCTGTGGAACAGCGAACCGAAACTCCTGCGGAACAGCGAGCCGAAGCCAGTCTTAGAAAAAGTATTACCGGTAAACGATTTTGTTAGTCGGAGGACGGAAGATGATTTATAAAATTTGTAGCTATCCTTTAGCAAGCCTCTCCTGTCGCACCGCAAACCGAACACTATATGTGACCGACCCTACCAAGTCATTGTGAATTCTTAGCCTTATGCTGTGAACGGCATACCATCGAAAACTAATTTGTTCACTACGCGCCCAACGAATGCGGTGGTTGTTGGTTGGCGCTGTTGTCGCCTTGTGGGGCTGGCTATAGCTGTAGTTTCTGTTGCCGTTATTGTTATATTATATTGTTGGTGCTGTTCACATCGCAATTCTTGTAGTTATGCTGTCGCCATTGTCGTTGTCATTGTGCAATAGGTATGTTCGTACTAATGTACGTGATGAAATCATCACGTTACATAGTTAAACTTATTTATGTTTTTTCCCCAAGGTTTGCTTTTACTTTATTTATGATTGCTCTAACCAATAAAGATTGGCCTACATTGTAGTTTATTGTGTGCAGGAAAATAACCCAAATAAAATTACGATACAAAGACAACAATACAAGGGTTGTTGGTTGAAGTAAGCCTTTTATGCTCGTCTTAATAGAAAATGATACGAATAGTTTACGAAAATAAAGACTTTTCGGAGCTAGCAAGAAATTGTAAAGCTACTAGGATTACATAATTCAAGTGTTGTCTACATCCGTTATAATTAATAATTAAATGTTGACAATAAATTTGTAATATTACACTTACCTACAACCATCAAATGAAGATATATCGACGTAGGGGGGTGAGTTGAAATTTGGCATTCGTATATACCAGCGTCCCTTTGTTGAACGTATTTGATTTGTAATGTCCAATCCTAGTAGTTAAAAATCAATTTGAAAAATTATATAATGAAAAGATCAAGTAATTATCAATGAATGAAATAAAGTTATATTAAAATAGCCACATAACGGGCTTAGAATCTTGCGATGTTTTGACTGAAATATAAAATCGTCATGCATATAGTCCAGTCAAAAAAGACATCCGAAGTTGCCAAAAAAATATGTTATTGGTGCTGTGCTTATTTTTTGGTCAAAAATTATTAATTCAAAGTTCCGATCGGCGTCACGTATGCGAAAAAAATAATTGTTATTTTGGATGGTTAATTAATTTTTTTAGAAATACGTAGTTCAACTCAGGAGTATTAAATATAGGGAAAGAAACATTGAATCTATTTTTCCTGAAAGTTTTATGATCTACTAATTTTAGTTTTGATAATTTTTAGAATATAACTAATAAATTGACCTTTGACACAAGAACATTTGAATACACCTGGGATAAATAGGGACTTTAAACATTTCATGTGTAGCTCAATTTCTACATCCATATTAAGCTTTGTGGGAGCTTTTGTAATAAGCTTCATGTTTTAAATTTAATTTAAATAGACTGATAAGAAATTCTTTAAAATTAGGTTTCTTTCTATGTCGTCTTAGGCATGCACGTACGTCTGTGCATATCATTCTAACTTCCGAAGGGAATGAAGTAGAAGGACAAAATTTAACCAAATGCATTTTAGGTCCGTAGAAATGTTGGTATTAAGAATTGAAATATAAGTTCGGGATGTTGTGAGAGTTTACTCTGAATTTTCAACCGGGTTTGCTTTATTTTGACGTTTGTGCTCCCAGCGAAAAACTAAAAACAGTTTATATATTTCCAAATTTTAAAACAGAATTCCCCACCCCCAATATTTTTTTATTTAGCGTAATTTTGAGAAAGTTAGTATTTGAAGTTCGGTGCAGGTGAACGTTTCCGTAAATTTCCTCTACAACTGTCTCTACCAATACTCTGTATATTTTACCACATATTTCAATAGATTTATTTGAAGTTTGGCTCTTCAGGAGTTGTTCACAGGCAAACAATTACAGTTATATGTTCACGCTTTTAGCCACCATGTAAGAGAACATCCGGGATCTTAGTAGCGTTATGATTCTAGAGTGGTTTGAAGTGTGATATTTAAAGTAAGTTTTATTTTTTTTTTTCAAAAAACATACGGTATTTTTGTGTTTTTAAAACCAATGTAGTTTTTATTAGTGAAGAAGCAAAGGCAATGTTTATCAGAGGTAAGGCAGGGAATATCTTGGTTTCCGAAAGATCCATAAATCTTATCAATTTCCTTGGTTTTTGTCAGAGGTTATGTAAAAACCACTCCCATAATAAAAACTTGTTTAAACCAAAGGAAGACCGTAAGTTCAATAGAAGACAAACCAAGGAATTAAAGAAAATAATATTTGGCAATTCTTGTAAACCTTACAACTAAACGAAAATTGGATGTCTCGGCACTTATATACTTATAACATGTTACTTTCCGAAAGGAAGAGATTATTTTATTTGCTGTTCTTTTAAAACCTTTTGGCATTTCACAAAATATCATTTTCTACAAGTCCACAAGCATAATTCACGTCAGCAGTAATGTAAAGTCAGCTGCCTTCAACAGTGGCTTCAGCGAAAAGTGTAGTGGAAGAAACAATGAGTTTGAGCAATACAGGTTTCTGGTTTATAGATTAATCTGGTGTAAAAGCTACTACTGGATGACTGTGTATCGAACCTATTCAAGTGTCTCTCTGAATCGAAGGTATTGGCGGAAGATCAAAAAATGCAAACCACAGAGTCAACGTGCAGCTTTAGCCGCTAACAAGTAAATGAACCTTAAAACGATTTGTTACAAATCATGGTTCCACCGCAACCACACTCTTACATATTCTACACATCATGGCCTATTCCATAGAACATAGAGCTTGTAGATTCCCACTTTCATAAAATCACAAGAGATTCGGATTCCCAAGTAGCGGCTTATATCAAAGAACTCGAATCGAATTCTAGTGGGAGGTTTCAGGCAGAATCAGCAAATACATCATCCGCAGCTTTCGTAGAAGTTGAACGTGACCGTCAATTATTAAAAAAAGAAGTTCTTGGAACAAGACCAACTTTGTGATAGCCAAATGTTGCTGCCATCCATGGAGAGCGAGAGTATTGCACATGAATCAACCGTCAAGGAGCATGTTGATATCGAAAATATAATTATTAATAAAATATGATCGTTTTTGTTTCTTGTGAATTAAATACAATGGTTTCTTTATTTATATTCAAATCAATAGGTTGCGAGATTTACCTTAGTAATTACACACGAACGTGTAATGTTTACAATGTTGAGCACAAACACACAATCGATAACCGAGACAGACTTACGTGAGGTGGTAGTATTAGCGCCAATTCATTGAAATCTGACATTGACATATTAAGTTTGCAATAATAAGTAGTGAACAGATTTCAACGAATGTGCAATACGATAAGTGGAAAAAAATCTTACTTAAACATTAGCCGGCCACCTTACAGCAACCTGGGATGGTGTAACAAATCGCAGTTATAGGCTATTTTCAAGACACACGATCCGCAGTAACGGATTTGCACCGAAAACGAGTACGTTTGTAGCCACTAAAGAATACGAGATTTTTCGTTTGGAAAATAGCTTCGTGTGTTAACAACGAAATGCTTTACGTAGTTTTAAGTGGTATTTTGAGCCAGTAGAGAACCAAGGGAGCGAAAACTGTGACATTTAATAATTTTAGAGTACAAGTCTGCACCTATAAAAATATCTACTGGATTCGACTTAAACGTTTGAGGATTTGCTAACAAGTCATTAGATATTTTATTCCTAAGGTCGAGAGTGACCGCAAGCGATGTTATACTTTCTGAAATCGAATCCAGCACGACCGCTTATGTTTTAAGGGACAACGAATTGGCTAGTCTACTTCTAATTTGAATATTATATTTGGACTATTTGTTGTTGAACCACCTCTAGGAGCAATGTGTGATGACTACGATTACAAAATGCACATGGACGACGATTTCTACAATTTTTATCTTATGTCCTCTACGCTCTAGCAGGTAATACACAAACGATGACGCTTCACCGTAGAAAATCTTGCGAAAGGGTCATATTTCTAATACGAGGGCACTCGAAAGTTTGATGGGCTTTTGACGGACAAAACAAGCAACGAGAACGATATGACTGCCGAGGAGATAACAAACAAGAACGAGATTCATCATCCAGTTTAATTTGCCTCATGTAGTGAAGTCAAGTGAGAGTATGAATTCTCTTCGTCAGAAAACTATTTAATTCCTTCCACAAAGAAATCGCAATTTTGTTCTTGAAAATTTGCTCCCAAATTGACACTGTAATTTTTGGCAAAAGTTGGGGACAAATGAAAACGTTAATTGAATCCCAATAATACGTATCATAACTGGACATTACCGCGTTGAAGGACTTTAAAATTAAGGCTATTTTCTTTTGTGACTTGGAGGGATGAAAAGATATATATACATATTCGTCCTTTAAGGCATTCCACGCTAAGCCGAAACTTCGCTAAATAACAAAGGAGATCAATATCGCTCAAAAGCGAATTATTTATATATACCACGCTAAATAAATCTCTAAACGTGGACCAAGTCACGTGGAGGCAAGGCTAGGTTGTGGACACTATCTATTTGGGGCGGATCAACAAAACCCAAACGCCAAATTCGCTGTTTTTCTATTCTCCTTAATTCTTTTTTCCGCACCTGCACTGTTCGATGTTGTTGTCCACGGCAATTGGCTTTGCCCACAAAGAAGAAAGGAACTCCGCGACGCGTTGTAAAGTGGCAATTTTTTATTGTAATATTTTTGTTTATTTGTTTTCGCGGGCTCACAACAATAAAAATGCACTGCAATTATTAATATGAGGAATATGATGGTTTGTTGATGGTTTGGTTGATGTTGGTTACTACTTCCACACGAACATAGATGGCAAACAATCAAGAATCGAAAGGATAGTAAATTTTAGGCTAAAAAATATATCTAGAATGGACCAAATACTCTTTATTTTATTTAAAAAACCACAAAAGCGAAATTAATCCGAAAGGATGAATCCGGCTCTGCAGGCTCAAATGTTAATGCGCCGAAATTGCGCTCTGGTTAAGGGGAGAGAAAAAAAGAAATAAAACACGATCACTTTAGTTTTTTTTTTTTGTGAATTAAATAAAATGGTTTCCTTAGTAATTACGCACTCAACCAATAGCCAAGTCGGAATTACCAAACAGACTCACATGAGTTGGTATCTTAAGCGCCAATTCGTTGAAATTTGATATAGTCATATTAATGTTGCAATAAGAAGTAGTGAACAGATTTCAGAGATTGTACAATACGATTAGTGGTGCACCAAACTGTACTATAATTCCATTTTAACTTAAAAACAAGCTGCTAAGGAATCAACATCTACATTCGATTCGACATCATCAAGGAGGATGAGGTTATGAGCTAAAGAACCTGAAACAAAAATCATGTTGGAACGAACCTCCCCAAGGTAAAGAAAAAGCAAGATATTACAAAGGTAACGCAATTATTATATTTCTATCTTCTCAGCTTATAATCTATATTTTAACAAATGCTAATCATGATTGTATAAGTCCATCGCTATTTACTCCACATCAATTGTTAATCGAGCTCCAAACCATCGAAGCTCATGTTTCGCGTCTAGTGCTGAATACATTCAATTTATCGATGATTAAGAAAAGTGTTGTGAAAAGAACACCACATTCCAGATTCGCCTATATTTGCGCAAAAGCAAACAAAAATAATAGACCTCTGATGCAATAAACTGTCCTGAATTGCATCTTCACAGTTGTCCTGGTTTGCCCTCACATTCTTTTTGCGATAAGACAGCATGTCATTTTCCATGTCATAGTACTTGCGTGATAGTGTTTCTTTGTATGTTTGGAAATCTATCATACTAATCTATCATAATCATACTAATAGCAGACTAAATTATACGTATCGGCAACATACAACAATACCGCTTTAAGAAAGTCAAAATAAAATGATCGTCCTAATGGGCAGATGGCAGGTCATGAGGATGGTAATTTCGCTGTATTATAGGAATGTCTGCTAATGTATATGTGTATTTTTTATACCCTCCGCCATACTATGGAGCAGGGCTAGGCAGAAAGCCTCAAAATGTTTTTGTGATTGTATGTGTTTTGAAATAACAAAATATTGCAAGTGTTTTTTGCCTCTCTTTACAGAGTGAGAAATACTTTGTTATCTTTAAATTTTCAATCTGTGAAAATCTTAAAAATACCGAATGTTGCCGTTATATTAGAGTCAAAACGACGACGTGGAACTGCATAGGAAACTTTTGTATAAACCATTACAATATTCAAATGCGAAACTTGAATAAAAGAAACGGTGAATAATGTAACTAAAACCATCAAAATACCGATTATCGGGAGGTACCGTTATATGGAGGCAATACCAAAACGTGGACCTACATGGCCCATTTTCAATACCAAAAGTCCTGCAGACATAATATACATTTGAGCAAAATTTTAATAATCTACTTCATTTCGTGCGGAAGCTAGAGCGATTTCCACAGACGGACGGACATCACTAAATCGAAATAGAATTTTATGGTGATTATGATTATATATACTTTGTGGGGTCTAAAATGTATATTCGAGGTGTTATAAACGGAAAGACAAACTTAATATACCCTCCATATTACGGTGGAGGGTATAAAAAATAATATAAATGTCCTTCAAAAATATATAAGTTAACATAATTTTGATGTTATTTGTGTTAAATAACCATCAAAGTTGACCTTTTAAAAAGTAATACCGATTACCACAGGCTGACATACGTAAATAGTAGTAGAATTTTATGATGATCTGAAACTCATAACCTGCGTTCGGTCCTAAAATATTATTTCTATGAATTACAAACAGAATGACAAACATCAAATCCTGTTCTTTTTCCTAATATTGACTAAGAACGTACATATCATTTCAGAGAAATCAAGGGATATGAAAATGTCCACTAATTTGAAAGGACAATAAATTTATCTAACAATATTTTTTTTTTTTTTTGAGTTTTTCCTTATTGAGGCGAAGATCATATGTTTTATGATTTATGTGTTTGATTTCTCTTCCGAGACGATTTTAATGATCTGAAATTCGCAGTGAAAAGGAAAGCCAGATAGACACTATCACACACTCACCACTATGCGACGCGTTTCGCCGTTGGTTAAGTGGCTCATCAGGCATATTTGGTGTGGATGATGGCTTACAAGGGCCGTTCTCTGGAAAGTAGTATATATTTCGAACTTATTGCAAATTAGCATATGCGAATTATACACTAGAAACTCTCCAGGTTCGACTCAAGTTCTATTGGCAGATCTTTTTCACAGCAAAGTTTTTTTGTTTTTGTAGTGATGGATTTTTTGTCCACAACAACTACATTGCTTCCAATGCATACACTTGTTTTAGTGCTACTTTAGGAAGACGGGTTAATGGCCCTGAACGTAGAGACGGCAACTTCTAGTTGGCTGCACACCGAGGTCCGCGGTTCAATACCACAGCCAGGCTCGGCTGAATTTTTGAGTTTTGCCTTATTAAGGCGAAGATCATATGTTTTATTATTTATGTGTTTGATTTCTCTTTCGAGACGAGCTTAATGATCTGAAATTCGCAGTGAAAAGGAAAGCCAGATAGACACTATCATACACTTTCACCTCTAATTCACCGGTTAAAAACTGTGAATCGATTTCGCCACGCAAAAGTTTTATAATAAATAAAGCTCTTAACATTAAACGTCTCTTTTCCCGTGTCGGAAGATCAATTAGTTTTAGGCGATTCTGATATGGTGGAAGTGTATCATTTATATCCCATCCTAATCCTCTGAGAGCAAATAAAAGAAATTGGGTTTGTACCGATTCCAATTTAGCAGAATATGTTTTTTAAAAAGACTCCACAATACGCAACCGTATTCTAAAGTGGGCCGAACCAAACTAATAAATAAACGCTTAGTCACATAAGGATCGTCAAATTCTTTTGACCATCTTTTTATAAAACCCAGCAATGACTTGGCTTTATTTACACATGAATCAATATGCAAATTAAAACGCAATTTATTGTCTAAAATTACACCAAGATCAACGAATGAGTCTACATTGTCCAATTTGTAGGAACCAATGAGGTAATCACTTTTAAAAGGTTGTGTTCTACACAAAGACAGTTTTTTACATTTCTTGAGATTTAGCGTCATACCATTAGCACTGCACCAATTAACAAGGCAGTAGATATCATATTGCAAGTTAAGGGAACTAATGTGAGAGTCCATATTACAAAAAAGTTTGACATCATCAGCAAACATTAGACAAACGTGGAAGGTCATTAAGATACAATACAAAAAGTAGAGGACCTAAATGGCTACTCTGGCGGACACCAGAGTACACAGTTATCTGTTTAGAAAGAACATTATCAAGTTTTCATGCTACTAGGAAATTCGCAGACTTTACATTTTGAATTTACAAATTTATAAAAGCTTTTATGACTCTTCTGAAAGTTATTTTTCATTTTTCTTAAATAAATTGAATAAGACTTTAAATTTTCAATGTTATATTTACTTCGAGCTTGTGAATATTTTGTATAATTTAAATTGGTATTACATTCTTTAAATTTTTTAAATAACCTAATTTTTATGTTGCGCAAGCGCCTAAGATGTGGGGTAAACCAAACTGGTCCTGAGTCAGGATAGAACTTCAATAATGGAACTGATATAGTTAACGCATTTTTAAGTACGCTATAAAAATTTGAAATTTGCAATTCAATGTCACCTTCATGAGACCAACTTGAATTGGACAATATAGAACGAAGGAGATCAATATTAGTCTTAGAAAAATTTAATTTGGGAGGCTTAGTTTGTGGTTTTGCATAATTTGTTTGAATATTAAGTTCAAGGTCTATGACAAGTGTTGGGTGATATTTATCTTCCGGTTCTACAAAAGGTGAACATTTACTTAATAAAGTATTAACGGATGAAGAAAACACTAAGTCTAATATTTTACCTTTAAAATTATATAAATTATTGAGTTGATATAGACCTTGGTCAAAAATATTTTGCCAAAAATTTTCCATATCATTAGACCGTACTGTTGACGAAACAGTAGCCGTGTCATCATCAAGGATTCACGATGTATTTGGTAAGTTAAATAAATAAATGTATATTCCTAACACGTGAATTCGTATGCAATTTTTGTCAAATAGAAATCAATCAAAAAATATAAATCTTAAAAGTTGTAATTTTTACAATTTCGCAAATATTTGTTTCAAAAATGTAGTGAGATATATTTATGTACACCAATATTTCTTACGGTGTATTCATAAAAATATTCGACAGCACCTTCGACTGCTCGAACAAAACTAAATATTCTCCCAAAACAAATTTGACAGAAAATTCAAAACAATTTATTTATTACAATTGTGTTGGTGAACACACAGATATCCCAAGGGATACTCTTTGCCTAGCCTTGCTACGGAGGGTATATTAACTTTGTCATTCCGTTTGTAACTCCTCATGTGAAACCCAGCCACCATACAGCGGAACCTCCCCATATTCGGTATTTAGATGATTTTTGCGACATTATACATCGGAATTATTTCAAATTTGGCACTTGAAGTTCGTAATAGATACTACAGCTTATGACAGAAAAATGTATGTGCAGGTCCACTTTTTCGTATAACCTCCCCCCCAATAACGATACCTCCCAATATTCGGTATTTTGATGATTTCAGCGTCTACTGAAGTAGTTTCAAATTACAGAACTGCAGTATGTGACAGAAAATTGCCTATGCATGTCCAGGTCTTTGTTTTTGAAAATTTCCAAACTCGTTCCAAATAGTGGATGGTATTCAAAGTTCGACCCGGCCTAACTTACTGCTTTTTAGCTTGTTAAAGGCTTAATTGGCTTGATTCTATAATGGTACCTGATAAGCCAAATGAAAAGGGTGAATAAAGAATCAAACATTATGTTGAAGATGTCATTTATTTTCCAGATTTGAATTTCAGGTTAATAAGATGGTTGTAAATTAATGTTCAGTGAATATTTACTGATGTATTTGAGAGCTATGTTATTGAGAGCTACCGTGAAAAATGATTTTGACTTTGATGCCCAACCTGTACGTTACCAAATGTGTTCCAAAACCTTAAAGACTTGTGCTCTAAGAATTTAGCTACCAGTTTGGCATTCAATTCTCACTGACACGACAAACGTGATATAATCATGCAAAACCAGAGTGGAGTTGCAAACATATATATGAAACAGAAACCTACCAAAAAGGTTGGAAAACAGTAGTCCAATGGAGATACTGCCATCTGCTGTAGTGTGTTTGAAGAAAAAAGCGAGAAAATGGTAATGGTTTGATATGATTGGTATTCAAAATTTATTGGTTCTACGACAAAAAATATAAGAAAGATGATAGAAATACAGAAACGTATTTTTAAGTTCCAAAGGAATCTGTGGAAGAGTGAGACATCATCAATTTTTTGTAGCAAACATAAATAAGAACGGAGAGGTCCCTCCGCTTTCTATAATTTTTGTTCAATCAAACTAATGTTTTGTGACAGTTGAAATTCTAATTTTTTCATTCGATTCCACGCCTCTAGCACCCACCCCTGGACCGCTTCCCTATACGTAGAGAGCGCGTACATACCATGTAGGGGATTGTAGATCAAATGCCAGATGATCTAGCAGCTTGCAAAGTAAAACAAACTTTAAATCTGAAATTACAACTGGGAGTTGTAGATAATATGCAATAAAAAACGAGCTTATATAGTTAAGAAATATACTGGAACTCGAGGTAACATAAAACATTTACTAATATAACATAATTTTTATTGTACGAAATAAAATTGCATTCCTAGAATGCAGTTTTTATCGTGTATAAGGGACTACTTAAGCAAATATTGTTACATAAACAGTTTAAAATTACACAAAGTGATCTCATTGGGTTATTGAATTCATGACTACATCTTGCAATGAGCAGTTTTAACTGCTCGGAATTACGAGTTCTACGAAAAGAAACATTATAGTATATTCCACAAGTGAGAAAAGGGGTAAATAATGCTCGTAACAAAAAATGTCATTTTTCACGTGATGGAAGATCAATTAACATTAAACGAATCTCGCAAGGCGGTAGATGTTCAGAAGGGTTCCAATTTAAACCACGCAAAGTGAAAATTAAAAACTGAATTGGTACTGATTCAATTTTATCAGAAAAATATTTAAAAAATGGACTCTATAATTTAAAACCTTATTATAATACTGGACGAACCAGACTGACATAAAATCTTTTGGTTACGTAAGGATCACTAAACTCTTTGGACCATCGCTTGATGAAACGTAGTAAAGATTTAGCTTTATTAACGCAAGAATCAAAGTGTAAATGAAACCGTAGTTATTCGACTGTTAAGAGCCGTTAGTAAGATAATAATGACTGGTTTTGAATGAGCGACATTTTTTTTTGCATTTTCTTGGATTAAGGGACATACTATTTGCGCTATACCAAGTTACGAGGGACTGTAATTCATATTGTAATGAAATGGCATCGTCAAATGAATTTGTGAGAAGAATCATGAATCAAGGTACATGAAAACGAATAACGTTCGGAATTTCGTTCAGGTAAAAAGCATATAGCAGTGGACCCAAGTGACTTCACTGTGGTACATCAAACGAAACATTAATATTCTTCAAATATGTATCATTAAAGATAACATTTTGGGTGCGACGTTCTAAGTAGAAGGATATTCAGTTTAACTGCCATTTTGGGAAACCCATTAAATCTTATATTATGAGCAAAAGCTTGTGCACTATGGTATACAAACATTTGCTAAATTCAGTATAAGTTGTTGATTATAAATCTACATAAGTTATACCTTATAGGTAATGTTATATCCTAAGCGAAATTAAGATTTCTAACATTTTGGGGATAGCGCTTAATTAAGCGATACATCTATAATAATGGGCAGAACACCTATTTCCTCATTTATAAACAGGAATTTAAAATCTCAATCTCCAGTAATGGAAAATAACCTTTTAAGGGATAAATTAAAAATTTTAGTGAGTGGCATATAAAGTTTACTAGCATAAGATTTTAGAATATACGTTGGAACACCATCAGGACCTGGGGAGAGAGAGGATCGTAATGTTCTTAACCCAGAAAGAACTTCATCCTCTGTTAAGATAATACGAGGAAAATTTAACTTCTCGACTTTGCAGTTACAAATACCGTTAAAAGTGTTCGACGTATAAGATTATTGAAAAATGTTGATGTTGAAGATTCAATACCTCCAAGGTTTATACAGCTGGGAAATTTCTTTGCTTTCCTGTTTATTTAAATGTTTTTGGGATTATGTAACCAGCTCTGTCTCATCTTAATTAAATGTTGAGAGTAACATTTGAAATTTTCGGAGTTGTATTTACACCTTGTAGAAGAATACTTTGAATAGTTCAATGTTGTATTCGATTTTTTATATATTTTTAAATAATCTATTTTAAATTGCGTAAACGCTTCATTACAAGACTAAACCAAGCAGAACCCTGATCTACTTTACGTAACAGTAGGTACAGAATTAGATAAAGCAGAATTAAGCTGCTCATATAATGTTGAGACACAGGAGTTAATGTCGTCAGTAAGATGTCATATAGTGTTCCATAGAAGAGAGAGAAGTACGGTACGTTTTCAAAAGTTACGCCTTTTAATTAAAGCATTAGTAGATATTGTATAAGGAGAAGACGTCCTCAATTCAACAGCGTAGGATGATATGGAGAGCATCTGAAAGTCCAAATATTCAACGAAGAAGGGATCTCTAAATTCAATAATCTGTCTATTTTTGAACGTATGAAGGTTCAAATATAATGTCCCAAAAGGCAACAGAACCAATTCGGTATGACGAGGGGCATAATTAAGAATATTCTCATTTGAGATCCAAGAAACACCAGAAAGGTAAAAATCGCCCATACAAATTAAGGAAGAATTGTCCGTAAGTAAAGAAGGCAATTTAGACATTAAATTGACATGTTGTATATAACTTCCAAGCCCAGAATTAGGATTAATATACTTTAGCATAAACAAATTCACTATTGGCATCAGCTGAGACTTCAATTATTTGGGAAGGAATCGAATTACATTGTGATAATTATCAGATAATTATCAGAGAAGCGCTCCATATCAAGTACATCGGATTAAAACCATGTTTCAGTAAAAGAAATACAGAAACGTATTTTTAAGTTCCAAAGGAATCTGTGGAAGAGTGAGACATCATCAATTTTTTGTAGCAAACATAAATAAGAACGGAGAGGTCCCTCCGCTTTCTATAATTTTTGTTCAATCAAACTAATGTTTTGTGACAGTTGAAATTCTATTTTTTTCATTCGATTCCACGCCTCTAGCACCCACCCCTGGACCGCTTCCCTATACGTAGAGAGCGCGTACATACCATGTAGGGGATTGTAGATCAAATGCCAGATGATCTAGCAGCTTGCAAAGTAAAACAAACTTTAAATCTGAAATTACAACTGGGAGTTGTAGATAATATGCAATAAAAAACGAGCTTATATAGTTAAGAAATATACTGGAACTCGAGGTAACATAAAACATTTACTAATATAACATAATTTTTATTGTACGAAATAAAATTGCATTCCTAGAATGCAGTTTTTATCGTGTATAAGGGACTACTTAAGCAAATATTGTTACATAAACAGTTTAAAATTACACAAAGTGATCTCATTGGGTTATTGAATTCATGACTACATCTTGCAATGAGCAGTTTTAACTGCTCGGAATTACGAGTTCTACGAAAAGAAACATTATAGTATATTCCACAAGTGAGAAAAGGGGTAAATAATGCTCGTAACAAAAAATGTCATTTTTCACGTGATGGAAGATCAATTAACATTAAACGAATCTCGCAAGGCGGTAGATGTTCAGAAGGGTTCCAATTTAAACCACGCAAAGTGAAAATTAAAAACTGAATTGGTACTGATTCAATTTTATCAGAAAAATATTTAAAAAATGGACTCTATAATTTAAAACCTTATTATAATACTGGACGAACCAGACTGACATAAAATCTTTTGGTTACGTAAGGATCACTAAACTCTTTGGACCATCGCTTGATGAAACGTAGTAAAGATTTAGCTTTATTAACGCAAGAATCAAAGTGTAAATGAAACCGTAGTTATTCGACTGTTAAGAGCCGTTAGTAAGATAATAATGACTGGTTTTGAATGAGCGACATTTTTTTTTTTTGCATTTTCTTGGATTAAGGGACATACTATTTGCGCTATACCAAGTTACGAGGGACTGTAATTCATATTGTAATGAAATGGCATCGTCAAATGAATTTGTGAGAAGAATCATGAATCAAGGTACATGAAAACGAATAACGTTCGGAATTTCGTTCAGGTAAAAAGCATATAGCAGTGGACCCAAGTGACTTCACTGTGGTACATCAAACGAAACATTAATATTCTTCAAATATGTATCATTAAAGATAACATTTTGGGTGCGACGTTCTAAGTAGAAGGATATTCAGTTTAACTGCCATTTTGGGAAACCCATTAAATCTTATATTATGAGCAAAAGCTTGTGCACTATGGTATACAAACATTTGCTAAATTCAGTATAAGTTGTTGATTATAAATCTACATAAGTTATACCTTATAGGTAATGTTATATCCTAAGCGAAATTAAGATTTCTAACATTTTGGGGATAGCGCTTAATTAAGCGATACATCTATAATAATGGGCAGAACACCTATTTCCTCATTTATAAACAGGAATTTAAAATCTCAATCTCCAGTAATGGAAAATAACCTTTTAAGGGATAAATTAAAAATTTTAGTGAGTGGCATATAAAGTTTACTAGCATAAGATTTTAGAATATACGTTGGAACACCATCAGGACCTGGGGAGAGAGAGGATCGTAATGTTCTTAACCCAGAAAGAACTTCATCCTCTGTTAAGATAATACGAGGAAAATGATTTAACTTCTCGACTTTGCAGTTACAAATACCGTTAAAAGTGTTCGACGTATAAGATTATTGAAAAATGTTGATGAATAAAGTAGCAATATTTGAGTTACCACAAGATTCAATACCTCCAAGGTTTATACAGCTGGGAAATTTCTTTGCTTTCCTGTTTATTTAAATGTTTTTGGGATTATGTAACCAGCTCTGTCTCATCTTAATTAAATGTTGAGAGTAACATTTGAAATTTTCGGAGTTGTATTTACACCTTGTAGAAGAATACTTTGAATAGTTCAATGTTGTATTCGATTTTTTATATATTTTTAAATAATCTATTTTAAATTGCGTAAACGCTTCATTACAAGACTAAACCAAGCAGAACCCTGATCTACTTTACGTAACAGTAGGTACAGAATTAGATAAAGCAGAATTAAGCTGCTCATATAATGTTGAGACACAGGAGTTAATGTCGTCAGTAAGATGTCATATAGTGTTCCATAGAAGAGAGAGAAGTACGGTACGTTTTCAAAAGTTACGCCTTTTAATTAAAGCATTAGTAGATATTGTATAAGGAGAAGACGTCCTCAATTCAACAGCGTAGGATGATATGGAGAGCATCTGAAAGTCCAAATATTCAACGAAGAAGGGATCTCTAAATTCAATAATCTGTCTATTTTTGAACGTATGAAGGTTCAAATATAATGTCCCAAAAGGCAACAGAACCAATTCGGTATGACGAGGGGCATAATTAAGAATATTCTCATTTGAGATCCAAGAAACACCAGAAAGGTAAAAATCGCCCATACAAATTAAGGAAGAATTGTCCGTAAGTAAAGAAGGCAATTTAGACATTAAATTGACATGTTGTATATAACTTCCAAGCCCAGAATTAGGAGTAATATACTTTAGCATAAACAAATTCACTATTGGCATCAGCTGAGACTTCAATTATTTGGGAAGGAATCGAATTACATTGTGATAATTATCAGATAATTATCAGAGAAGCGCTCCATATCAAGTACATCGGATTAAAACCATGTTTCAGTAAAAGTAAAAAAATTAAATTCCCAAAATAAACTTTTAAGGAACAATCCCAATTTATTTAATCCTCTAAGATTTTGATGAAGGATCGCGAAAACTGCATTTATTTTTTTTATATTCATAGGTCCAAATCAATTAGAGCATTCTCCAAACAGAAATTCTTTTACCAAGATATTTTCGGACCAAAACAAACTAATAAATAGTGCTTAAAAAAACTTGGAGGAACAGTTACTTTAAATGACTGTTGGGAGGAACGACATTTAAATATGTTCAAATTTTCATTATTTACACCATCTAGATTATATTTTAAAAAGCTACGAATGTTGTTGTTGTTTTATCAGGCTGGAGTCTAGATATAAATACTGTTTTACGACGTGGTATAACATTAAGATTATTAGAAGTAGAGGGATCAGGATCCAGGACAACTGGTCAGAAGATTAATAATAACGGTTACTTATGCGCAAATGTTGTACGCAGCTCCTATTATTAGTGATGCCAATGGAACACTAAAATGTTGACTTATATGATTGATAAAATACACCGTGTATGTCTGCTACGAGTTACATCCGCATATCAAACAGTGTCTACTGCAGCACTGTCGGTATTTTCTGGTATAATGCCAATAATTTAGCAATTTGAGAAGAGGAAATATTTTTACGATCATCGGAAATGCCTGCTATGCATTCATAGTAGCCAAGAGCTGCAGCAAATAAATATGGAAGATAAACGCATATTAAGCCAAAAATGGCAATAAAGCTGGGAAAGCTGTCCAAATGGAAGAAATACATTCGAATTAATTCCATTTATAGAAACATGGACGAAACGAAATAACGGATAACTTAATTTCTTCCTGTCCCAAATATTTAGCGGACATGGAAATTTTGCCACATACTTACATAGGTTTCATGTTAAAGAAAATCCAATTTGTGCAACTTGTGGACTATATGAAGACACCGAAGAACATACATTCTTCAGATGTGAGTACAATGAAATCAAACGGCTTGCAATAAAATATGTGTTAAGAATAATAGATCTTTAAAGGAGAAATGCTGGAATCAGAAGAACAATGGGTGAAATATACAGCTTATATTCAAGATATAAGGACGGAGAAAAGTCCATACGAGAGAAAACAACAAGCGAATCCATAATCATAGTATGTAAGTAAAAAAGCAGTAAGTTTGGCCGGGCCGACTTTTGAATCCCCTCCACCACTTGGAACGAATTAGACAATTTTCAAAAAAATAAAATCCATTAAATTTTATTTTAAAATCTTTAAAATATCTATCCCCCCGATATATGGGGGATATATGATATTGTGGACCTATTAAGACAAATCAATGTCTGGGTGTAAAGTACTTACAACTTACTCCTTGTGTGGATTTTCAGATAATTCCGTTGAAAAATGTGGCTAAAATCATCAAAATACAGAATACCGGGGGGTACCGTTATATGGGGGCTATACGATATCGTAGACCTATATAGATAATTCTCTGCCGAGGTATAAAGTGCACACAAGGAACTCCAAACAATTCCGTTGAAAAATGTGGGTAAAGTTATCAAAATACCGAATATTGGGGGTACCTTTATATGGGGGTATACGATATCGTGGACCGATATAGCCCATCTTCGAACTTGACCTGCCTGCAGACAAAAGAGAGATCTGTGCAAAATTTTAGCTTCCTATCTTAATTCGTTTAGACTGTAGCGTGATTACAACAGACGGACGCGGCTAAATCGTCTTAGAATTTTACGCTGATCAAGAATATATATACTTTGTTGGGTCTAAAATGATTATTTCGATGAGTTGCAAACGGAATGACGAACTTAATATATCCTCCATACTATATATGGTGGAGGGTATAAATATGTGGATGGGTGAGTGGATAAAATATGAAGGCATAGACCCGTCAATAAACTGTAACCCGAAGTAATGCGAAAGCGGTCCCGGGGTATTGGTTCCTGTGTAGGACAACAATTGGTAGCATGCCAACATTTCGTCTAAAAAAGTAGAGGGATTAACGCAATTTATAACCGCGGAATAGTTAGAACATGCATAACTACTGTAGGTTGGTTAGCTTCTATACTATTTGTCTGTTTGGCTGTCGAACTCGCGGGAATAGATTTCTTTGGAGTTGTCCCTCCTTTCAAGTGGGTTTTCCCAACTCAAAATAATATTAATATGCCATTGCAGCCCATTTTGGACATCTCTTGGAAGGTTTACGCGACACGCAAAAGGATATCCTTGCCCTGGTTGGTCGTGTACCACAATCACGCTTCTCAATTGAGCGCTGGGCGTAACTACTGTTCTTGTAGGTGCCAAACGGGGGTTACGGCGGGTAATGTCGAACTCTGTCTCCGACTCGGTCTCTGTGGAATCCGCATATCTAGGTGACATCGGGTTCCTAGGATGAACGTATCTATTCTCTGGTTCGGATTCGGAGAAATCGGTTTCCGTTGACTCGATATATCTGGGTGGAGTCGGGTTTTGGTGACTGGTGGGTTCCAGCTAGTGGCTTTTTTCATCATCCGAAATCTCTATTGTCTCCAATAGCACCTCATGTCTTGTGTCTGAATATGGTAGTCCGGTGAAAAACCTCTCAGGAGTGATCCCGTCCATGGAGTCTTCTATGATGATGGTTGATGATAATGGGGACACTATGGGAGACTGCGTGTTGGGGTTAAATTGCGGTTTCTTTGTAGATCCAAACGACATGTGGGTGGGAAGATGCTTTAGGCTTGCGGATTCCGTTTGGCTGTCCAGCCCCTGGTGCTTGTAAAAGGCTTTGGTTTTAACAGTGGGTGGGTGATCCTCTATCTTGCTGGAGAAGAAAGAAAAGTATCAGAATTATTTACCCGTTTGAGTCTGTGTGAATCTTTACACCCCGTCTGGGCTTTGTCCGTCAAGAAGAAGGGTTTTAGTTCACAAGTGTTTATTGTTATTCCGGTTTATTGTTATTCCATTTGGGGATGCTGGTTGCGTTGGGCTGCCGATCTCCAGGGGAGATGTCACACCACTAGGGCTCGTCACCGCCATCGTGGGTGCTTTCTTTGGTGATACAATGGACTTACTGTCTTGTCTGGAGCCGGACTGCTCATGAAACTCCTGCAAACACAATAGCCTTCCAAGGACATCCTTATCATGCTCCTCTCTCAAAAATATTCCTAACCTCTTTAGCATTTCCTCTACCGTTCCGTTTATGTCCAGACCGAACTCATTTCAATAGTTTCCCAATTCCTCTTTCCGAACGCTATAAGCCCATGATGTACGTAAAGTGGCGGGCATGTTATTAAGCCGCGAATATATCTCTCTATCGGTGATCCTGTTTGCTCCTTACTCTTATCCCTGCTCGGGCGCCACTGTAACGACACGATTTCTGCCGTTGCTAGGTTAAGCTCGCGTTGGCCAAGGTACGTCACAGAAATTTGTTTATTTCAGCGACTTGAGTAAGGAGAAGGTTTCAGATATTGTCTTGGGGGAGATACCCAGCTTTATTTCACTTATTTTTTTTATTTTAGTCGTAAATTCAGGCTGATTCATTTGTATGGCTAACTCGACAATCGTCCGGCGACGTGTCCTGGAATGTTCCTGATGGGAGGCTGCTTCTGGGGGTTCTGGCTTCCAGCGGCTTGGGAAACTCGCTGGCTCAATTATGGGGTCCTATGTTGGGTTCTGGAACCGTGGGTACGCGGTCTCCCGTGGCTATCGAACTCGCGGGAATAGATTTCTTTGGTATTGTCCCTCCTTTCAAGAGTGGCTTTTTCCAACTCACTCTTCTGCGGAGCAACCTGAGGGCTTTTAGGAACTGGAACCCTTTCTCTGAGTGGCGTAGGGAAACTCACTCTTAATGCTTTGTGTCTGAGAGTCTTACCTGTCGTAACCTGGTATCCTCCTTGGGTATCGTATCACGGTCTTCTCAGTTCCCGCACTTGCGTTACCGGTTTTCACATAATTGATCCCCACTCACAGCGAGCCACTCCTTTTATAGAGATCGGTGTCAGGACGGTGTGCTTTCACATACCTTCGCAGTGTTGTTGCTACAGGTTGTTGTTACCTCCTTGGTGTAAACAAGTTGTTTACATCTTGGTGTGCTTAAAGGTGCCCTACAGACGTATGTTGTTTCTACATTTTACTCGCGGTTCCTTTGCATAAACAAGTTGTTTACACCTTAGCGGCGCTTCAAAGGGCTCCATCTACGCCTGTTATTACTACTTGTTTTTCTCGCTATCACTGCATAAACAAGTTGTTTACTCTTCGGTGTCGCTGGGGAATTGCCTTACACATGCATGTTGTTGCTACTTGTTTTTCTCGCGATCACTTACATAAGTAAGTTGTTTACTCCTTTACATCGCTGGAGAATGCCTTACATATGCATGTTGATGGTACTTGTTTTTCTCCAGCGAGACATTTGGATCATAGACATAAACAAATTGTTGACAATTTGGGCTACTGATAATTGTTGTGGCAGTAATCCTCGTCAACAAAAATAAAACCTTAGGGACGTATAGAAGTTATGGCAAACAATGTATTTTTCAATAAATTCATATATTCAATTCAAATACCATAAAAAAATTATTTTAATAATAATAATTAATTATGTCGATGCACAGCATCGGGATGTTGAGCCGGACACCAGTTACGACTTCCGGCGTTACACAACTTGTATTTCTCTATATTCAAAACAATAAATAAATGTAATGAAATCGAACTGTCTACCATTAAAGCCAGCATATTTATGATGCCAAAGTTCATCACAAATAAAGCAAGAAATTAGACGTTCATTGCTGTTTCTAACAGCGCAATTTTATTTACGTGAAGAAAAAATACAAATGATTCGCGAAAACTTCACACTAATGGAAATTTAGTAAATGCGATTTTTTGAAATTTTACTACTTAGCACTTGTGAAGACAAAATAAACACGATAAAATGAATTGGTTTTTACACCCTCTACCATACTATGGAGGGTGTATTAATTCTGGCATTCCGTTTGTAACTCCTCGAAATACTCATGTCAAACACAACAAAGTATATATATTCTTGATCAGCGTAAAATTCTAATTCGTTTTAGCGGTGTCCGCATGTCTGTCCGTCCGTCTGTCGTAATCACGCTATCTTTCGAAAGATAATGATAGAAATGAGATAGAAAGCTAAAATTTTGAACACATGTGTACTGTGCCAGTAGGCAGGTGAAGTTCGTAAATGTGTCATGTAGGTCCAAGTTTCAATATAGCCCCCATATAACGATACCTACGGATATTCGGTGTTTTTATGATTGTAGCGAAATTATTCTCCGCAATTGTTTCAAATTAGGTATTTGAAGTTCAAAATTGATACTACAGCTCAGACAGAAAATTGGCTGTGCAAATCAACGTCTTCGTGTAGCCCCCATTTAACGACACCTCCCTATATTCGGTATTTTGATCATTTTAGCGACATTATTCTTCGGAATTTGTTTAAATTTGGCGCTTAAAGTACGTAATGGATACTACAGCCTATGACAGAAAATTGTCTCTGCAGGTCAACGTCTTCATATAGCCCCCCTGTTACGGTACCTCCCCATTTCGGTATTTTGAAGATTTTAGCGTCATTATTCACCGGAGAAGTTTCAAATTATGTATTTAGAGTTCGTAATGGGAACTACATTCTTTGATAGAAAATTGTCTATGCAGGTCCAGGTCTTCGTATAGGCCCCATATATCAGTACCTCCCTATATTCGGTATGTTGACGATTTTAAGTACAATACTCACATATTTGAAGTTCGTAATGGGTGCTATAGCCTGTGACAGAAAATTGTCTATGCAGGTCCAGGTCTTCGTATAGCTCCGATATAACGGTACGCCCTATATACGGTATTTGGATGATTTTAGCTACATTATTCACCGTTTATTTCAAGTTTCGAATTTGAATATGGTAATGACTTGTAACAAACAATGCCTATGTAGGTCCCCTTCGTATAGACCTCAATATAACGGCTATATTTGGTATTTTTAAGATTTTAACAGAATTTTTAACGCATTTTATTTATTATTATTTGGAAATTTCCAAATTCGTTCCAAATGGTGGAGGGTATTCAGAGTTCGGTCCGGCCGAACTTACAGCTTTTTAAACTGTTAACGACTTAAAACGACGCACGGAGAAGCTATTTAGAATGTCTATTTCTGTTTTATTTAGCAAGATCTTTTACTTATTACAAACGAATGAATTTTCCATGGAAAAGGGTGAAATATGCGACATTGTTAAAAAATATTTAATAACACAGGGGGCTGTATTAATTTCTTAAAAATTAAGTTGGGAGTGTATATAAAATTTCCTCCTGCTTGAAATTTAATTTGTATTCCTCTATAAAACTCTCAGAAAAAACAAGAGAAAGCTAACTTATAAAGATTCTATCTTTCCAAATTACAATTGTGTGGAACAAACTGAATTTGTACGATCCAAGAAAAAGTTAACAATCAAAGACAATTTATATCTTTTTTTTCAAAATTTGAAAGATAATATAGAGAAAGCAAGTAGAGAAAGCAGTGTGAACATATTATGCAAGTTGTAATAACTTGATCAAAGTCGATCTTTTTTAATAAAGCAATGCCGAAAGGTGATACTATAGACGTAAAAAAATGAATTATTCTTCGTGTAACCCAAGAGAGAGTTATACAGGTAATGGTATCAAACGAGCTTATGGTAACATAATATGTCAAAATAAGTTTTTGTAATTAATATTCGTCTTGTTTATTTAGAACGTAAATTTAAACTTCAAATTGTGTCGAAAAAGCTTAAAAAATTCTTCATAAAAATTATATTTGTGTGCCGAGGAATGAATTGAGGAGGTACATGTGAGGTTTCAAATACAGCCATGGATGTCTGGTGGCGATTACGCTACCTCGGTTCTGGTCAAATGCCGTTCTAAATATTCACTCCGGTGATTAAGGGCTTGATGATTGTATCGTTGCTGCTAGCATCCGAACCTTTACACAACTTCAATGCCGTCTCTTTTAAGACTTTCATATATAAATACCACTTTTTATCTCAATTTGATATAAGATTGTGGGCAGGTTAAATTTGTTATTCCTTTTGTAACACCCCACGAAGTATATTTATTCTTGATCATCAGGCGAAATTTCCAAACGAAGTGATTGTAAAAAATTCTTCTGAGATCCAGTTTACATTTAGTCAAACGAAGGACGGCATTTTAAAGGCCTTGTGGTAGAGATTTCCTGTTGTCTGAAAGTCTTAGTTACACTTTTCAGATTAATGCGTTACAATTTTGTTTTATGGGTTCTTAAGCAGTAGACAACTATCTGGCAAAAATATTGCGTACATAAAGGAATTGGTATATCGACTATTGCCACTGGGTTCGTCTTTAATTAATTGTAGTCGGATAATAAATGCTATCGACTCAGTTTCTGATAATATGATCATCAAATGGAACTTTAATTACCATCAAAATATCGAATATCGGGTAAATTTAAACTTAAAATTATTTGTCGTAGATTGCAGTACCTATTAAGATCTTCAAATACGAAATTTGAAACAATTCCGTTAAATTTTTTTTTTGTATTTTTCAATTATTGATTTTCTTAATTATATCCATCGTGGAACTAAGAATTGAAGTCATGTAATCATATGATTACAATTTTTTCAAAATTGTACAAGTCAATTTCAAAATAGTTTTGACATTCATATCAATATATACATACACTTTTGTCAGTCACATTCAAACCTAATTCTTAATCCAAATAAAACTATATTTTTTAATTTCATTGTAAGTTTTGTAATTATGTTAGTATGTGCAGTTTGGACCAAAACGGACACGAATCTAATCAAAATACACTGACATTTTTATTTCGATGAGACAAATTTTTCCGAGAAAAGAAACGGTAAGGGAAGGAAACAAGTAGGTAGAATATCCCTAATCATTCTCGATATTCAGAGGAGATCTGTTGCATTGTGTCAGATTTAAGTCAGCATAGCAAGTGTTGCTTCGCTTACTTTTCACCCCCAGATAGTAGTAATCAAAATCACCATAGGTTTCGTTTGGATGTCATGCCAAATTTTGGAGAAATATTTGAGCGAATATGTCTAAAGTTCTCTCTTCCGAAAAGAATATAATCAAATACGACTAGCATTGTTGATATAGAACATTTTGCTGGGTACGATGATGGAATTGACCAATTTTCACTAATTGAATATTTGAATAAATAACAAACAATGTTCAATTTTGTGACAGTTCATATATACTGTTGCATATGACAAGTTCAGTTACAGAAAATGTAGAGATGGGTGTACAAGTTCCAATACCGTCGTATGAACTTGTTGTGGTCAAATTCTACTGAGTAGTTTTGAGCCGAAATTTATTGTTGAACGAACAACAACATTATTTTTCAAAGTACAACAAACACAATAGTGTTCTGGTGATACTTCGTTCGTTGTCTTCAAATAAAACGCTGGAAAATAAACTTTACTTCACAAAAAGACACAGTACCTCAATTTATTTATAAATTCAAATATTTTCTTGGATCTGGCGATATGCACAATAATTTTCAACTCCAAGAAGCAGAATAATTTTTTCTTGGTGGTGATGGGACCTCATCGATGAATTTTTTATCGAGGTCGATGAGGTCCATTTCGATGTCATCAGCAAGGGGATTGGGCTGTTATCCAAAAATGGGATTGCTTATTTGAAATAACTTAATTCTACCGTGATTATTCCTTTGCCAACATATTTTTGTCAAAATGTAAATGTAAAAATACATTGCAGATACACAATTCATAGATTTGACCCCGAATTTATAAAGCTATCTTGAAAAATGCATAAGAATCTTGCTGTGAGATTCAACCGCGGCCCACTGTGTGTTACCAGCTATAAGTCATTTGGAATGACTTAACCTTTTTATACCCTCCACCATACTATGGAGGGTATATTAATTTTGTCATTCCGTTTGTAACTCCTCGAAATACTCATGTCAGACCCAACAAAATATATATATTCTTGATCAGCGTAAAATTCTAAGACGATTTAGCCAAGTCCGTCTGTCTGTGTGTCTGTCTGTCTGTCTGTTGTAATCACGCTATCTTTCGAACAACTTGAGATAGAAGGCTAAAATTTTGCACACATGTATATTTTACCAGTAGGCAGGTTAAGTTCGTAAATGGGCCATGTAGGTCTAAGTTATCATATAGCCCCCATATAACGGTACCTCCCGATATTCGGTATTTTGATGATTTTAGCGACATTATTCACCGGAATTGTTTCAAATTTGGCATTTGAAGTTCGTAATGGATACTACGCCTAAGACAGAAAATAATTTGTGTAGGTCCACGTCTTCGTATAGCCCCTATATAACGGTACGCCCCGATATTCGGTATTTTGATGATTTTAGCGACATTATTTAACGGAATCGTTCCAAATTTTTTTATTTGAATTTCGTAATAGATACTGCAGCATAAAACAGAAAATGGGCCATGTAGTTCCACGTGTTCGTATAGCCCCCATATACCGTATCCCCCGATTGTGGGGGGGGATTGTTTCAAATTTCGCATGTGAAGTTCGTAATGGATACTTCAGCCCATGCCAGAAAATTGTCTGTGCAGGTCCACGTCTTCGTATAGCCCCCATATAACGGTACCCTCTATATTCGGTGTTTTGATGATTTTAGCTACATTTAAACAGATTTTTCTTCAAGTATCGCATTAAAATATTGTAATAACTTATGACAAAAGTTGAATATGCAGGTCCACGTCGTCGTATAGGCATTCGGAATTTTTAAGATTTTAACAGAATTTTTATTTTATTTTATTTTTTTTTTTTTGGAAATTGTCAAATTTGTACCAAATGGTGGAGGGTATTAAAAGTTCGGCCAGGCCGAGCTTTTTTACTTGTTAATTCTACCGTGATTATTCCTTTGCCAATATCTTTTTGTCAAAATGTAAATGTAAAAATCCATTGCAGAATCTTGCTGTGAGATTTAATCGCCGCCTCTGTGTGTTACCAACTAGAATTTTCGGTGTCAACGCTATAACAGTTGGAAGCAATGTAGTTGTTGTGGACAAAAAATATATCACTACAAAAACAAGATTTGCTCTGAAAAAGATTTGATAGTAGAGCTTGAATCGAACTTAAAGGGATTCTTGTTAATATTTTTCAGAATGTGAGGAAAAATGTTTTTTTTTTTTAATTCAAGTTTGTTTTTTATTCGACCTTGTCCAATGTAATTTCAATAAATAAATTTTATTTAATTTAAATATTTATTTTATCACAGCATTAAATTATTTAACAAAACAATAAAAGACAAACAGAAAAACAGAAATATACACAGAAAATAAATATATTGCTTACATGTAAAACATCCATAAAAGTGTCAAGTTTTACTTAAACCTACGATAGAATTTTACTATCATCGTCTGTGGTAAATATTGCACTGAGTTGTTTTACATATTGCACGATCTATTTTTCTGTGTGAGATGGCGGTAGCAGCGTGACCAGATCTAAAATAGTGTTGCAGCTAAAATAGCATAAAAATAATGCTAAACAATGCCAAACAAAAAAATAAAATACCAAAAAATAAAGCTAAATATAAAAACGTTTTCAAAACCCTGCAACACTACGTGTTGGAGTTATTATAAGTTTGTTTGGGAAAAAAATTATGTAACACTTCGAAATTTTGGCTTCCCACAGGGGAAAGTATATATTGATCTTCCAATCTTGCTGAGCTGAGGCGATCTAGCTATGTTAATTTGCAATCACGCTACAGGTCACAATTATAGACCAATCGACGTGGAATTTAGCATGGGGTTAGAGCTTAGGACTGGGCAGAAGCTTTGGTCATCGGATAATATTGAGCGGGTGAAATAGACAATAAGTTTTGTGTTAAAAAAAAAAAAAACAATTTTGCCATTAAACCGAGAATATTCTTAATCCCGGTAGAATTACAAATAAAGGAAAAGGTCAATTCTGACCGTTACGTAGATGTCGATAGTGAAGATAACGGATATATATAGCGACATATATTCGCTAGATTCAAAAATAGCTGGACTGATTTTGACAAATCTTGTCAATTCAGAATGCCCTCTTAACAGGAAAGAAAAAAATCTAGACCAAAACGCATGAAAAGATCCCAATAAAGATGAGAATATTGATTTTCTTAAATTTTTCCATTTTGTCACATTATTGTCGCATGAGAAATATTCTAATTTGACTTACAATATTGAATTTTACATTTTGTAATATTTTTATTCGATAGTGAAGATAATAGATATATATAGCGACGTATATTCCAAAATAGCTGGACTGATTTTGACAAATCTTGTCAATTCAGAATGCCCTCTTGACAGGAAAAAAAAATCTATACTAAAACGCCTGAAAATATCCCAATAAAGATGAGAATATTGATTTTCTTATATTTTTCCATTTTGTCACATTTTTGTCGCATGAGATATTTTTAATTTGACTTACAATATTGAATTTTACATTTTGTAATATTTTTATTCCTTAAAACACTATATAGTTAGGATATTCTATACAGCGCACATTTATGGCCCGATCCTCACGAAATGTTGGATGGAGGTGGAGTTAGTGTCAGAATAGAAGCCTGATGTTTTTGGAGATGATCGCAAAATATTTAGGGGTTCAAATGGACCAAAAACTTAAAATTTTTTGACACGTCATAATTATCGTCCGATCCTTAGGAAATTTTAAGTGGGGGTTCCGTATCGGCCCTGCCAAGCATTTTGGATGGCCATCGGATAAAAGTTAGCGGATTAAATGGGCCCAAATTTTTGTTGGAAAAAGTACCAAAATGTCTATTTCATCGAAATGCTTAAATTGAATTCCAGACGAATTAAGAAATACCCAATTGACGCACTTCAGATCGTTTTTACAACAATTCTTATAGAGAAACATTAATTTACAAATATTGTTTTGTATAGTCATTAGTATGACTCTCTTTTCTTATGCTTTAATATTCTATAAGAATATGCACTACTTCGGTCCAAACCATGAACATTTTTAGATATGACAGGTTTTTGGAAAAATTGGTTCTGTTCTGTTTTTAAATTTAATATGATTTTATTAAAATGTTCGCAACCTTTATTTAACCTTTTCAAACCGCATCTAATGTAAAGAAGTGAATTCATATTGTATGATATCATTATATTTTTAATTTCTGCTTTTATAAGGTTCATGCCACTAAAGACTCTTCCAACTTCTGCGTTACCAAATGGTAAAACAAGACATTTCATAACAAAAGAAGACAATTCCTTGAACGGGTTTTCATTCAACAAATTTTTTCATTGTTATACACATATCCAAAAATAAATCGTTGAGATTATGTTTGCCCATTCATATGTACTTAGCTTTTGTCATTGCTTTTCTAAAATAGTAATTTCATTCAAAAAGGTTATGCAATATAATTTTTTAGATTTAAAAAAAATTGGATTTATAAGAAAGTATTAAAATATAAGAAATTTTTTGGACAAAAAAATGCTAAAAAGTGCTAAACTAATAATTTCAAAAAGCTAAGAAAAATGCTAAATGCTACATAAAAATTTTGCTGCTAAATACAAAAAAAAATTCTAAATGTAGCTGCAATGCAAATGCTAAAATGGCCACACTGGGCGGTAGCAATAAGCTGCGATATCCGTGTCGCTCTTATATACATATATATATATATACAAAGAGAATAAGCTATAAGAGCGACACGGATAACGCAGCTTACTGCTACCGCCATCTCACATAAAAAAATAAATAAACCAATTTGAGCACTGATAAGCAAATATTTAACTTTTTTTATGCTTTTTATACCCCCAATATTGAAAGAAGGATATATGTTCCTTGACCTTGATTTTACAGTGTTGAAATGAATGTTGAATTTTAACTATCAAGTTAATCGATGAGAAAGTCGTCTTCGCCAACGGAAAATGGATACGTTGAATCGCACGTTATAAAATCAAACATTAAGCTTAAGAATGCCATTTATTTTAAAGATTTGATAAAAACCTTAAAACTTTGTTAACCTGGAACAAGACGGTTGCAAGTAAATGTTTCGCGAACATTTTCAAAGATTGTGCTATGATTACGGATGAAAGCCGTATGTTATTGAGAGCTACTGTGAAAAATGATTTTGCCTTTGACGCTCAACATGTAAGTTATTATTCAGTGTGCGGATCAAAGTAAGATTCCGTAAAATATTTACATATGTCATGAAGAAAGTCTCTGAAGTTTTCAAAAAGTTTGAGGAATTCAAGAGCAGGGTGGAGTTGCAAACGGGTGGCAAATATGTCTAAGAAATAGAAACCCACCAAAATTTCAAGAGTTATTGGCTCTACGACAAAAATACAAGAATGTTATGGAAAAACTGGTCGTTACCTTCGATCAAGATCATACATAACAAATACAAGACATGTATTTTTTGTGCCATCGGAATCTTTTCAAGAGGGAGACAGAGAAGAAGCTAGCCATGTAATGTTCAATAATCAGACAAATTTTATAGATTCACTTCCCCATATGTGCAAAACAATACCGATTTATCCCAAATGAACAAACTAACTGATCTAGAATATATATATATACAAAAAAAAAAAAAAAAAAAAAAAATATATATATATATATATATATATATATATATATATATATATATATATATATATATATATATATATATATATATATATATATATATATATATATTGTAGATCAGCGTAGAATTCTAAGACGATATAGCGTCCGTCTGTTGTAAGCACGCTATCTTTCGAACGAGTTGAGAAGGCTAGAATGTTGCATACATGCATAGTTTACCAGACAGGTTCAGTTCGTAAATATGCTATGTTGGTCCACGTTTCCGTATAGCCCCCATATAAGGGTACCTCCCGATATTCGGTATTTTCGTGATATTAGCGACGTGATTTACCGGAATTATTTGAAATTTTGTATTTAAAGTTCATAATGGGTACTATATCCTATGACAAACAAATTCGTATGTAGGTTCAAATTTTCGAATATCCCCTATATAACGGTGCACGCCGATATTCGGTATTTTGATGATTTTAGCGACATTATTCACCGGAATTGTTTTAAAATTGGCATTGATGTTCGTAATGGGTACTACAGCTTATGACAAAAAAAATTGTAAGCAGGTCCACGTTTTCGTATAATCTCCATATAACAGTTTTCATTTAAGTGATAGTTTCCGGAAGTTTTCTTAAAGTTCCTTCCAAGTGGTGTTTTTTTGTTTTTTTTTTTTTTTTTTTATTTATCAATATATTTTGCTCATTACAAATACGAGAAAAACCCCCATTTGCACCGTAAGAAGTTCAATTAAAATAATTTCTTCTAAATGAAAAAGTGGGACATATGCGGTATTATTTAAAATAATCCCAACTGTCGCAATTCATATTAAAATATTAAGCTGAAAGCATTAATAAGATTACTTGGAATTTCATTTGAATTCCACTCTAAGCATCTCAACGCACACAAGAAGAGTTGAACTTATTTAGATTCTTGTACAGATTTTTTAATTACAATTGATAGAAATAGCTCCAAAGTACGCAATCATATTGCAAATTTGGTTGAGTTAACTAATAAAGAAGCGTACGTAAAAGTCGTTGATTTCGACTGTAACGATTCGGGTTAATTAACCCAAGAGTAAAATCTTAATTTATTGTCTAATATGACACCAAGATCTAAGAACGATTTGACAATAAAAAGTTATGAATAACAATTTACATCATTAATTGCAAAATTTAGAACAAGTACTTTGAACTAGCAAAAATATTTCTTATTTTGTAAGTGCCATATCCCTCATCAAATCCCATTCTACACGTGCCTTTCTTTTTGAGTTAACAAACTTGTAGAAGTTTTTAGAATCTCCACGAAGATTAGTCCTCATATTGACTATGAAACCAGAAAAAAATTTTTCAATGTTATATATTTTTAGGTTTTCTAGAAATATGTAAGTTAGACAGTAGTTTTAAAAATATTTTTTACAATATGTGTTTTGTTAACAAACATCTACCCATATCACAATGCAATTTATACGAGGCAATCTCATGATAACATATGATATAAAATCGTATTGGACCGTAGAATAGAGAAAAGTATAACTTTACATTTCCCGACAAAGTGGCGTAATCAGGTTTAAGTGTATTTAAATTTAATAGGTACATGAACAATCTGGCTCCAATAATAGAAAATGATATATTTTTTCACCCATTAAGTGACTTAATCATATTAATAATTATTGAAATCAGTAGCAATACGGATATGCAATATACACATTGCTTACGTAAATAACCTAGAATTATTTCATTCAATCAACGTAAAAATTCCAGCCGGCGGATAGGGGGATATGATGAACACACTATTTTCTTCGAACTGAGGCGTCACAGTTACGAACTGATTGCAGCGAAAAAGTGTGATCACCTGTCTCTGAGGATCTTCGGATTCCCCGCGGACAATAAACTGGTGCTCTCCTAAAAAAAAATGGAAGAAGTAAAAAAGAAAAAAGTTACGGTCTAAATAACCCGTAACGGCAGGTGCTTGTGATCCACCCACGAGTCACGCCCAGCCGTTATCCTACTGTCGTGAGCAAATTTCTCCCCAGAAATTGGTGCTTGGGATCTGTGATCAAAGTCTTTTGCCATTGGGCAAAAAGAGAGACAAAGCGTCTGAAAAACTCCGGGGAAGCGTACGCTCAACCCAGCCTTTAACTACAGGTAGTGCCTCAGACTCCGAGTCTGACAGAAGCAGCAATAATTCTACCATTTTGTGAACCCCAGTGATCGACAGTTTGGCAAAGCTCAAAGGATAAAGTTGTCTGGGACTCAACAGCAAAAGCTTATGAAGGAACAAACGAGGAAAAAAGTACAGTCGCAGGATGCTCCAAATACGAGTAATCCCCACCCTCTTGGAGTAATGAAGGAGGATCAGGTCTTCTGCTCCGGGAAAACCCAGTCAAGGACCTCACAAAAAAGACTGTAATAGGAATCTTTTGACCGAGGGTGACAAGGTTGGCCCCAAAAACGAAAAAGTGAGCCCGGTCGCGAAATCGACTGCTAAGTCTGGGGTTTCTGAGAAGAAATCCCTTTCCCGACAGAAGGATTTGAACAAGTCTGCTGTACAGACGATATAATACTTCTGAGGGGAGAGAACCCTTACTTATGCAGAAGGACCGAGTCGACTTTGAAACTCGCATACAACTGGGTCAGACCAAGAGGTCTTCATGTAAGGCCCGAAAAACTAAGATATGTCTTTTCACTAGGAAAACAAACCATGGCGTTTTATTGGATGGCATTATTCCATGGAAGGCTCATGATTTAACCTACATGTAGATGCCATGTCTTTTACAATTGAAGTCATCACTTCAACATCACTTTGTCAAATTGAAAAAAAGCATGCTAAAAAAAGCATGAAAAAATATGGCGGAATGTAACAAAAATATTCACATTTTTGGTTGCCGTTGTTTCAATTTTAACAGCAAGCTTTAAAATGCAAATATTTGCTTTTTTTCGAAATTTACGAGTTTTCCACTAAAAATTTCAATCTGTCCATTCGATAAATATTCTGGAACAATTATATCGCGTCGTTTTGATTGGGGCTGAGGTGATTTCCGTCGCTGCCGGGACCAATCCAAGGACCCACAACCTCTGTACCGATCCCCATATAAGGAGGAACCGCTAACGTTGGGGTGATATGCGACCACGTGTCTATCACTATTAACGGTTTGCATTCAGGATATCGACTGTATTCTGACGGAGCTTCGTTGAAACCAGGGCGCCTCAACGAATAATAGGGTTAGTTACTGAATTGAAGCTTATCAGGACGAATCTGATGGAACTTCCGATAAAAGGGATGCTCACATGCAAAACTGTCGACGATTCTGTCGAGTCTATTATTTGAGACTCCAACGCAGCCCGGTGCAACGGAGAAGGTGGTAAAACAACAGATGACAGGGAAAAGTCAACTACGCCGAAAGCTACAGCAAGCCGGTATAGGAATGTCTTGCGGCAAAGAAGAATAGTTGGAAGCACACTAGTGGGAAGGCGATAGACGGTTCTGTCGGTAATGCTTTTCAGAAACCGAAGCAGGATTATGAAGCTGATGGTACCGGATGACCTAAGATTAGAATTCTCTGATCAAGATGACCCCAGTTTCATCAGTGATGATCACTGGCTGCTGATCAATGGCAAGACCCGTATATATACCTGACCAGCGAAAAAAGAAATCCGTAGATTCCCCAATTTCCGAAGTTATTGGCCTTCAATCCCCTTGGGTGGATGTCTTATAATGGCGTTGAAACTTGTTGTGAAGCAGAATGCTGGTCTTAGCAGTTTCAATTGGCGTGGGCTGGATTCCTTTACTAAGAACAGCGGGACAAGTCTGGTAAGGCCTTCCTTAGAAGCCAAGGGTGACTGCTAAGCTATGGAGTGCGAAGGATTCACTATCTCCTCCAACCAAGCAAGCAGTACTGGATAAGGAGTCTGGCCTTATCCGGGATGTCGCCTTGGTTCGGGAGCCCTATATATTCAACAATGGGACTCTGGGCTAAATGGCAAGAACTATACGGGTTTCGCCTTCACAACTGGGGACAGGGAGAGGATAAAGTAACCAAAAGGAGATATCACCAAGGATGACTCTGGTCTAGAGATTCTCGACCTCTTATCAGCACCCACTTTCCTGGTTGTAAGGACAGATGAGCGAGATATATAAGAGGCATAATATGCTACATAAAAATTTTATGGGTGATCAACACATATTATTTCTGCAATATTGCAAAATGTATCTGAGTCGGTGTTGGCTATCTTACAGGGGATTTTTAAGAGCTGTTTTACGTGCTTCGTGCCCAGTATGTGGAAGGAAGTAATGGTGACCTATATTCCCAAAGCTGGGAACTTATTCACACACCACCTAAAGACTTCAGATTAGCATCCTTTCCATTCTATTGAAGGGTCGGTCGGTGCAGACAGCTCTACACGAAGAAACTTCACTCCGAAGTTTTCCACAGAGCTTTCAAAATATGAAGCTGTAATCGATCCATAATGCTGTTTAGCCTCTGGCATTTCCTCATTAGGTCAATAGAGCGGCGCCGCGGCACCTGCTTTGGCTTCTGGTGATTAACGAAATACTTGGGAGTTTTGGCCAGCTTCGAATAAAGACAGTCGCACACGCGGATGATGAAGTGAGCTAATAAGTTCTTCCAACAATTTTTCATCTAGTACATTTGCACTAGTACGGTTGTCTGGCTGGACTCTGGACAATGTTCTGGGGGACAAAAAGACAAGAAAGAAATGGAAAACAGACCTAAATACCTCAAAATGATGAATATCGAGGAGCGCAATAAAAAGGACCTCCCTCAGTGCACTCTATTTATGCATGGAATAACTATGGGCTTAGACATGTGGTCTAAGTACACTGGATGTATGTCACAGTGGTCTTACCTGTTCTGACATATGGGTGCCTCGTCTGGCATGCGATTGAGCCAGAACATTCATGTCCAAATTAATAACATGCAAGATCAGTCTCCAACCTCTCTTGGATGTGCTGCAAAACTTACAGCCATTGGATATTTTAACTTAATTCCAAGCAGCAAGCTCTTCAGGTTATTGCCATGCACAAATTCCAATAAGTTGAAATATATTGGATGAAGGTTGTAGAATAAGTTTTTATGTGACTGCCTTGTTCGACCTCAAATGCACATATGTTATTCTATTTGATTGGATGTCTGGGCTGGTTGCAAACCTCCTCTCCAAGATGAAATGAGGCATTTTTGCTGACGTATTCCGCCCTAACCCAATTATTACACGTTCATAAAAGTTTAATGACGTTTTGCAGTTTAAGATTCTTACAATGAAGATGGGTAAAACATTTGCAGTAGCATGACAGGTCCAGTAAATAAATATGCCAGTGCTCAACGCTTTCAAGTAAAGTGCCATTAAATCGAGAGCGACTCTTGACTGCAAGAAAGTCCTCTTTGGACCCGTGATATATTAATGCAAAAAACATGCATGTTTGCGTGGATCTGTCTTATATATATCCTTATACACATTTTGGAACCTTGATAAACGGAAGAGTAATATATTTCCCTCTGTTTTTGTCACTAACATTCTTTGAATTATATAAGGGAAATAAGTATTTCACTCCCTGTTTTGATATTAATCTAAATTTTCTAATGTTAATCTAGTTTTCTCATTTTTACCGGTTTCTTTCTCATTATTTCTTCAATTTTCATTTCTCGTAGATTGATTCGGCTGCTAGTTCTACTGTACTTGTGATGGAGAGAGTTAGTTAGTCTTTCAAAGTGGTAGGGGCATAGCGTTAGGCGCAGTAATGTTATGATCAAATACTACTTGACAGGGAAATATTAGGATGACTTGTTAATTGCGGAGGCAATCTTGATCCCAGTGACGATATTCGATGCCGGTATTCAGTGCAATCATCGTCGGGAAGTATTTTATGCTGACTTTCGATCATCGATGTGGGTGTACAGAAGGAAACAATGTAATAGCCGGCTTGTGAATTATAGTCCATTGTCAGTTAGAATCACCTTCGGGCAACCAAAGTGATTTTAGGACGTCCAGAGCCGTGGCTCTTCTCATTGCAACCATAAAATATTAAAAGCGTCCTAGGAATACAATTACAATTTAAATTGTATTCCAAATTTTGTTTTACAGAAAATGTTAGATTCATGGTAAAATCAGGAAATAAAGTCATTTCAAATAAATATTCCCATCTTTTCATTTTCTGTAATTTACTTTGTCAAATTTCAATGCAAAGAAAACAGGTTCCAATCTATGATTTGTGTATGCAAAATGAATTTATAAATATATTTTTGGCATTGTTTTGTCAAATGAATAATTTTGAAAACATTTTAAACATATGATTGCATGACCTTCTTAATTTTACCATGGTTAAATTGCAGTGCATTTATGTTTTTGTATGCTAACATGTCTCTTTTGTAAGAAGCATGGTACAATAAAAAGGTAAGGTAGAGCTATCAGCTGACTACAATTTTTTTCTAAGTGTGCCCGACTTCTGCCAATTTTTTGTATATATTTATTGTTTTGAAAAATGAAAACAAAATACTTTCAAAATTAACGATTGGAAGACACGTAGATTGCGGCTCGCGCATTAAAGCTTTTAACCAGTTTAGCCATGAAATTGAAAGATTAAACAGTTTGAATCATATTTTCGAGGGAAAATCCAGACATTTCATTCACTTTTCGCGCTATTTGACTCATTTTAAAATTTTGGAAAAATATGAAAAAAAGAAAGCAACTTGTAGCATATAATTTTGAACGAGTCTGACAGTAAGCGGGCATAGCCTCAGGGCTGTATTTTTACGAAGCTGTTCTACCTCCTTATTGTACCATGGTAAGAAGCACCTCTACATAGTTTTCACACCAACTGCTTTTCATTTATGTATTTTGTTCAGTAGTGATCACTATTGATTCTCAAATCCCAGAATCGATCGATCAAATCAACTTTATCTGCCATATTTATTTCCGTGTTAATAGATTTACTTCTTGAAGGAAGAATATTCAGAAGAATATCCATATTTTGTTAACGCACATACAAAAGGAGGTGTCTGTCTCAATTTCAAAACATATCTGCAAAGTTAAAGGATTTAATAAGAAAAAAGTAGATAGATTTCAATGAAAAGTATGTTTTTAAAAAATTCAGGGTACAAATTTGCTCTTATCAAAATAGTGGATCAGACAAAACAATGTGCAAATATGACCCTA
Organism: Musca domestica; assembly: GCF_030504385.1. Classification (NCBI taxonomy): domain Eukaryota; kingdom Metazoa; phylum Arthropoda; class Insecta; order Diptera; family Muscidae; genus Musca; species Musca domestica. The sequence continues at coordinate 18,608,730 of NW_026712115.1, read as the reverse complement.
GATACGAAGTGACTGACATTTTTGGGAGATTTCTTGATATAGAATCTAAATCTTGTCACAATATGACAAGTATAATAATGACTACGAAGCTTATGTAACACTATTTACGACATGTAGCTGCGAGAATACACTATAGCAGAAACTACGGAATATGTAGAATTGCAGAAAGATTTAATTTTTTCTAAAGTCATACTGAATTGAATTCCGATTAAGATGCCATATCTATCAACACCATGACAAGAAAAGAAACACCATTATTCACTATTTTCAACATAACTGTTCCCAATAGAAAAGAAGCTAAACGGCGACTTGTTTGCGATTCATGCAAGCACAGAAAAGTTCTTTTTCTCTCCGTTAAAAATGCATCTAATTCTTTCTAAGATAAAATAGACTTTTTAGTTTTCACATCTTGCTACCATAAGGCAATTTTTGCAAACATGTAAATATCACCATAGAATCCCAATTATCCTTTGAAGCATACAAAATTGTCATTGTCGGAAGACAACTATTTATCACGCTTTTTATAGATTCAAGTCGTAAAGTAAATCCCTGCTTCAACACGGAAACCTCGACTAATGATTTTAAATGTAGAAAAGAAACCGTGGATTATTATAAGTGGAATACAATCCATTCCACGCTGTTTCGAAACTCCGATGAGTCAAAGGAAACTTCGAGACAATTTCTCGAGCCTCACCACTAGCATTATTAATAAAAAAGCTGTAAGTACGGCGGGGCCGAACTTTGAATACCCTCCACCAGTTGGTACAAATATGGCAATTTTCAAAAAAATAAAACCGTTAAAAATTTTGTTACAATCTTAAAAATACCGAAAGTAGCCGTATATTAGGTTTTATACGACGACGTGGACTTCCATAGGCAACTTTTGTCATAAGTCATTACAATATTCAAATGCGAAACTTGAAAAAAAATCTGTTTATAAATTTGCTAAACTCATCACAATACCGAATATAGGGAGGTACCATGGGGGTTATAAAATGTGAACCTGCACATACAATTTTCTGTCACAATTTTCTGACAATTTTCTGTCTCTTCAAAAATCATTAAAATACCCAATATCGGAAGGAACCGTTATATGGGGGCTATACGAAGACGTGGAGCTGCACAGACAATTTTCTGTCATAGTTTGTAGTAGCCATTACCAACTACAAATGCGAAATTTGTAACATTTCCGGTGAATAATTTCGCTAAAATTATCAAAATACCGCATATCGGGAGGTACCGTTATATGGGGACTATACGAAGAGGTGGACCTACATGGCCCATTTTCAATACCAAAAGTCCTGCAGACATAATACAAATTTAGTAAATTTTTATCAACTTACTTTATTTCGTTCGGAAGCTAGAGTGGCTCATGGTGGTGGGTATAAAAATTACACATATGTTCGATATCTGTCAGTTGAGTGTTATTAACAAAACAGGAATAAAGAAGACCTTGAAAGTTGGCCCAAATAATTCCATCACAGACCTTAATATACAAAAGATTTTTTGCCATAAAGAAAAGTTACTATAACAAAAACAAGTTTGCAGTAGTAACGAACAAATTGTAAAATTAGGCAAAATGCTGCCGAAAGATGGAAAAGATGGTGCCTATTACAAACCTAAAACGTCATGTTTTAAATAATTCCTGTGAAAAGAAAATACCAAATATTTCGACGTTGTATAGGTACTACTTCAAGCCTTGGACAGTTCTATGTAAGGAAGTTTTCTAAATACTGGGAACACAAAACTGCAAATTTGCAGCCAATTCGCCAACCCATAAATCTAGCGGTACATTTATCTTTATTTATGTGCAGATTATTCTATAGGGGTTTATTGGGCTTTTATGGTCAGGCTAATTAAATAAGAATAAACAAATTTATTTCATGTTTTTCTCAACGTTTCATTGGCTTGTTTCCAAGTTTTTAGAGAGCGTTCTTTTTTTATTGAATTATCAATACTAATAAAACGGGATTCTAAAACTTTTATTTAATATAATGTAAAAATAAATAATCAATAATATATGAATCGCAGTTAAACTTAAGCTAAATCACAGAACCGTTTCTAAATAATCGCAATGAAATACTGCCAGTATTCTATTCTACTGCCTTCTAAAAGGTGTGCGTATTACAACAAAAAATTGTTTTTCTTACAGTACGTTTATGTATATGAGGGTTAACCCACTGGATTTGAATTTAAATTGTCATATCCATTACTTTTACTTCAAATAAATCCTATCAAAGTAGGTTAACCCTACAAAAAGTTCTAACGTAAACATGGCATTAATAGATTTGTAAAATACAAGAAGGTTATGCGAACTTCGCAACGGGTAGAGTTCCCAACCTTTATTAAAGAGGTAAGCTTTGCTATAGGTGTGGAGAGAAATGTTGGTAGGTGAGTTTTTTATTTCCTGGAGTTAGGTTTGTAGAAGCAAAGAAATAACGAATTCGAAGTTCGGGGAAAAATTGTGAGAACTATGAGCCGTTTGTTGTTGTGGTTTGAATGTGTGATGTAAATTAAAATATTTAAAACAAAAAATTTTGAATTCAAAGTGTAATTGTTTTTTGTAATATTTTTTTGACATAAAGCAAGTAAAAGAATAACATAATCTTTCTTTAATCAGTGAACTCTGTCTTGTGACTTAAACCTCTTATAAAAATGGTCACAAATCCATATAAAATCTGCGTCTTAAATATATTATATTATATTATATACTGATTAAAGAATGCGGATCATTAAATGGTTTCCGCCATGTAATTTATATATGTGTGTGTGCTCAGCATGTAAACGTAAAAGTTTTGATTGCAGGTCAACATAGGAGAGTTTGTTAGACGTCCATTTGATCGCATGATTCCTTCATATCGATGAATAGTTTTAAAATCAACTTTTGTTTTTGTGCCAGTAACTTTTAGATGGCAAATTGAGGGGATAAAATAGGTCTTAATAGGGTTTTGTTTCAATACGGTGTCAGCAACATGTAATATTTTGTGCAAAAATTTGATCGTATGTCCTCTGAAAGGAACTCACTGCACTCTCTTTATACAGGGAATAACTATGGGCTTAGACATGTGGTCTAAGTACACTGGATGTATGTCACAGTGGTCTTACCTGTTCTGACATATGGGTGCCTCGTCCGGCATGCGATTGAGCCAGAACCTTCATGTCTAAATTAATAACATGCAAGATCAGTCTCCAACCTCTCTTGGATGTGCTGCAAACCTTCCAGCCATTGGATATTTTAACTTAATTCCAAGCAGCAAGCTCTTCAGGTTATTGCCATGCACAAATTCCAATAAGTTGAGATATATTGGATGAAGGTAATAGAATAAGTTTTTACGTGACCGCCTTGCTCGACCTCAAATGCACATATGTCTTTCTATTTGATTGGAATATCTGGGCTGGTTGCAAACCTCCTCTCCAAGATGAAATGAGGCATCTTTGCTGATGTATTCCGCCCTAACCCAATTACTACACGTTCATAAAAGTTTAATAACAATTGCAGCGTTTTGCAATTTGAGATTCTTGCAATGAAGATGGTTAACACATTTGCAGTAGCATGACAGGTCCAGTAAATAAATATGCCAGTCCTCAACGCTATCAAGTAAAGTGCCATTAAATCGAGAGCGGCTCTTGACTGCAAGAAAGTCCTCCTTGAACACGTGATATATTAATGCAAAAAACATGCATGTTTGCGTGGATCTGCCTTATATATATCCTTATACACATTTTGGAACCTCATTATATCTTCAATTTCGTTCCTCGTAGACTGATTCGGCTGCTAGTTCTACTGTACTGGTGATGGAGAGAGTTAGTTAGTCTCTCAAAGTGGTAGGGACATAGCGTTGGGCGCAGTAATGTTATGATCAAATACTATTGGGCAGGGAAATATTTGGATGACTTGTTAATTGCAGAGCCAATGTTGATCCCAGTGACGATATTCGATGCCGGTATTCAGTGCAATCATTTATGCTGACTTTCGATCATCGATGTGGGTGTACAGAAGGAAACAATGCAATTGCCGGCTTGTGAATTATAGTCCATTGTCAGTTAGAATCACCTTCTGTCAATCAAAATTAATTTTAGGACGTCCAGAGCCGTGGCTGTTCTCATTGCAACCATAAAGCATTAAAAGCGTCCTTGGAATACAATTTAAATTGTATTCCAAATGTTTGTTTTACAGAAAATGTTAGATTCATGGTAAAATCAAGAAATAAAGTCATTTCAAATAAGCATTCCCATTTTTTCATTTTCTGTAATTTACTTTGTCAAATTTCAATGCAAAGAAAGCAGGTTCCAATCTCTGATTTGTGTGTACAAAATGGATTTATAAATATATTTTCGGCATTGTGTTGTCAAATGAATAATTTTGAAAACATTTTAAACAAATGATTGCATGACCTTCTTCTGAAAGCAGATAACTTTCTCAGTATGGCAAAAAATATTTGGTATATTAAGGTCGGCGATGTAATTATTTGGACATCTTTATTCCTGTTTTGTTAATAACACTCAACTGACAGATATCGAACGTATGTGTAATTTTATACCCACCATCATGAGTCACTCCAGCTTCCGAACGAAATAAAGTAAGTTGATAAAAATTTACTTAAATTTGTATTATGTCTGCAGGACTTTTGGTATTGAAAATGAGCCATGTAGGTCCTCTTCGTATAGCCCCCGGTATTTTGATGATTTTTGAAGAGACAGAAAATTGTATGTGCTGGTTCACATTTTATAATCACCATGGTACCTCCCTATATTCGGTATTGTGATGAGTTTAGCAAATTTATAAACAGATTTTTTTTTTTTCAAGTTTCGCATTTGAATATTGTAATGACTTATGACAAAAGTTGCCTAAGGAAGTCCACGTCGTCGTATAAAACCTAATATAGGGCTACTTTCGGTATTTTTAAGATTTTAACAGAATTTTTAACGGTTTTATTTTTTTGAAAATTGCCAAATTTGTACCAACTGGTGGAGGGTATTCAAAGTTCGGCCCGGCCGTATTTACAGCTTTTTTACTTGTTTTTATTAATAATGCTACTGGGGGCTCAATAAATTGTCTCGAAGTTTCCTTTGACTCATCGGAGTTTCGAAACAGTGTGGAATGGATTGTATTCCACTTATAATAATCCACGGTTTCTTTTCTACATTTAAAATCATTGGTCGAGGTTTCCGTGTTGAAGCAGGGATTTATTTTACGACTTGAATCTAGGGTGAAAAAGGGTGATAAATAGTTATCTTCCGGCAATGACAATTTTGTATGCTTCAAAGGATAATTGGGAACATATGGTGATATTTACATGCTTGCAAAAATTGCCTTATGGTAGCAAGATGTGAAAACTAAACAGTCTATTTTATCTTAGAAAGAATTAGATGCATTTTTAACGGAGAGAATAAGAACTTTTCTGTGCTTGCCTGTTAGCTTCTTCTCCCGCAAGCAATTCTATTGGGAACAGTTATGTTGAAAATTGTGAATAATGGTGTTTCTTTTCTTGTCATGGTGTTGATAGATATGGCATCTTAATCGGAATTCAATTCAGTATGACTTTAGAAAAAATTAAATCTTTCTGCAATTCTACATATTCCGTAGTTTCTGCTATAGTGTATTCTCGCAGCTACATGTCGTAAATAGTGTTACATAAGCTTCGTAGTCATTATTATACTTGTCATATTGTGACAAGATTTAGATTCTATATCAAGAAATCTCCCAAAAATGTCAGTCACTTCGTATCTAGGGTCATATTTGCACATTGTTTTGTCTGATCCACTATTCGGTGAATCTCGTCCAGTAGATATTTTGATAAGAGCAAATTTGTACTCTGAATCGGTTAAAAATCATACTTTTCATTGAAATCTATCCACCTCTTTTTCTTACATTCTTGTTGCATCCTTTAACTTTGCTGATATGTTTTGAAATTGAGACAGACACCTCCTTTTGTATGTGCGTTAACAAAATATGGATATTCTTCTGAATATTCTTCCTTAAAGAAGTAAATCTATTCACACGGAAATAAATATGGCAGATAAAATTGATTTGATCGAGATTCTGGGATTTGAGAATCAATAGTGATCCCTACTGGACAAAATACATAAATGAAAAACAGTTGGTGTGAAAACTATATAGAGCCGCTTCTTACAAAAGAGACATGTTAGCATACAAAAACACAAATGCAGAGCAATTTAAACATTGTAAAATTAAGAAGGTCATGCAATCATTTGTTTAAAATGTTTTCAAAATTATTCATTTGACAACACAATGCCAAAAATATATTTATAAATTCATTTTGCATACACAAATCAGAGATTGGAACCTGCTTTCTTTGCATTGAAATTTGACAAAGTAAATTACAGAAAATGAAAAAATGGGAATGCTTATTTGAAATGACTTTATTTATTGATTTTACCATGAATCTAACATTTTCTGTAAAACAAACATTTGGAATACAATTTAAATTGTATTCCAAGGACGCTTTTAATGCTTTATGGTTGCAATGAGAACAGCCACGGCTCTGGACGTCCTAAAATTAATTTTGATTGACAGAAGGTGATTCTAACTGACAATGGACTATAATTCACAAGCCGGCAATTGCATTGTTTCCTTCTGTACACCCACATCGATGATCGAAAGTCAGCATAAATGATTGCACTGAATACCGGCATCGAATATCGTCACTGGGATCAACATTGGCTCTGCAATTAACAAGTCATCCAAATATTTCCCTGCCCAATAGTATTTGATCATAACATTACTGCGCCCAACGCTATGTCCCTACCACTTTGAGAGACTAACTAACTCTCTCCATCACCAGTACAGTAGAACTAGCAGCCGAATCAGTCTACGAGGAACGAAATTGAAGATATAATGAGGTTCCAAAATGTGTATAAGGATATATATAAGGCAGATCCACGCAAACATGCATGTTTTTTGCATTAATATATCACGTGTTCAAGGAGGACTTTCTTGCAGTCAAGAGCCGCTCTCGATTTAATGGCACTTTACTTGATAGCGTTGAGGACTGGCATATTTATTTACTGGACCTGTCATGCTACTGCAAATGTGTTAACCATCTTCATTGCAAGAATCTCAAATTGCAAAACGCTGCAATTGTTATTAAACTTTTATGAACGTGTAGTAATTGGGTTAGGGCGGAATACATCAGCAAAGATGCCTCATTTCATCTTGGAGAGGAGGTTTGCAACCAGCCCAGATATTCCAATCAAATAGAAAGACATATGTGCATTTGAGGTCGAGCAAGGCGGTCACGTAAAAACTTATTCTATTACCTTCATCCAATATATCTCAACTTATTGGAATTTGTGCATGGCAATAACCTGAAGAGCTTGCTGCTTGGAATTAAGTTAAAATATCCAATGGCTGGAAGCTTTGCAGCACATCCAAGAGAGGTTGGAGACTGATCTTGCATGTTATTAATTTAGACATGAAGGTTCTGGCTCAATCGCTTGCCGGACGAGGCACCCATATGTCAGAACAGGTAAGACCACTGTGACATACATCCAGTGTACTTAGACCACATGTCTAAGCCCATAGTTATTATATATAAGACGCAGATTTTATATGGATTTGTGACCATTTTTATAAGAGGTTTAAGTCACAAGACAGAGTTCACTGATTAAAGAAAGATTATGTTATTCTTTTACTTGCTTTATGTCAAAAAATATTACAAAAAACAATTACACTTTGAATTCAAAATTTTTTGTTTTAAATATTTTAATTTACATCACACATTCAAACCACAACAACAAAAGGCTCATAGTTCTCACAATTTTTCCCCGAACTTCGAACTCGTTATTTCTTTGCTTCTACAAACCTAACTCCAGGAAATAAAAAACTCACCTACCAACATTTCTCTCCAAACCTATAGCAAAGCTTACCGTTTTAATAAAGGTTGGGAACTCTACCCGTTGCGAAGTTCGCATAACCTTCTTGTATTTTACAAATCTATTAAGAAAAACAATTTTTTTGTTGTAATACGCACACCTTTTAGAAGGCAGTAGAATAGAATACTGGCAGTATTTCATTGCGATTATTTAGAAACGGTTCTGTGATTTAGCTTAAGTTTAACTGCGATTCATATATTATTGATTATTTATTTTTACATTATATTAAATAAAAGTTTTGGAATCCCGTTTTATTAGTATTAATAAGAAATAAAAAAAATGCATAATAATTGATAATTCAATAAAACAAACGCTCTTGAAAAAGTTGGAAACAAGCCAATGAAACGTTGAGCAAAACATGAAATAAATTCGTTTATTCTTATTTAATTAGCCTGACCATAAAAGCCCAATAAACCCCTATAGAATAATCTGCACATAAATAAAGATAAATGTACCGCCAGATTTATGGGTTGGCGAATTGGCTGCAAATTTGCAGTTTTGTGTTCCCAGTATTTAGGAAACTTCCTTACATAGAACTGTCCAAGGCTTGAAGTAGTACCTATACAACGTCGAAATATTTGGTATTTTCTTTTCACAGGAATTATTTAAAACATGGCGTTTTAGGTTTGTAATAGGCACCATCTTTTCCATCTTTCGTTATAGTAACTTTTCTTTGTAAGAAAAATAATTGTAGGTTTCTTGCCGTAATTCCTTGTTCAATATGTTGAAGGTTTCGACGTAATTGCAAAACATTTGGGATATCATAAACATAAGCTTACTGATTTTGCTACGTGAAATTTTGAAGATAGCGAGAGAGTTTAGACAATTTTGTCAATCTGTTATGCTATTTGGAGATGACGATTTGGTTTCGGTTTGTTTCTACATTATTCGTTGCATACTGTAACAACGAATGTGTAGAAAATACAAGGTATCGACTAGACAATATTTATTGCGCACCGGCAATACCAATATTGTTGTTTAAATAGCAGTGCAGTAGATTCCATAACTGAGTACCTCAAAAATATTCTCTCCGAAAACTTTTCGTGTGATGCTACCGTTAAACACATAGGCCCACTCTTCTCGGGATGTGGGAATCCAGGCATAGAATAGACAAAAGCTTTGTTGTTGGTCCTCTGAAAGCAGATAACTTTCTCAGTATGGCAAAAAATATTTGGTATATTAAGGTCGGCGATGTAATTATTTGGACATCTTTATTCCTGTTTTGTTAATAACACTCAACTGACAGATATCGAACGTATGTGTAATCTTATACCCACCATCATGAGTCACTCCAGCTTCCGAACGAAATAAAGTAAGTTGATAAAAATTTACTTAAATTTGTATTATGTCTGCAGGACTTTTGGTATTGAAAATGGGCCATGTAGGTCCTCTTCGTATAGCCCCCATATAACGGTACCTCCCGATATGCGGTATTTTGATAATTTTAGCGAAATTATTTACCGGAAATGTTATAAATTTCGCATTTGTAGTTGGTAATGGCTACTACAAACTATGACAGAAAATTGTCTGTGCAGGTCCACGTCTTCGTATAGCCCCCATAAAACGGTTCCTTCCAATATTGGGTATTTTGATGATTTTGGAAGAGACAGAAAGTTGTCAGAAAATTGTGACGGAAAATTGTATGTGCAGGTTCACATTTTGTAACCCCCATGGTACCTCCCTATATTCGGTATTGTGATGAGTTTAGCAAATTTATAAATAGATTTTTTTTTCAAGTTTCGTATTTTAATATTGTAATGACTTATGACAAAAGTTGCCTATGGAAGTCCACGTCGTCGTATAAAACCTAATATACGGCTACTTTCGGTATTTTTAAGATTTTAACAAAATTTTTAACGGTTATATTTTTTTGAAAATTGCCAAATTTGTACCAACTGGTGGAGGGAATTCAAAGTTCGGCCCGACCGTACTTACAGCTTTTTTATTAATAATGCTAGTGGTGAGGCTCGAGAAATTGTCTCGAAGTTTCCTTTGACTCATCGGAGTTTCGAAAGCAAATTTGTACCCTGAATCGGTTAAAAATCATATTTTTTCATTGAAATCTATCTACCTCTTTTTCTTACATTCTTGTTGCATCCTTTAAATTTGCTGATATGTTTTGAAATTGAGACAGACACCTCCTTTTGTATATGCGTTAACAAAATATGGATATTCTTCTGAATGTTCTTCCTTAAATAAATTCTTCCGGAAATAAATATGGCAGATAAAATTGATTTGATCGAGATACTGGGATTTGAGAATCAATAGTGATCCCTACTGGACAAAATACATAAATGAAAAACAGTTGGTGTGAAAACTATATAGAGCCGCTTCTTACAAAAGAGACATGTTAGCATACAAAAACACAAATGCAGAGCAATTTAAACATTGTAAAATTAAGAAGGTCATGCAATCATTTGTTTAAAATGTTTTCAAAATTATTCACTTGACAACACAATGGCGAAAATATATTTATAAATCCATTTTGTATACACAAATCAGAGATTGGAACCTGCTTTCTTTGCATTGAGATTTGACAAAGTAAATTACAGAAAATGAAAAAATGGGAATGCTTATTTGAAATGACTTTATTTCTTGATTTTACCGTGAATCTAACATTTTCTGTAAAACAAACATTTGGAATACAATTTAAATTGTATTCCAAGGACGCTTTTAATACTTTATGGTTGCAATGAGAACAGCCACGGCTCTGGACGTCCTAAAATTAATTTTGATTGACAGAACGTGATTCTAACTGACAATGGACTATAATTCACAAGCCGGCAATTGCATTGTTTCCTTCTGTACACCCACATCGATGATCGAAAGTCAGCATAAATGATTGCACTGAATACCGGCATCGAATATCGTCACTGGGATCAACATTGGCTCTGCAATTAACAAGTCATCCAAATATTTCCCTGCCCAATAGTATTTGATCATAAAATTACTGCGCCCAACGCTATGTCCCTACCACTTTGAGAGACTTACTAAATCTCTCCATCACCAGTACAGTAGAACTAGCAGTCGAATCAGTATACGCGGAACGAAAATTGAAGATATAATGAGGTTCCAAAATGTGTATAAGAATATATATAAGGCAGATCCACGCAAACATGCATGTTTTTTGCATTAATATATCACGTGTTCAAGAAGGACTTTCTTGCAGTCAAGAGTCGCTCTCGATTTAATGGCACTTTACTTGAAAGCGTTGAGGACTGGCATATTTATTTACTGGCCCTGTCATGCTACTGCAAATGTTTTAACCATCTTCATTGCAAGAATCTCAAATTGCAAAACGCTGGAATTTTCATTAAACTTTTATGAACGTGTAGTAATTGGGTTAGGGCGGAATACATCAGGAAAGATGCCTCATTTCATCTTGGGGAGGAGGTTTGCAACCAGCCCAGATATTCCAATCAAATAGAATGACATATGTGCATTTGAGGTCGAACAAAGCGGTCACGTAAAAACTTATTCTATTACCTTCATCCAATATATTTCAACTTATTGGAATTTGTGCATGGCAATAACCTGAAGAGCTTGCTGCTTGGAATTAAGTTAAAATATCCAATGGCTGGAAGCTTTGCAGCACATCCAAGAGAGGTTGGAGACTGATCTTGCATGTTATTAATTTAGACATGAATGTTCTGGCTCAATCGCATGCCAGACGAGGCACCCATATGTCAGAACAGGTAAGACCACTGTGACACACATTCAGTGTACTTAGACCACATGTCTAAGCCCATAGCTATTCCCTGTATAAAGAGAGTGCAGTGAGTTCCTTTTAGAGGACATACGATCGAAAGGGAAAAGCCATCAAGAAATGGACTTTGCAGTGCATTATCCTCTGCTGGATGAGACTGACATCAAATTACTCCGTATCGTTTGTTATCTACCAAAAGAAAAACTTCTGTCAGATTATTGTCTACATCCTTCTGAAAACTTGGTAAAGAAGACTTTGGGTATTAGATGGATTGTACACAGTGATTTCTTCCCATTTCCTCAACCGGACATCATCAGAATGCTCATTCAAAGAAAATAACAAATTTTTGCACAAAATATTACATGTTGCAAACACCGTATTGAAACAAAACCCTATTAAGACCTGTTTTATCCCCTCAATTTGCCATTTAAAGGTTACTGGCACAAAAACAAAAGTTGCATTCTAACAGTCCTCTTTTGACTTTAAACCTATTCATCGATATGAAGGAATCATGCGATCAAATGGACGTCTAACAAACTCTCCTATGTTGACCTGCAATCAAAACTTTTACGTTTACATGCTGAGAACACACACATATATAAAATACATGGCGGAAACCATTTAATGATCCGCATTCTTTAATCAGTGAACTCTGTCTTGTGCCTTAAACCTCTTATAAAAATGGTCCCAAATCGATATAAGATCAGAGTTCACTGATTAAAGAAAAATTATGTTATTCTTTTACTTGCTTTATGTCAAAAAATATTACAAAAAACAAATACACTTTGAATTCAAAATTTTTTGTTTTAAATATTTTAATTTACATCACACATTCAAACCACAACAACAAAAGGGTCATAGTTCTCACAATTTTTCCCCGAACTTCGAACTCGTTATTTCTTTGCTTCTACAAACCTAACTTCAGGAAATAAAAAACTCACCTACCAACATTTCTCTCCAAACCTATAGCAAAGCTTACCTTTTTAATACAGGTTGGGAACTCTACCCGTTGCGAAGTTCGCATAACCTTCTTGTATTTTACAAATCTATTAAGAAAAACAATTTTTTTGTTGTAATACGCACACCTTTTAGAAGGCAGTAGAATAGAATACTGACAGTATTTCATTGCGATTATTTAGAAACGGTTCTGTGAATTAGCTTAAGTTTAACTGCGATTCATATATTATTGATTATTTATTTTTACATTATATTAAATAAATGTTTTGGAATCCCGTTTTATTAGTATTAATAAGAAATAAAAAAATGCATAATAATTGATAATTCAATAAAACAAACGCTCTTGAAAAAGTTGGAAACAAGCCAATGAAACGTTGAGCAAAACATGAAATAAATTCGTTTATTCTTATTTAATTAGCCTGACCATAAAAGCCCTATAAACCCCTATAGAATAATCTGCACATTGGTCAACAAAAAATACACTTCTGGTATAAATTAGTTTATTTCAAGATAAATGTACCGCCAGATTTATGGGTTGGCGAATTAGCTGCAAATTTGCAGTTTGTGTTGCCAGTATTTAGGAAACTTCCTTACATAGAACTGTCCAAGGCTTGAAGTAGTACCTATACAACGTCGAAATATTTGGTATTTTCTTTTCACAGGAATTATTTAAAACATGGCGTTTTAGGTTTTTATCTTTTCCGGCAGATAATTTGATGTAGAGGTCAACGTTTTTGTAGTATCGCAAGACGTCCGTTTTTTTTTTAAAGTAGAGTGGCGTGTTTAAACTTCTTTCATTTTACATTTTGCAAGTTTCTTCCAAATGGTATAGCGTACTGAAAGTTCGGCCGGGCCGAAATTTGCTACTTTTACATTTATTTTTTTTTTAATCGCAACTTTCGGCAGAATTTTGCCTAATTTTACAATTTGTTCGTTACTACTGCAAACTTGTTTTTGTTATAGTAACTTTTCTTTGTAAGAAAAATAATTGTAGGTTTCTTGCCGTAATTCCTTGTTCAATATGTTGAAGGTTTCGACGTAATTGCAAAACATTTGGGATATCATAAACATAAGCTTACTGATTTTGCTACGTGAAATTTTGAAGATAGCGAGAGAGTTTAGACAATTTTGTCAATCTGTTATGCTATTTGGAGATGACGATTTGGTTTCTTTTTTTTCTACATTATTCGTTGCATACGGTTAAAACGAATGTGTAGAAATTATAAGGTATCGACTAGAGAATATTTATTGCACATCGGCAATACAAATATTGTTGTTTAAATACCAGAGTGATTTAAAGTGTAATTGTAAAACATTTGGAATGTTATAAACATAAACTTGTTGATTTTGTTACGTTTGTTTGTCAATCTACTATGCTATTTGGAGATGGCGATTTGGTTTCAGTTTGTTTCTACATTATTCGTTGCATACTGTAACAACGAATGTGTAGAAAATACAAGGTATCGACTAGACAATATTTATTGCGCACCGGCAATACCAATATTGTTGTTTAAATAGCAGTGCAGTAGATTCCATAACTGAGCACCTCAAAAATACCTCTCCGAAAACTTTTCGTGTGACGCTACCGTTAAACACATAGCCCTACTCTTCTCGGGATGTGGGAATCCAGGCATCTAGTTTGCCATTTTGGATTTTGCGAATCGTTGAATAGACAAAAGCTTTGTTGTTGGCCCTCTGAAAGCAGATAACTTTCTCAGTATGGCAAAAAATCCTTGGTATATTAAGGTCTGCGATGGAAATATTTGGGCCAACTTTCAAGGACTTCTTTATTCCTGTTTTTTAATAACACTCAACTGAAAGATATAGAACTTTTGCGTAATTTTTATACCCACCACCATGAATCACTCTAGCTTCCGAACGAAATAAAGTAAGTTGATAAAAATTTACTTAAATTTGTATTATGTCTGCGGGACTTTTGGTATTGAAAATGGGCCATGTAGGTCCACCTCTTCGTATAGCCCCCATATAACGGTACCTCCCGATATGCGGTATTTTGATAATTTTAGTGAAATTATTTACCGGAAATGTTACAAATTTCGCATTTGTAGTTGGTATTGGCTACTACAAACTATGACAGAAAATTGTCTGTGCAGGTCCACGTCTTCGTATAGCCCCCATATAACGGTTCCTTCCGATATAGGGTATTTTGATGATTTTTGAAGAGACAGAAAATTGTGACAGAAAATTTTATATGTAGGTTCACAGTTTATAACCCCCATGGTACCTCCCTCTATTCGGTATTGTGATGAGTTTAGCAAATTTATAAACAGATTTTTTTTCAAGTTTCGCATTTAAGTATTGTAATGACTTATGACAAAAATTGCCTATGGAAGTCCACGTCGTCGTATAAAAGCTATCGGCTGCTTTCGGCATTTTTAAGATTTTAACAGAATTTTTAACGGTTTTATTTTTTTGAAAATTGCCAAATTTGTACCAACTGGTGGAAAGTATTCAGCAGCGTTTTTACTTATTTTTATTAATAATGCTAGTGGTGAGGCTCAAGAAATTGTCTCGAAGTTTCCTTTGACTCATCGGAGTTTCGAAACAGAGTGAAATGGATTGTATTCCACTTATAATAATCCACGGTTGCTTTTCTACATTTAAAATAATTGGTCGAGGTTTCCGTGTTGAAGCAGGGATTTACTTCACGACTTGAATCTATAAAAAGCGTGATAAATAGTTGTCTTCCGACAATGACAATTTTGTATGCTTCAAAGGATAATTGGGATTCTATGGTGATATTTACATGTTTGCAAAAATTGGCTCATGGTATCAAGATCTGAAAACTAAACAGTCTATTTTATCTTAGAAAGAATTAGATGCATTTTTAATGGAGAGAATAAGAACTTTTCTGTGCTTGCATGGATCGCAAACAAGTCGCCTTTTAGCTTCTTCTCCCGCAAGCAATTCTATTAGGAACAGTTATGTTGATAATTGTGAATAATGGTGTTTCTTTTCTTGTCATGGTGTTGATAGATATGGCATCTTAATCGGAATTCAATTCTGTATGACTTTAGAAAAAATTAAATCTTTCCGCTATTCTACATATTCCGTAGAGCTTCGTAGTCATTATTATACTTGTCATATTGTGACAAGATTTAGATTCTATATTAAGAAATCTCCCAAAAATGTCAGTCACTTCGTATCTGGGGTCATATTTGCATATTGTTTTGTCTGATTCACTATTCGGTGAATCTCGTAGAGTAGATATTTTGATAAGAGCAAATTTGTACCCTGAATTTTTTAAAAATCATACTTTTCATTGAAATCTATCTACTTTTTATTCTTACATTCTTGTTATATCCTTTAACTTTGCTGATATATTTTGAAATTGAGACAGACACCTCCTTTTGTATGTGCGTTAACAAAATATGGATATTCTTCTGAATATTCTTCCTTCAAGAAGTAAATCTATTAACACGGAAATAAATATGGCAGATAAAATTGATTTGATCGAGATTCTGGGATTTGAGAATCAATAGTGATCACTACTGGACAAAATATATAAATGAACAAGTAAAAAAACATTAAGTTCGGCCGGGCCAAACTTTTAATGCCCTCCACCTTAGGGTAAAAGGAACATTAGAAGAAATGTGGCAAAAACCATTAAAATTTTATGCTGATTATGAATATATATACTTTATGGGGTCTAAAACGAATATTTAGGGATGTTACTAACGGAATGACAAAGTTAATATATAGGGTATAAAAACAGTTGGTGTGAAAACTATGTAGAGGTGCTTCTTACAAAAAAGACATGTTAGCATACAAAACAAGTAAGAAATACCCTCCACCATTTGGTACAAATTTGGCAATTTCCAAAAAAAAAAACCGTTAAAAATTCTGTTAAAATCTTAAAATTACCGAATGCTTATTACAATATTTAAATGCGAAACTTGAAGAAAAATCTGTTTATAATGTAGCTAAAATCGTCAAAATACCGAATATGGGGGGTACCGTTATATGGGGGCTATACGAAGACGTGGACCTGCACAGACAATTTTCTGGCATGAGCTAAAGTATCCATTACGAACTTCACATGCGAAATTTGAAACAATCTCTGTAAATAATGTCGCTAAAATCATTAAAATACCGAATATCGGGGGGTACCGTTATATGGGGGCTATATGAAGACGTGGACCTACATGGCTCATTTTTTGACTTTGCATGAAGTATCCATTACGAACTTCAAATACCAAATTTGAAACGATTCCGGTAAACAATGTCGTTAAAATCATCAAAATACCGAATATCGGGGGGTACCGTTATATGGGGGCTATATGAAGACGTGGACCTGCACAGATAATTTTCTGTCTTAGGCTGTAGTATCCATTACGAAATTCAAATACCAAAATTGAAATAATTCCGGTGAATAATGTCGCTAAAATCATCAAAATGCCGAATATCGGGAGGTACCGTTATATGGGGGCTGTATGATAACTTGGACCTACATGGCCCATTTACGAACTTAACCTGCCTACTGAGAAAATATACATGTGTGCAAAATTTTAGCCTTCTATCTCAATTTGTTCGAAAGATAGCGTGATTACAACAGACAGACGGACAGACAAACAGACAGACAGACGGACAGACAGACAGACGGACATGGCTAAATCGTCTAAGAATTTTACGCTGATCAAGAATATATATACTTTGTTGGATCTGACATGAATATTTCGAGGAGTTACAATCGGAATGACAAAATTAATATACCCTCCATTGTATGGTGGAGGGTATAAAAACACAAATGCACAGCAATTTAACCATGGTAAAATTAAGAAGGTCATGCAATCATATGTTTAAAATGTTTTCAAAATTATTCATTTGACAACACAATGCCAAAAATATATTTATAAATCCATTTTGCATACACAAATCAGAGAGATTGGAACCTGCTTTCTTTGCATTGAAATTTGACGAAGTAAATTACAGACAAGTTAAAAAGCAGTAAGTTCAGCCGGGCCGAACTTTTAATACCCTCCACCATTTGCAACGAATTTGGAAATTTTCAAAAAATAAAATCCTTAAAAAATTCTGTTAAAATTTTAAAAATACCGAATATAGCCGTTATATTGGGGTCTATACGACGTGGACATACATATGCATTGTTTGTCATAAGCCATTGCCATATTCAAATTCGAAACTGGACCCGCAGAGACAATACCAAATTTTAAACAATTCCGGTTAATAATGTCGCTAAAATCATCAAAATACCGAACATAGCGAGGTGCCGTTATATGGGGCTATACGAAGACGTGGACCTGCACAGACAATTTTCAGTCTTAGGATGTAGTATCCATTTGGAACTTCAAATACCAAATTTGAAACAATTCCAGTGAATAATGTCGCTGAAATCATCAAAATACTGAATATAGGAAGGTACCGTTATATTGGGGCTATACGAAGACGTGGACCTGCAAAGACAATTTTCTGTCTTAGGGTGTAGTATCCATTTGGAACTTCAAATACCAGATTTGAAACAATTCCCGTGAATAATGTCGCTAAAATCATCAAAATACCGAATATCGGGAGGTACCGTTATATGAGGGCTATACGAAGACATAGACTTTCACAGACAATTTTCTATCTTAGGGTGTAGTATCCATTTGGAACTTCAAATACCAAATTTGAAACAATTCCGGTGAATAACGTCTCTAAAATCATCAAAATACCGAATATAGGGGGGTTACCGTTATATGGGAGCTATATGAAAACGTGGACCTACATGGCCCATTTACGAACTTAACCTGCCTACTGGAAAAATAAACATGTGTGCAAAATTTTAGCCATCTGTCTCAATTCATTCGAAAGATAGCATGATTACAACAGACAGACAGACAGACGAACAGACAGACAGACAGACGGACAGACAAACAGACGGACGGACATCGCTAAATCGACTTAGAATTTTACGCTGATCAATAATAGATATACTTTGTTGGGTCTGACATGAGTATTTCGAGGAGTTACAAACGGAATGACAAAGTTAATATACCCTCCATAGTATGGTGGAGGGTATAAAAATGAAAAGATGGGAATGTTTATTTGAAATGACTTTATTTCCTGATTTTACCATGAATCTAACATTTTCTGTAAAACAAAAATTTGGAATACAATTTAAATTGTAAGTGTATTCCATGTACGCTTTTAATGTTTTATGGTTGCAATGAGAAGAGCCACGGCTCTGGACGTCCTAAAATCACTTTGGTTGCCCGAAGGTGATTCTAACTGGCAATGGACTATAACTCACAAGCCGGCTATTACATTGTTTCCTTCTGTACACCCACATCGATGATCGAAAGTCAGCATAAAATACTTCCCGAAGATGATTGCACTGAATACCGGCATCGAATATCGTCACTGGGATCAACATTGCCTCTGCAATTAACAAGTCATCCTAATATTTCCCTTCCAATTAGTATTTAACATTACTGCGCCCAACGGTATGTCCCTACGACTTTGAGAGACTAACAAACTCTCTCCATCACCAGTACAGTAGAACTAGCAGCCGAATCAGTCTACGAGGAATGAAAATTGAAGAAATAATGAGAAAGAAACCGGTAAAATGGAGAAAAGTAGATTACCATTAGAAAATTTAGATTAATATCAAAACAGGGAGTGAAATACTTATTTCCCTTATATAATTCAAAGAATGTTAGTGACAACAAGTAAAAAAGCTGTAAGTTCGGCCGGGCCGAACTTTTAATACCCTCCACCATTTGGTACAAATTTGGCAATTTCCAAAAAAAAAACAGTTAAAAATTCTGTTAAAATCTTAAAATTACCGAATGCTTATTACAATATTTAAATGCGAAACTTGAAGAAAAATCTGTTTATAATGTAGCTAAAATCGTCAAAATACCGAATATGGGGGGTACCGTTATATGGGGGCTATATGAAGACGTGGACCTACATGGCTCATTTTTTGACTTTGCATGAAGTATCCATTACGAACTTCAAATACCAAATTTGAAACGATTCCGGTAAACAATGTCGTTAAAATCATCAAAATACCGAATATCGGGGGGTACCGTTATATGGGGGCTATATGAAGACGTGGACCTGCACAGATAATTTTCTGTCTTAGGCTGTAGTATCCATTACGAAATTCAAATACCAAAATTGAAATAATTCCGGTGAATAATGTCGCTAAAATCATGAAAATGCCGAATATCGGGAGGTACCGTTATATGGGGGCTGTATGATAACTTGGACCTACATGGCCCATTTACGAACTTAACCTGCCTACTGGAAAAATAAACATGTGTGCAAGATTTTAGCCTTCTATCTCAATTTGTTCGAAAGATAGCGTGATTACAACAGACAGACAAACAGACGGACAGACAGACAGACGGACATTGCTAAATCGACTTAGAATTTTACGCTGATCAAGAATATATATACTTTGTTGGGTCTGACATGAGTATTTCGAGGAGTTACAAACGGAATGACAAAGTTAATATACCCTCCATAGTATGGTGGAGGGTATAAAAACAGAGGGAAACATATTAGTCTTCCGTTTATCAAGGTTCCAAAATGTGTATAAGGATATATTTAAGGCAGATCCACGCAAACATGCATGTTTTTTGCATTAATATATCACGTGTTCAAAGAGGACTTTCTTGCAGTCAAGAGTCGCTCTCGATTTAATGGCACTTTATAGCGTTGAGGACCGGCATATTTATTTACTGGACCTGTCATGCTACTGCAAATGTTTTAACCGTTTTCATTGCAAGAATCTCAAACTGCAAAACGCTGCAATTGTCATTAAACTTTCATGAACGAAGAAAAATCCAACTTTACTCCGAAGTTTTCCACAGAGCTTTCAAAATATGAAGCTGTAATCGATCCAGGTCAATAGAGCGGCGCCGCTGCACCTGCTTTGGCTTCTGGTGATTAACGAAATACTTGGGAGTTTTGGCCAGCTTCGAATAAAGACAGTCGCACACGCGGATGATGAGCTGAGCTGAGTTCTTCCAACAATTTTTCATCTAGTACATTTGTTCTGGGGGACAAAAAGACAAAACTTATACTTTTCACAAAGAAACGGAAAACAGACCTAAATACCTCAAAATGATGAATATCAAGGAGCGCAATAATAAGGACCTCCCTCAGTGCACTCTATTTATGCATGGAATAACTATGGGCTTAGACATGTGGTCTAAGTACACTGGATGTATGTCACAGTGGTCTTACCTGTTCTGACATATGGGTGCCTCGTCTGGCATGCGATTGAGCCAGAACATTCATGTCTAAATTAATAACATGCAAGATCAGTCTCCAACCTCTCTTGGATGTGCTGCAAACCTTCCAGCCATTGGATATTTTAACTTATTTCCAAGCAGCAAGCTCTTCAGGTTATTGCCATGCACAAATTAAAATAAGTTGAAATATATTGGATGAAGGTAATAGAATAAGTTTTTACGTGACCGCCTTGTTCGACCTCAAATGCACATATGTCATTCTATTTGATTGGAAGTCTGGGCTGGTTGCTAACCTCCTCTCCAAGATGAAATGAGGCATCTTTGCAGACGTATTCCGCCCTAACCCAATCATTACACGTTCATGAAAGTTTAATGACAATTGCAGCGTTTTGCAGTTTGAGATTCTTGCAATGAAAACGGTTAAAACATTTGCAGTAGCATGACAGGTCCAGTAAATAAATATGCCGGTCCTCAACGCTATAAAGTGCCATTAAATCGAGAGCGACTCTTGACTGCAAGAAAATCCTCTTTGAACACGTGATATATTAATGCAAAAAACATGCATGTTTGCGTGGATCTGCCTTAAATATGTCCTTATACACATTTTGGAACCTTGATAAACGGAAGACTAATATGTTTCCCTCTGTTTTTATACCCTCCACCATACTCTGGAGGGTACATTAACTTTGTCATTCCGTTTGTAACTCCTCGAAATACTCATGTCAGACCCAACAAAGTATATATATTATTGATCAGCGTAAATTTCTAAGTCGATTTAGCGATGTCCGTCCGTCTGTTTGTCTGTCCGTCTGTCTGTCTGTCTGTTCGTCTGTCTGTCTGTTGTAATCATGCTATCTTTCGAATGAATTGAGATAGATGGCTAAAATTTTGCACACATGTTTATTTTTCCAGTAGGCAGGTTAAGTTCGTAAATGGGCCATGTAGGTCCACGTTTTCATATAGCTCCCATATAACGGTAACCCCCCTATATTCGGTATTTTGATGATTTTAGCGACGTTATTCACCGGAATTGTTACAAATTTGGTATTTGAAGTTCCAAATGGATACTACACCCTAAGACAGAAAATTGTCTTTGCAGGTCCACGTCTTCGGTACCTTCCTATATTCAGTATTTTGATGATTTCAGCGACATTATTCACCGGAATTGTTTCAAATTTGGTATTTGAAGTTCCAAATGGATACTACACCCTAAGACTGAAAATTGTCTGTGCAGCTCCACGTCTTCGTATAGCCCCATATAACGGCACCTCGCTATGTTCGGTATTTTGATGATTTTAGCGACATTATTAACCGGAATTGTTTAAAATTTGGTATTGTCGGTGCGGGTCCAGTTTCGAATTTGAATATGGCAATGGCTTATGACAAACAATGCATATGTATGCCCACGTCGTATAGACCCCAATATAACGGCTATATTCGGTATTTTTAAAATTTTAACAGAATTTTTATGGATTTTATTTTTTGAAAATTTCCAAATTCGTTGCAAATGGTGGAGGGTATTAAAAGTTCGGCCCGGCCGAACTTACTGCTTTTTAACTTGTCTGTAATTTACTTCGTAAAATTTCAATGCAAAGAAAGCAGGTTCCAATCTCTGATTTGTGTATGCAAAATGGATTTATAAATATATTTTTGGCATTGTGTTGTCAAATGAATAATTTTGAAAACATTTTAAACATATGATTGCATGACCTTCTTAATTTTACCATGGTTAAATTGCTGTGCATTTGTGTTTTTATACCCTCCACCATACAATGGAGGGTATATTAATTTTGTCATTCCGATTGTAACTCCTCGAAATATTCATGTCAGATCCAACAAAGTATATATATTCTTGATCAGCGTAAAATTCTAAGACGATTTAGCCATGTCCGTCTGTCTGTCTGTCCGTCTGTCCGTCTGTCTGTCTGTCCGTCTGTCTGTTGTAATCACGCTATCTTTCGAACAAATTGAGATAGAAGGCTAAAATTTTGCACACATGTATATTTTCTCAGTAGGCAGGTTAAGTTCGTAAATGGGCCATGTAGGTCCAAGTTATCATACAGCCCCCATATAACGGTACCTCCCGATATTCCGCATTTTGATGATTTTAGCGACATTATTCACCGGAATTATTTCAATTTTGGTATTTGAATTTCGTAATGGATACTACAGCCTAAGACAGAAAATTATCTGTGCAGGTCCACGTCTTCATATAGCCCCCATATAACGGTACCCCCCGATATTCGGTATTTTGATGATTTTAACGACATTGTTTACCGGAATCGTTTCAAATTTGGTATTTGAAGTTCGTAATGGATACTTCATGCAAAGTCAAAAAATGAGCCATGTAGGTCCACGTCTTCATATAGCCCCCATATAACGGTACCCCCCGATATTCGGTATTTTAATGATTTTAGCGACATTATTTACAGAGATTGTTTCAAATTTCGCATGTGAAGTTCGTAATGGATACTTTAGCTCATGCCAGAAAATTGTCTGTGCAGGTCCACGTCTTCGTATAGCCCCCATATAACGGTACCCCCCATATTCGGTATTTTGACGATTTTAGCTACATTATAAACAGATTTTTCTTCAAGTTTCGCATTTAAATATTGTAATAAGCATTCGATAATTTTAAGATTTTAACAGAATTTTTAACGGTTTTTTTTTTGGAAATTGCCAAATTTGTACAAAATAGTGGAGGGTATTTCTTACTTGTTTTGTATGCTAACATGTCTCTTTTGTAAGAAGCACCTCTACATAGTTTTCACACCAACTGTTTTTATACCCTCCACCTTGGAAAGGAGGGTATATTAACTTTGTCATTCCGTTTGTAACATCCCTAAATATTCGTTTTAGACCCCATAAAGTATATATATTCATAATCAGCATAAAATTCTAAGTCGATTTAACGATGTCCGTCTGTCTGTCTGTCTGTCCGTCTGTCTGTCTGTCTGTTGAAATCACGATACAGCCCACATTATTTGACGTAGAGCTCCAAAATTTAGCACAGCTATTTGCATTGTGTCTAGGATGGTTGGTATTGAAAATGAGATATATCGGTCCACGTTCTGGTATAGTCCCCATATAACGGTACCTCCAGATATTTAGTATTTTAGTTTTTTTTGCCACATTTTTTCACCGATTTGTCTAAAAATTGGTATTTGTGGGTCATAATGGTTTCCAGCTCCGGGGGCGGAACATTGCATGTATAGGTCCACGTTGTGGTATAGCCCCCATATAAATGTACCTCCAGATATTTAGTATTTTAGTTTTTTTTTTGACACATTTTTTCACCGATTTGTCTAAAAATTGGTATTTGTGGGTCATAATGGTTTCCAGCTCCGGTGGCGGAACATTGCATGTATGGGTCCATAATTTGGTATAGTCCCCATATAACGGTACCTCCCGATATTCGGTATTTTGATGATTTATGCCACATTTTTTCACGGATTTGTCCTAAAATTGGTATTTGTTGGTCATAATGGGTTCCAGCTCCGGTGGCGAAACATTGTAATTATAGGTCCACGTTTTGGTATAGCCCCCATATAGCGGTACCTCCCGATATTCGGTAATTTGATGATTTTTGCCACATTTTTTCAGGGATTTTTTCGAAAATTGGTATTTGTTGGTCATAATTGGTTCCAGCTTCGGTGGCGAAACATTGCATGCATGGGTCCATGATTTGATATAGCCCCCATATAACGGTACCTCCCGACATTCGGTATTTTGATGGTTTTTGCCACATTTTTTCACTGATTTGTCTAAAAATTGGTATTTGTGGGTCATAATGGGTTCCAGCTCCGGTGGCGAAACATTGTAATTATAGGTCCACGTTTTGGTATAGCCCCCATATAACGGTACCTCCCCATAATCGGCATTTTAATGGTTTTTGCCACATTTCTTCTAATGTTTCTTTTACCCTAAGGTGGAGGGCATTAAAAGTTTGGCCCGGCCGAACTTAATGTTTTTTTACTTGTTCATTTATATATTTTGTCCAGAAGTGATCACTATTGATTCTCAAATCCCAGAATCTCGATCAAATCAATTTTATCTGCCATATTTATTTCCGTGTTAATAGATTTACTTCTTGAAGGAAGAATATTCAGAAGAATATCCATATTTTGTTAACGCACATACAAAAGGAGGTGTCTGTCTCAATTTCAAAATATATCAGCAAAGTTAAAGGATATAACAAGAATGTAAGAAAAAAAAGTAGATAGATTTCAATGAAAAGTATGATTTTTAAAAAATTCAGGGTACAAATTTGCTCTTATCAAAATATCTACTGGACGAGATTCACCGAATAGTGAATCAGACAAAACAATGTGCAAATATGACCCCAGATACGAAGTGACTGACATTTTTGGGAGATTTCTTGATATAGAATCTAAATCTTGTCACAATATGACAAGTATAATAATGACTACGAAGCTCTACGGGATATGCAGAATTGCGGAAAGATTTAATTTTTTCTAAAGTCATACAGAATTGAATTCCGATTAAGATGCCATATCTATCAACACCATGACAAGAAAAGAAACACCATTATTCACAATTTTCAACATAACTGTTCCCAATAGAATTGCTTGCGGGAGAAGAAGCTAAAAGGCGACTTGTTTGCGATTCATGCAAGCACAGAAAAGTTCTTATTCTCTCCATTAAAAATGCATCTAATTCTTTCTAAGATAAAATAGACTGTTTAGTTTTCACATCTTGCTACCATGAGGCAATTTTTGCAAACATGTAAATATCACCATAGAATCCCAATTATCCTTTGAAGCAAACAAAATTTGTTTATAAATTTGCTAAACTCATCACAATACCGAATAGAGGGAGGTACCATGGGGGTTATAAACTATGAACCTGCATATAAAATTTTCTGTCACAATTTTCTGTCTCTTCAAAAATCATCAAAATACCCTATATCGGAAGGAACCGTTATATGGGGGCTATACGAAGACGTGGACCTGCACAGACAATTTTCTGTCATAGTTTGTAGTAGCCATTACCAACTACAAATGCGAAATTTGTAACATTTCCGGTAAATAATTTCACTAAAATTATCAAAATACCGCATATCGGGAGGTACCGTTATATGGGGGCTATACGAAGAGGTGGACCTACATGGCCCATTTTCAATACCAAAAGTCCTGCAGACATAATACAAATTTAAGTAAATTTTTATCAACTTACTTTATTTCGGAAGCTAGAGTGATTCATGGTGGTGGGTATAAAAATTACACAAAAGTTCGATATCTTTCAGTTGAGTGTTATTAAAAAACAGGAATAAAGAAGTCCTTGAAAGTTGGCCCAAATATTTCCATCGCAGACCTTAATATACCAAAGATTTTTTGCCATACTGAGAAAGTTATCTGCTTTCAGAGGGCCAACAACAAAGCTTTTGTCTATTCAACGATTCGCAAAATCCAAAATGGCAAACTAGATGCCTGGATTCCCACATCCCGAGAAGAGTAGGCCTATGTGTTTAACGGTAGCATCACACGAAAAGTTTTCGGAGAGAATATTTTTGAGGTGCTCAGTTATGGAATCTACTGCACTGCTATTTAAACAACAATATTGGTATTGCCGGTGCGCAATAAATATTGTCTAGTCGATACCTTGTATTTTCTACACATTCGTTGTTACAGTATGCAACGAATAATGTAGAAACAAACCGAAACCAAATCGCCATCTCCAAATAGCATAGTAGATTGACAAACAAACGTAACAAAATCAACAAGTTTATGTTTATAACATTCCAAATGTTTTACAATTACACTTTAAATCACTCTGGTATTTAAACAACAATATTTGTATTGCCGATGTGCAATAAATATTCTCTAGTCGATACCTTATAATTTCTACACATTCGTTGTAACCGTATGCAACGAATAATGTAGAAAAAAACGAAACCAAATCGTCATCACCAAATAGCATAACAGATTGACAAAATTGTCTAAACTCTCTAGTTATCTTCAAAATTTCACGTAGCAAAATCAGTAAGCTTATGTTTATGATATCCCAAATGTTTTGCAATTACGTCGAAACCTTCAACATATTAAACAAGGAATTACGGCAAGAAACCTACAATTATTTTTCTTACAAAGAAAAATTACTATAACAAAAACAAGTTTGCAGTAGTAACGAACAAATTGTAAAATTAGGCAAAATGCTGCCGAAAGTTGCGATTAAAAAAAAAAAAATAAGTGTAAAAGTAGCAAATTTCGGCCCGGCCGAACTTTCAATACGCTATACCATTTGGAAGAAACTTGCAAAATGTAAAATGAAAGAAGTTTAAACACGCCACTCTACTTTAAAAAAAAACGGACGTCTTGCGATACTACAAAAACGTTGACCTCTACATCAAATTATCTGCCGGAAAAGATGGTGCCTATTACAAACCTAAAACGCCATGTTTTAAATAATTCCTGTGAAAAGAAAATACCAAATATTTCGACGTTGTATAGGTACTACTTCAAGCCTTGGACAGTTCTGTGTAAGGAAGCTAATTCGCCAACCCATAAATCTTGCGGTACATTTATCCGTTTCTAAATAATCGCAATGAAATACTGCCAGTATTCTATTCTACTGCCTTCTAAAAGGTGTGCGTATTACAAGAAAAAAATTGTTTTTCTTAATAGATTTGTAAAATACCAGAAGGTTATGCGAACTTCGCAACGGGTAGAGTTCCCAACCTTTATTAAAAAGGTAAGCTTTGCTATAGGTTTGGAGAGAAATGTTGGTAGGTGAGTTTTTTATTTCCTGGAGTTAGGTTTGTAGAAGCAAAGAAATAACGAGTTCGAAGTTCGGGGAAAAATTGTGAGAACTATGAGCCTTTTGTTGTTGTGGTTTGAATGTGTGATGTAAATGATGTATGAATGTGTGATGTGATGTAAAAAGGCACAAGACAGAGTTCACTGATTAAAGAATGCGGATCATTAAAAGGTTTCCGCCATGTATTTTATATATGTATGTGTTCTCAGCATGTAAACGTAAAAGTTTTGATTGCAGGTCAACATAGGAGAGTTTGTTAGACGTCCATTTGATCGCATGATTCCTTCATATCGATGAATAGGTTTAAAGTCAAAAGAGGACTGTTAGAATGCAACTTTTGTTTTTGTGCCAGTAACTTTTAGATGGCAAATTGAGGGGATAAAATAGGTCTTAATAGGGTTTTGTTTCAATACGGTGTCAGCAACATGTAATATTTTGTGCAAAAATTTGATCGTATGTCCTCTAAAAGGAACTCACTGCACTCTCTTTATACAGGGAATAACTATGGGCTTAGACATGTGGTCTAAGTACACCTTCATATCTAAATTAATAACATGCAAGATCAGTCTCCAACCTCTTTTGGATGTGCTGCAAAGCTTCCAGCCATTGGATATTTTAACTTAATTCCAAGCAGCAAGCTCTTTAGGTTATTGCCATGCACAATTTCTAATAAGTTGAAATATATTGGATGAAGGTAATAGAATAAGTTTTTACGTGGCCGCCTTGTTCGACCTTAAATGCACATATGTCATTCTATTTGATTGGAAGTCTGGGCTGGTTGCAAACCTCCTCTCCAAGATGAAATGAGGCGTCTTTGCTGACGTATTCCGCCCTAACCCAATCATTACACGTTCATAAAAGTTTAATGACAATTGCAGCGTTTTGCAATTTGAGATTCTTGCAATGAAGATGGTTAAAACATTTGCAGTAGCATGAAAGGTCCAGTAAATAAATATGCCAGTCCTCAACGCTTTCAAGTAAAGTGCCATTAAATCGAGAGCGACTCTTGACTGCAAGAAAGTCCTCTTTGAACACGTGATATATTAATGCAAAAAACAGGCATGTTTGCGTGGATCTGCCTTATATAAATCCTTATACACAATTTGGAACCTCATTATTTCTTTTCAATTTTCGTTCCTCGTAGACTGGTTCGGCTGCTAGTTCTACTGTACTGGTGATGGAGAGAGTTAGTTAGTCTCTCAAAGCGGTAGGGACATACCGTTGGGCGCTGTAATGTTATGATCAAATACTATTGGGCAGGGAAATATTTGGATGACTTGTTAATTGCAAAGGCAATGTTGATCCCAGTGACGATATTCGATGCCGGTATTCAGTGCAATCATCGTCGGGAAGTATTTTATGCTGACTTTCGATCATCGATGTGGGTGTACAGAATGAAACAATGCAATTGCCGGCTTGTGAATTATAGTCCGTTGTCAGTTAGAATCACCTTCGGGCAACCAAAGTGATTTTAGGACGTCCAGAGCCGTGGAACCATAAAACATTAAAAGCGTCCTTGGAAAACAATTACAATTTAAATTGTATTCCAAATTTTTGTTTCACAGAAAATGTTAGATTCACGGTAAAATCAGGAAATAAAGTCATTTCAAATAAACATTCCCATCTTTTCATTTTCTGTAATTTACTTTGTCAAATTTCAATGCAAAGAAAACAGGTTCCAATCTCTGATTTGTGTATGCGAACTGGATTTACAAATACATTTTTGATATTGTGTCAAATGAATAATTTTGAAAACATTTTAAACATATGATTGAATTGCCTTCTTAAATTTACCATGCTTAAATTGCTCTACATTTGTGTTGTTGTATGCTAACATATCTCTTTTGTAAGAAGCACCTCTACATAGTTTTCACACCAACTGTTTTTCATTTATGTATTTTGTCCAGTAGGGATCACTATTGATTCTCAAATCCCAGAATCTCGATCAAATCAATTTTATCTGCCATATTTATTTCCGTGTTAATAAATTTACTTCTTGAAGGAAGAATATTCAGAAAATTATCCATATTTTGTTAACGCACATACAAAATTATGTGTCTGTCTCAATTTCAAAACATATCAGCAAAGTTAAAGGATGTAACAAGAATATAAGAAAAATAAGTAGATAGATTTCAATGAAAAGTATAAAACTTAACAAAACAATGTGCAAATATGACCCCAGATACGAAGTGACTGAAATTTTTGGGAGATTTCTTGATATAGAATCTATATCCAACTGTTTAGTTTTCACATCTTGCTCCCATAGGGCGTGAATGGCCTCAGACAATTTCTGCAAACATGTAAATATCACCATAGAATCCTAATTATCCTTTGAAGCATACTGTATAATTAAAATTATCCTAAAATATGGAATGTGTTCTTTTTTATTAGAATTTGCTCATCACTTGCGCAAATGCAACTTTGTGTTTTCGCACAAAGTGAGTGATGTCAAATTCTAACGAATGACCAAGGTTTTTCCTCCACTTTGCAACATCTAGCGTACTCGCTGCTTTTTTCTTCCTTACTTTTTTTTACTTACTTGGCTTTGGATATTCGTCCGCAACAAACCACCACCAATTGTAATAAAGGTAAAAATATTGTTTTTCCGAAAAATATTTGAATAAGTTGTTTAAATTATATTTATTAGGAAAACTAAAACCTTTTGTTTTTCTTTATTTTATTTTTATTTTATTGCCTACGCAAACATTGGTCCTTCGAGCCGGATCAGAAAGAATTGTTGCCTAAAAACAACAACAACTATTAGTTCATTTTTTTCTAATAAAGGCTGACTCCGTCAACACATCAAACAACTAAACGCTGTCCATCATCTCCACACTCATCATCCCTCATCTTCATATTATTGATACAATTTTAAGGTGAGTACCGTCAATATAAAAATGAGCATCCGCGAGTTTTTCTTTTTGTATTATTTAAGAAGAGAATATTCCAGTGTTTTACACTTTATCTACGTCCGTCTTACAGCACCGCGGCGCATTGTATTTGTTGTTATTCTCTTCAAGAATAACTACAAAAATAAGAAAAAAAAAATAGAAAAAAAAAATTGAAAAAAACACACTAACAAATATACGGGCTTACCATCAACACTGCTTGCTTGGATATCGTTGATCGTTTGATACTAGCACACATACATACATATCTTGTTAATATACGAGGTCCCCTCTGTAAGTTAATATACGTAGGGTGTGTGGAAAGTTTGTATTAAAAGTTCAATAATTTATATTGTTATAATTTTTAGATTTTTTTTTGTAAAGCGGTAATCATTTTGAAGTTGATTAGTAGGGTCAACTACATTACACCCTACATTCGTCCCGAAAAGCGATTTCGAAAATTTTTGGCGTATATATTAAAATCAAATATACAATTTTTATTTAATTTTTTCTAATTATATTTTGATTTGTTTATAAATTTTGTTGTTGTTGGACTGTAGAGTGAATTCCGTCAAAATTTAGGTATTTTTGAGATTTTTAATTTTTTTTCCGTCAAAATTGAGGTATTTTTGAGATTTTTAATTTTTTTTCTTGAATTTCTGAATTCTTGGGTGTTTACCAAAACATTAAACAAAATCTGGTACTCTGAAAAAATTGTGCCTGTTCTGTAATATACTGGGAAAACATATTTTTTATATTCGACAGAGTTTTGCGAGTTTATTGTATTTTTACATACAATAAGATAAACCGTGGTTGTTTTTAGTACGGTTTTGTATATTCCGATTTTTTGCAATTTGTCTCTTCTTTAATTTTCACATAATACTAAAAGCTTAAAGTTGATAATTATAACGAAATTTTTTCCATAGTTTTTCTTTTTTTTTTGATTTCTTTAAAAAAAGAAACTAATTTTTGACAATTCCATTTCTTTATTCTTTTACTCGGAGCGTTTTTATTGATTGTTATCATGTCGCTTACTCCGTTAGATTTTTTCATCAGAGCTGGAGATTCGCTTATTAAGTTTGAAGCCAATTTCATGTCTCTTCGAGAAGAAGACTTTGCCCTAAAATAGTTCACTCGTTGCGTTTGTGCCCGGAGTTTTTAAAATTATCAATTGAGAATCGTTATTCTGTACTACCACACGCTTTTGCATCGTGAAAGGTCAAATTTCGAAACATCAGTAAGACACACGACTCCGTCCCAGACCCCTGCCAATGTGTCTTCCACAAGATCATCATCAGAACTTAATCCCAATATTCCGACAACTTCATCGGGAATTGCAAGTAGACAGGTTGCTAGGGACAGCAATTATACATATT
This sequence comes from Musca domestica, assembly GCF_030504385.1. Taxonomy (NCBI): domain Eukaryota; kingdom Metazoa; phylum Arthropoda; class Insecta; order Diptera; family Muscidae; genus Musca; species Musca domestica. Next base: position 18,576,905 of record NW_026712115.1, on the reverse strand, counting down.
ATACATCATGGTGTCACATATCCAGCTCGCGCCTTAATTGATCCAGCTTTTGAGGCATCATTCATTACTGAAAAAAAATCAGGGTCAACTAGGGATTTCGACCAATTCCACTCTTACTACGATCTCAGGTGTCAATCAGACTTTAACCACTACGTCGAGAAAAGTGTGTTCAATAAATATTGGTTTACCAATCAATGATTCCCTAAAATTGCAATTTACTGCATTGGTAGTCTCCAATATCTCCGATAAGCTGCCATCATTTTCAGTAAGTTCAGACTTCATGTCCCGTCTACCCGATATTCGTCTGGCAGATACACAGTTATTCGACTGTAGATCAGTAGATATGCTGATAGGTGCAGACCTTTATCCCAAAATTATATTACCGGGTACGCATATCAATATCTTAGGTACTTTTGTTGGACAAAATACCATATTTGGTGGATAGTTACAGTCAGTGTACATTTTACGACCGTAGCCTATTCGGACGCAGAAGATGTAGACAAAACTCTCCTTCGGTTTTGGGAAATAGAGGAACCACCAAAGCGGACTATTCTGTGCCCTTCCGATAAGTTTTGTGAAGATAACTACAAATCTACGACCGTCCGGGACTCTGAAGGCAGGTATATTGTCACCCTGCCTGTTAAGCCAGAATATGTAAATCAGACTGCTTTGGGATATTCGCGAACAAATTGTTTCAAACAATTTCTTCGTAACGAGGCTTAACTTTTACGAAAGCCACATATCAAAAAAGTTTACGATGGGAGGGTAAATGAATATTTAAACTTAGATCATATGAATCCAGTTACGACTCCGTCAGCAAGCACGAATGTTTGCTACTTGCCTCATCATCCTGTAATAAATCCTGAGAAACCAACTACAAAGTTTATGGTGGTTTTCAATGCCTCAAGTAAAACTTCAAGTGGTAAAAGTCTTAACGACATTTTGTATGTGGGTCCTACTTTACAGTTAGACCTAGTCCTGCTTATATTAAGCTGGAGGTTATTTAAGTACGTGTTTAATTGTGATATAACACAGTTGTATCGCCAAATTAGGGTTACTTCCAAACACACCCCTCTCCAAAGAATAGTTTGTAGGGATTCGCACGATCAACCTGTTCAAGATTATGAGCTACAGACAGTTACTTTCGGTGCAAATTGTGCTCCATATTTGGCTATACACACATTGTTGCAATTAACTGCTGATACAGAAAAAGAATTTCCTTTAGCTGCGCATATATTTAGAAGGTGTATGTATGTCGATGACGTCCTAGCAGGTTATCACGATTTATCCCTTGCTCAAAAGTCACGTGATGAATCGTTAGCTAAATTTGAATTGAGAAAATGGACATCGAATAATAGCACGATCTAAGAAAATTTGCCAGTTGTATGACACCCAACTTCTTACCTTTGTAGAAGCCAGTAGCTGTAAGCCATTAGGAATTCGATGGAATGCACAAACCAATTTATTCTTTTTCAATGCAGACCCCCTTGTTCAAAAACCTAGTTATACTAAACGAGAAGTGTTATCCTGTATTGCTTAACTTTTTGACCCTGTTGGATGGTTGGGTCCCGTGATAATAGCAGCCAAAATCATAATGCAGCGAATATGCGAATCTGCGACGGCAAGTGAATGGCTAAAGTTTGTTAGAACATATAAGGATATCAATTCCATCCAAATTCCTCGTTGGGTTCGGTATGCCCCAGACTGTCAGGTACAGCTTCACGTTTTTTTCTGATGCCTCAGTAGAGGCATATGCGGGGGTAATATACATACGTATTGTCGCTCCGAATGGGAACGTTTTCACTGATTTGTTTTCTTGTAAGACCAAGGTGGCTCCCCTTAAGTCGATTTCTTTGCCAAGGTAGGAACTCTGTGGGGCAGTTTTAGTGTCCGAGCTTTTAAAATCTATCAATGATATATACTGTTGGACCGATTCCACGATTGTCCTCTCCTGGCTTAAAAAATCTCCTTCAACGTGGACTACATTTGTGGCTAATAGGGTGTGCAGAATACATGAGAACATACGTGAGGGAACATGGTACCACGTTCGGAAGATAATCCAGCGGATTTAGGTAGTCGAGGGCTTTCGCCTGCTGAGTTGGCGATGTCTCAAATTTGGTGGCGTGGTCCTAGATGGCTTAGCGTAGACAGCTCCCATTGGAATCTTTCAGATTTATCCACCCTTGATACCGATTTAGAGATGCGCGCCGTTAAGAGCCATGTAACATTTTTCTCTAACTATACGGATATTTTCACTAAACACGGCGATACGTGTAGTTGGATATGTTTTTCGGTTTTTCTATAAAACACACCCTCTGCATAAAGGCAAGCATAGTTTTGAAGAGAGAACCCTGTCATGTTCTGAAATCAATAGGGTTAAATCACGTTTGGCGTTGTTATCCCAAAAGGTACATTATGCGGAAGAATATAATTGTTTACTTAATAATTCTAAAAGTTCAATCTTGTCGTTAAATCTCTTTTTAGATGAGGTTGGAATTATGAGGTTAAATTGTCGTTTAGTAAGATCCCCTACTCTTTCCTATTCCGAACGACATCCCATCTTGCTGCCGTATCACTGCAAATTTACTCATTTGCTAGTAAATGACGTTCACATAAGGTCCATTCATGGACAAAATCAGCTAATGTTGCGAATTATTCGTAGTGAATATTGGATTCATCGGCTAACGACTTTACTTCGAACTATAATAAGTAGATGTAAACGTAGCTCATTGTATAAAAATCGAGCTTGTACTCAAATTATGGCAGCTCTCCCCCCTTAGAGGACAAGCTTTACCAGGCCAATTGCTACGACCGGTGTAAACTTTGCTGGTCCAATTGAGATCTAATCCTATACTGGTAGGTGCTGTAAGATAACCAAAGTTTTTGTATGCGTTTTCGTACGCTTTTATACAAAAGCTTCAGATTTGTCTACGACAACTTTCCTAGCTGCCTTCTACAGATTTATTTCGCGTAGAGGCTGTCCTAAAACTATGTTTTGTGATAACGGCAACAATTTCGTTGGAGCTTCTAGGAAATTGGAGAAAGATTTAAAAGTTATGTTGGAAGAAAGTCGTGAGCGTGTATGTTCCAAATTGCAATGCCAAGAGGTTTCATGGAATTTCATTGCTGCTGGGGCCCCACATATGGGCGGTCTGTGGGAGGCGGCCGTGAAGAGTTTCAAATTACATTTTAGTAAATATGCTAATAACGCTAAATATACGTTCGAGGAATTATCGACTCTTCTATCGAGAATTGAAGCATGTTTAAATTCTCGACCACTTTGCCCTATGAACGATAGTCCACATTCACAAGTGGCACTTACTCCAGGTCATTTTTTAATAGGCGCTCCGATTCTTGCTCCTCCGGAGCCATTGATAAACGAATCTCCCCTGCATATCGTGAATCGATTTAGAAAAATGAAAGCTTTAACTCAACAATTCTGCCTCCGGTGGAAGGAAGAGTATTTAAAAAATTTACATAAACGTTGCAAATGGAAATTTCCGGAACGCGATATACAGACGGAGTATTTAGTGGTTATTCGTAATGAACAACTACCTCCTACATCGTGGAAACTCGGTCGGGTAATTGACGTTTTTCCGGACGTTGACGGCCACAATCGCGTGGCAGATATTCGCACAGAAAACGGTGTTGTAAGACGACCAATAGTAAAGTTGGTCATTCTGGTCAACCAATAGTTTTTCTCTCCCTTTTTCGCAGAATGGAAAACATGAGCAAGATTGCCGCTACCCACCCCAATATTGAGGACGAACTTTTAATGTCTGATGAGGAGAGGGACCTCCAAAACCAAATGGCTCCTGAAGCTAGCTTGGATACAAAGCCAATTAATAGCGATCAAATGGAGGCCACTCCTATCTGGGAGACTGCACAAAGCCCTCCTGTAGAAAATAGTGCCCTTCTGGCAAATCGAGCCGAAGATACGGAAGCAGCTCCTATCCGGGAGATTGCACTTAAGCCTTCCGTTGAGGTTATTAATTCCGCATCCGCGGTTCAGAATAGGTCGATACCGTCGACCGCTCCGGCATGAAAAAACTCAGGTTCGAGTAGTAGCAATCAACGATGTGCGTTTTGCAATCAGGGCCATTAAATTCGGGACTGCCGTAAGTTCCATAGACTGTTCCATGCAGCGAAGGTTCGAGTCATTGTGTCGAAGCGTTTATGCTCGAATTGTCTTACTGGGAACCACTTTTATAGAAATTGCCCAAGTCCTAGAAGATGTCAAATATGTCAACGGGATCACCATACCCTTATGCATCCTACCAACAATTCCCCAAATCCTGATCTTAGAAATCCAAACGGCAGACAAATTGTTCCTCATTTTTCCGTTCCCAATTCTTCCTCTGAAATGTCTCCCTTCCTTCCCTTTGACAATCCTATCCCCTTGTCCGTTCCTTTGTTTTCTTTTCAACCTACTGTAACATTAGCGCCCACCATTATATTAAATCTTCAATTGGGCAGTAGAAAAATTCCTGTCCGAGCTCTGTTAGATTCTTGCTCGGGGCATAGTAGAATTTGTCATTCTCTTGTGCAGAAACTACAATTGGGTATGGTGCCAATGGGACAGGGAATGTTTTCGCAAATTAAGGTAGAGTCCATGTATGAACGGGCTCAAAACGTAATGCTGTTTGCTCAGGTGATGCTATTACACCACATCGTAAAGCCTTCAGCGTCCGCACCGGAGAGCATTACGCGGGGCTGCAAGTGGCGGATCCGGAGTTTTATAGAGCGGGGCATATAGGTATTGTTCTTGGATCCGATGTTTACCCAAAAATTATAAAGTCTCAAACTTGCTCGAACCCGGCTTTTTCATGGGCCCAGCTTGCCATTTTTGGTCGTGTTATTATGGGCCCTTGAGTATGTTGTCGTAGTTTTAACTTTAAGTCGTATTGGGTCATCCTGACCCAGCTTTAGATGACAACTTTTCGTTGCCTGTGGCTCTCCGAGCCAATAGTATTAAGATAAAATGGATTTATAACGTACGCTCACTATTGACGGTTCTACCCTTGAATTTATTTTACACAGATAAAAATAGCTTATAAGTAGTTCATAAGTTGCAACATCGCTGGATGTTCCAAGGCAGCCGGCAAATATATAATTAAAATTATCCTAAAATATGGAATGTGTTCTTTCTTAGAATTTGCTCATCACTTGCGCTAATGCAACTTTGTGTTTTCGCACAAAGTGAGTGATGTCAAATTCTAACGAATGACTAAGGTTTCTCCGCCACTTTGCAACACCTTACTTACTTGGCTTTGGATATTCGTCCGCAACAAACCACCACCAATTGTTAAATTATATTTATTAGGAAAACTAAAAGCTTTTGTTTTTCTTTATTTTATTGCCTACGCAAACACATACAAAATTGTCATTGTCGGAAGACAACTATTTATCACGCTTTTTATAGATTCAAGCCCTGAAGCATTTTAAATGGGTGTAGAAAAGCAACCATGGATTATTATAAGTGGAATACAATCCATTTCACGCTGTTTCGAAACTCCGATGAGTCAAAGGAAACTTCGAGACAATTTCTCGAGCCTCACCGCTAGCATTATTAATAAAAAAGCCTCGACCAGTTGGTACAAATTTGGCAATTTTCAAAAAAATAAAACCTTTAAAAATTCTATTAAAATCTTAAAAATACCGCAATTAGCCCTATATTAGGTTTTATACGACGACGTGTACTTGCATAGGCAACTTTTGTCATAAGTCATTACAATATTCAAATGCGAAACTTGAAAAAAATCTGTTTATAAATTAGCTAAACTCATCACAATACCGGATATAGGGAGGTACCATGGGGGTTATCAAATGTGCACAGTAAATTTTCTGTCACAATTTTCTGACAATTTTCTGTCACTTCAAATACCAAATTTGAAATAGTTCCGGTAAATAATGTCTCTAAACTCATCAAAATACCCAATATCAGAAGGAACCGTTATATGGGGGCTATACGAAGACGTGGACCTGCACAGACAATTTTCTGTCATAGGTTGTAGTAGCCATTACGAACTACAAATGCGAAATTTGTAACATTTCCGGTAAATAATGTCGCTAAAATTATCAAAATACCGCATATCGGGAGGTACCGTTATATGGGGGCTTTACGAAGATGTGGACCTACATGGCCCATTTTCAATACCAAAGGTCCTGCAGTCATAATGGAAATTTAAGTAAATTTTTATCAACTTACTTTATTTCGTTCGGAAGCTACAGTGATTCATGGTGGTGGGTAAAAAAATTACACATACGTTCGATATCTTTCAGTTGAGTGTTATTAAAAACAGGAATAAAGCAGACCTTGAAAGTTGGCCCAAATATTTCCATCGCAGACCTTAATATACCAAAGATTTTTTGCCATACTGAGAAAGTTATCTGCTTTCAGAGGACCAACAACAAAGCTTTTGTCTATTCTACGATTAGCAAAATCCAAAATCGCAAACTAGATGAGTGAGAGAAGAGTGAGCCTATGTGTTTAACGGTAGCATCACACGAACAGTTTTCGGGCAGAATATTTTTGAGGTGCTCAGTTATAGAATCTACTACACTGCTATTTAAACAACACTCTGGTATTTAAAGAACAATATTTGTATTGCAGATGCGCAATAAATATTCTCTAGTCGATACCTTATACTTTCTACACATTCGTTGTAACCGTATGCAACGAATAATGTAGAAAAAAACGAACCAAATCGTCATCTCCAAATAGCATAACAGATTGACAAATTTGTCTAAACTCTCTAGCTATCTTCAAAATTTCACGTAGCAAAATTTGCAAGCTTATGTTTATGATATCCCAAATGTTTTGCAATTACGTCGAAACCTTCAACATATTCAACAAGGAAATACGGCAAGAAACATACAATTATTTTTCTTACAAAGAAAAGTTACTATAACAAAAACAAGATTCCAGTAGTAACGAACAACTTGTAAAATTAGGCAAAGTTCTGCCGAAAGTTGCGTTTTAGAAAAAAACAAACAAAAGCAAAAGCAGCAAATTTCGGCCCGGCCGAACTTTCAATACGCTATACCATTTGGAAGGAACTTGCAAGATGTAAAATAAAAGAAGTTTAAAAACGCCACTATACTTTGAAAAAAACGGACATCTTGTGATACTACAAAAACGTTGACCTCTACATCAAATTATCTGCCAGAAAAGATGGTGCCTATTACAAACCTAAAACTCCATGTTTTAAATAATTCCTGTGAAAAGAAAATACGAAATATCTTGGCGTTATATATGTACTAGTTCAGGCCATACTGGGAACACAAACTGCAAATTTGTAGCCAATTCGCCGGGCCATAAATCTGGCGCTACATTTATCTTTAAATAAACTAATTTATTTATTTGCAACTAAATGCAAATGAATCGCCCTGCATTATTCGGATGTAAGATGCACAAGAACTCAAAATGTCCAAAAATATTCTTAATATTCTCCCCTGCACTGATTTAATTGTAATTTACCATAAAATATATGATCATAGGTTTCAGTACTAATTTACAGATTGGGCACTGTGTAATATTGTAGTGGAGAGAGACTATGTACTAAAACGGATACGACACTAAAGAAAATTACGTAAATGATAATTGGTCGAAAAGAAGAAACGACAAAGCCACAGAATGTAATGTATGTAAAATCGACAAATGATTTCTTATTAAAAAGATGTTGGTACGATACCCAATAATATAAGTTATCGCTGGTGTGCGTATTACAGCAAAAAGTGTTTGTTCTAAATGGATTTCAATAAAGTGTTAGCTTAAGAAGGTTATGAGAACTTCGCAAGGGGTAGAGTTCCCAAGTTCTAAAAAAGGGAAGTTTTGTTTTAGGTGTGGAGTGAAATTTTGGTTACTGAGTTTTATATTTCCTGGAGTTAGGTTTGCACAAACAAAGAAATTACCAATTGGAAGTTCAGAAACAATTGTGAGAACTACCGGCCTTTTGTTCTTGTGATGTTAAATGTGTGATGTAAATTAAAATTAAAATATTTAAAACAAAAAATTTTGAACTCTAAGTGTAATATTTTTATTGAACCAAAGTTGTTTGACTTGATTTATGTCAAATGTAAAGCAATAACATAACCAACAAACTTTATATACATAAATCTAGCTCAAGTTAGCTCAAGTAAAAAAACCAACATAGTTTAACATTGATTGTTGAACAATTTGTCCACCCGTGGCCAGAGCTGGTCGATGGCACCGGCGAATGTGTAGCCTGTCTTTTTTTTGTCATGATTTGTGGTATATTGGCCATTTCGATAGAGGTCCCAATCAATCAATATAAATATCTGCGCCCAGTTCGAGTTCTATAGCTGAATTACTCCTCGGAAATTGATCGGCTAGGGAATCCGATCAAAGCCATATCATATGGTTTACGTGGGAGGTCATTGGTGAGCATAGCACACACTTCCCGTTGCCATTTGAAGCGTGGTATTCTTGCTGCAACCACAATTTTGACGAATAGAGTATCACAAAATAAGAAGTTGAGAAGATTTAACTCAGCATCTTGGCTAACTGAATTACGAGATACATTTGCGTTGATGCTTCCACGACAAGTGTGTCACATTTCAGACTGATTTGGCACTGTGGGTTTTATGTGAATTGTCGGAATAAATACCTTGGACCAAGCAAATGGCACACTTTGTTTTTTAACCAATTTTAAGTCGCTTTCAAGTCGATTAGAACACGTTGGTTCGGTGGGTTTCTAGCGGTTGAGGTATTTTTGTTGGTTGGTTGGAAGACTTCGATCGATGAGTTTCTTTTTGTTGCTTCTTTTGTTCTTAATCCTTTGGCGAAGTGGAGCAATTTATTATGTCTTTGATTGCAGATTTGACAATTTACAGTAGTTGGCTAACTTGCTCGGGTGTGAGAGCAGGCCAAACAGTTTAAACAGTAAAAATTTTCGCAAACTGCTTCAAATCGCTCATCCGGCCCAAGCCTAAGAAATGTGGGCAAGTTTTAATGGGGTGATCTTGTTTAGAAAGTTAGTCCGAGATTAGAGGGATTAATATAGTTATTGGGAGTCATTTGAGGTTTAAAGATACTGATTTTTTGATATGCCCCTGGATGATAATTATAATAATAGTGATGAACCGATTACGAAGTGTCCAGGAAAGATCACTTGAATCATCATTCGCAGAGCAACGATGTCTATTCGAGACAGAATGGTAGAGAGCTCCTTAAAGGTGAATTTTATGTTGGGGACCATCTTTTAAGGATGCCTTTTAAAGGATTTCACACCGACCTCTCATAGTCTACCCATGTGAGGAGCGCCTGATGGTATAAAGTTCCATTATAGGTTTTGATGGGTATGTTGATAATTGAGGCCACTTTTCAGAAGTCTGAAGTATAAAGTTCTAACTTTAATGAGTATCTCTGCTGCACTTGTTAAGTTGGTTCCATTATCAGAAAATATGTTTGCAGGACATGAAAAATGCAGCTAAGAAAGCTTAAGCTGAGAACTCACTAGTCACATCTAGAAATACGGCTTTCGTAGAAAAGCACACAAATATTCATGCGAAACCCTTTGTAGATAAGCAGACTCGCCCTGTTAAAAAGTTCCGGCAAAATCAACTCCAATATATTCCAGGTAATAATGACATAATGTGATATTGCGTATTTGTTTTTTTTTTATAGAGGGTACTTTATATCACTACTATTGTTATAAGAGGTTTAAGTCTGAAAATCCAGTGCTCTGATTAGGGATTTCCGGCATGTAATTTATATATGTGTGTGCTCAGCAAGTAAACGTAAAAGTTTTGATTGCTGTGGCAACAAAATTGGGTGTCTTTTATTGCATAGAAGAGTTTGTTAGACGTCCTTTTGATCGCATGATTCCTTTATATCGATGAAAAGATTTAAAGTTAAAAGAAGACTGTTAGAATGCAACTTTTGTTTTTGTGCCAGTAACTTGTAATCTTCAGATTGATTCTTTATCTCCCATAAAATCTTGAGAAGACACTTCAGATATAATTTCAGAATGTAGATGAGCTTGCAAAAATAGAGCTACATATGGGGATACAATAGGCTCTTGTTTTAATACGGCGTCTTCAACATGCTAGAATTTGTCGAAAAAATTTGTCATTTTCGAAGCCGTGGGGGTGCATGTCGCATATTGTATTATTGGAGATCTTTGAATGAGCATTCTCCAATTCGCATGACTGGAACTTGATGTTCCGACTTTATCCGTCAGACATACTATTGCCAAGGACGTTGCTTCAAGTGCATGGTGGTTTACAAATCTAGGCGAAATCATCGATTGTTGAATAAGTCCAATAGAGAATGTCATGTCATATCAAATTTAGACTTGGAATTACTGAGGAGGTCAATTGGGCTAATATCGCAGCTCTACACAGTTCCAGTCTCGGGAGTGAGAGCCTTTTTTTAGTGACAATAAGTAAACGAGTATATACTTAATTTTTGTTTCTAGTGTAATAAAAACTCCGTTGGGATGATGGAATTATTGAGAGAACTTCCCTTTTGAGAATGCAGATCTTATTTTGATGTCCGGTCGAGGAAATGGGAAGGAATAGCTAGGTATATTCGGTTTAATACACAAAGTTTTCGTTACCAGGTTTTCAGAAAGATGTAGACAATAATCTGACAGTAGTTTTTCTTTTGGTAGACAACTAACGATACGGAGTAATTTCATGTCAATTTCATGAGATCAAATCCAGCAGTGGATAGTGCACTGCAAATTCCATTTCTTGATGCCTTTTCCCTTTCGATCGTATTTCCTCCTGCTAATATATCGTCAACATACATGTTATTTAGTAACACTTACACGATGTGTTCTTTGCTAGTTGAATTAACGCCCTAAATGTAAAAAACGGGGCGAAACTGACACCAAAGGACATTGTCAGAATTTAAAGCCTTCAATTGAATTGATGATCGAAACCAGATCCATTGATATCGTGCTTTCAAAGGATTCACTAAGATCTGACGGTACATTTTCGTGATGTCAGCGTTATAAAGAAATTTGTAAAATCTGCCATTGTAGTGTGTGAATAATGAGGATCGATCGATTGGATCGTTCCACTGGTCCTCCCAAAATCTAATGAGGAAGATTATCTAACACCACTGTATTAAATAATAAGACATTTTGTAGTGTGCCTGAGTGTATAAAAGTGTATGAGGGTGTTCTAGGATGAAACAGTTGGCTACACGCATTGTTTACACCGGCCTTATTGCTCGCCTTTTCGGGGGGGATCTTGCCACTGTTCATCAACCTTTTTAGCAAACTACAAGCTTTAAATATTTTTATGCGTGCATATCAGATGTAACAAGTTAACTGAGCGACATTAGAAACGAAGGAGAAGAAATCATATACCCATAGTCATAGAAAGAGTAATTAAAGAACAATACATTTTTCTCGCAGCTGGTTTAGCACATGCAAAGGTGTCAATTACATGTATGCCCTCCCTACCTGTTTACCATCAATCCCAAAGACCAACCAAAATAGCAATAGTAAACCCATTTCAGTATCCTACCTAACTACTCCGAACTCCTTACAAATCAAACTTTAAAGATTCATTTACTTCATGATAACAAAATCCACATTTTTATTCAAAATAATTTCCATTTTAGATCTATAAATTATCAACTAAAATAGTACCAACAATGGTCCTGTTCTATGACCGGAAGAAAATAATAACATATAATGTAATATTTAACCGCAACAAATTCATTAACGAATGGTTTGTAAATATAACGATATGAAAATAATACTATTCTTAACTAAATCGAAATTATAATATTTGCAAACTATAAAGGCTTAATAGAAAATCTTAGACTAATATAAATAGGCATAACAATTTCAATTAAAAAAAATCTTCAACATTTAATTTTAATGGCGCCATGGTGTTCTGTACATGAAATTAATTAAAAACCCTTTTAATAATCGTTTTAATGAGGGTAACTATAAAAAATCGGAATTTGCGGAAGGGAAAAAATATCTTTAAATAAATCAGACTAGCAACTTGAAAAAAAGAAAGTAATATTCATGTGTGAATGTGCGATCATGATAATGATCATTTGATCAGCTGATGGTACATTGACCTCTTAAAACAAAGAGACAGCCATTTCAGTGAAATATATATATCGGTATATAATAATGAAATCATATTAAATGTAAATAAATTATATAATAATGATTCTGGTTGTGTAGGCTAGTAAAAGAACATAATTAATAAGAATGTTTTAATCATTTAGTAAAAACCAAACGAACTTTTAGTTAAACAATTGACGACTGTAAAAAAATAGTACTTCTCAAACTTTAATTTTCCATTAACAGAGAACATACGATTTACAGCATGCATTCTGTTATTACAGCCATTAACATTGCCTCTATCAACCAGTATCATAGCAGTCGTGTAAATGTACAGAGGAATCAAACAAACACAAATAGCAGCAGTATATCACCTAAATACTGGTTTAGTTCTTCTCTAAATACTGGTCTAGTTAAAAGTTGCAAAATACTTTAAAGAATTTAAAATATTTCATTAAAATTTCTGGCAACTTAACAACAATAGCAAATTCAGAGAGTAATAACGGGACACTCGCTTACTCTCAAAAGTACATGAACCATTTGTGTCTGTTTATCATGGATATAAGAGATTGACCACTTACTTGTTTTATTGGCGCTGCTCCCACGTTGAAAGGCCTTTCGAGGGGGGGGTGAATGGCTAAAATATCCACAGCAAGCTCCAACCAATCAAAATTTCACACCAAATTATAATCTCATGCAAATTTACACCATTTATCAATGTTTTACATCATTAAATATGATCTTAGACCGATATTGTTTACTTTTCAATTATTTTACTATAATATCTGCACTATAGGATAATGATCGTTATCAACTTTTGCTCTTTTTTTTTTTTTTTTTTAGTTGTCTCTAGGTCTGAACTTTTCTATGCAACCACGATCAATAAAAATAATAAAGACAATTTTTTCTCTCACACCAGGTAGCCAATAAAATTTACACACATGTATAGATATGAAACTAAGTCCGGACTTTTTTTTTAGTAAATATTAAATTGAATAGTAATTATAGATTTTACGCCTTATTTTGGGTACGCGTTATTAAATTTAATATGAACAATTTTCTTTAAAGATTCGCATGCCCTGTGCCTTGAATATTAAACTTGCTTTTATCAAATTTTTTCTTGGCCTTCGACTACCAGCGACCGCTTTACACGAGTTCTGCAAAACACTGATCACTGCTAGCGCACTGTGGCTCCTCATGAGTGCAGAAACAGGTAGGCAAAGAGGCGCAGTGATGTTGACTTAGGGACAAGAGCATTCTAGAAACGCATGTAACAAGAAGTAACAATCGAAAATTAGCACTCGTATATTGCAAAGGTTTTAGGTAAATGATGGGGACTTACCAACACAGTTAGAGAAAAGATCATTTGGAAATGGCAAGAATTAAAACTCCAAAGTCATCAATGATGTATTCAAACTAGGCAAGCAGCAAAAAGCAAAGAAACAAATTCTTGCAACCCAGGAAGAGTGGTGACAGTGGATAAGGAGAAAAAATTTAACACTCCAGAGAAAACCACAACTTCTTATATTTTCGTTAAGCAATGTCAACTTTGATTTTTAATAATCTCATTGAGACCAATCGAAGGATATAACCTTTTTCACCAAAATCCACAATTTTAAGTTTGAAATCTGAGAAAGATGTGTGACGTTGATGCAAACAGTTGCTAGGTTATAACAAAATGACCAGCATGTATACTTCTTAACCTCCTTTTGTAACCTCGCCTATTTTGCTGTACATGGCTGAATTTCCAATACCATCTTAAAATTTTAAAGAAAAATGGCTTCCTTATGAAAATATATACAATTGAACTACACTACACCATCTACCAACTTTGTGCGCATGTGTGAGCAACCCGAGAAAAAAAAGAGAAAGGTAGTGAACGGAATTATGCCTTTCACTTCAACCTGTTAGAGCGGGGAAATTTTAACAGGTTAGATAAATTTTCTGGCGATGTAAATAGGAGTTAAGCCTGTAATCACGCAGAATAGATCGGACTGTATTTATGTATAATTTATATCTTCCACATGAGCTACAACCAAAACCAACGATCCCAACCATTAGGGGTGGATTATTTAATCATATAAAAACAAAATAGAAAAAAATAAATTGACCTGTTCTGGGAGACGAACCTGGGCCGTCATGTTTGTTAGCCGACAACACCTACTCTGGGCTACGAAGAGTGTTGAGATTTGGATGGCTAGACGAACACGTAAACCAACTACACTATGCGGTGAAGTGTGGTTATGCTGGCTAGAGTTCGATTCTATAATTAGAATCTCTCACAAAGAAAAGTAATAAAACCTGTTAAGAATCGATGTAACATGACATGTTAGTTTACACTCAAACATATGTTAAAATTCAACAGATCTGTCCAAACCAAGGTTTTGGGGGTGTTAAAATTAAACAATCAAATGAATAAATGTATTTACAGGTGCCCCTACATATACCCCCCTCCAAGATCAGACTTACTAGACCAAAAGGGATATTAAGGCTGATACCACCTGGAAATACATTTTATTGTCTTATATCCTTAGCATGATAAATGCCAACCAATTTACCTTGGAGATCCTCCAACTCGTAATAACAATTGCCAATTTTGCGTCGGACTCTGCTTTTAATAAAAGTTGGTGCTAATTTCGCGTTATAACCCTTTTCAAAATTACTTTGACTAAAATTCCGCCTGTACACTTCTTGCCCTACACAATACGACACCTGCCTTGATCTTAAATTATACTGTTTCTCATTCCGTTCTTGCTGTTTTCGCATAACTTCAGCAGCCTTTGATCTTACAATGTCGAAGGTATCTTGCCTGTTGAAATTCATCGACCTATCTTCCAAGACACCCAATTTTCTTAGAAGTTGATATGTTGACGCATTGGTAACCATGTGCTGGCCAAAGGTCATAAAATATGGAGAAGTTCCGACAGCAACATGCACAGATGAGCGCAAAGCACAAGCAATATGACTTAACTTCTCATCCCAGTCTTTCTGATCAGGTTTTACGTATGCTTTAATCGCGGCAATAACTGATCTGTTTACCCTTTCAGAAGCATTTGCCTGTGGCGAATGAACTGCGGTGAAAACGTGCGATATCTTATAAAAATCCAGTAAATCATTGAATTTCTTTGCTTTGAATTGGGTACCATTATCGGATATTAAGCTTTCGGGAACCCCAAATACGTGAAAAAGATCTTCTTCCAAATACTTTGTTATTGCATCGGCTGTGAACTTCTTTACTGGTTTAAGGAAGACAAATTTGGAAAAATGGTCCAGGACTATAAATATTCCTATGTTCCCTGATCTGGATCTAGGATAAGGGCCAATAAAATCGACATAGAGGCGTTGGAAAAGTCGATGAGTGGCACCCGTGTCACCAAGTGGAGGTCTCATCACCACATTTGGATGCTTCGTGCTTTTGCAGACTTCGCATGAGTTAATATAACGTTTCACATCGTTAACCAAATTAGGCCAAAACAGATACCTACGAATTTTCTCCAAAGTCTTATTGATGCCACTATGAGCCGACAATGGGTCATCATGGTATTTCCAAAGGACTTCAGGAACCATGTCCTTAGGAATCCATAGCTTCCATGCTAAATCATCTGCCACAGGGTCACCTACCGCATGTTCTGATCTTCTATAGACATATCCATCAATCACTTTCAAGTCAGGAGTTGAACTAACGTTATCTTCTACTCTTTTTACTAAGTTTTTATATTCCTCCGAAGAGAAATGTTCGGATTGTAAGTCAACAAAAACGCCATGTTCGTCCACCACTTCTGACAGACATCCTATTGTGGACAAGTCCTCTGTGTTGGTACGCGAAAGTGCATCCGGAACTATGTTCTGCGACCCCTTTCTGTGCTCTATTCTGAACCGAAACCCTTGAAGTTTTAGAGCCCATCTAGCTAGCCGTGTGCTTAAGTCAGACTGGGACATGAGCCATCTAAGTGAAGCGTGATCGGTAATCACCGTGAACTCATGTCCCTCGACATAAGCTCTGAATTTTTTTATGCAAAGCATTGCTGCTAAGCATTCTTGTTCGGTGACGCTGTAATTCCTTTGGGCTTGGTTGAGTTTCTTAGACATAAATGCAATCGGAAACTCGTCGCCCTCCGGACTTTTTTGCACCAGGACTCCTCCTATTCCTGTCTTACTTGCATCACAATGTATAAAAAACGGTTGTGTGAAATCCGGACTATGCAAGACAGGGGCTGAGCTGAGGATGGACTTTAAATCTTCAAAGGCTTTCTGAGTCTCATCAGACCATTTGAACTTTCGGCTGGTTTTTAACAAATCTGTCAATGGGGTAGAAATAGCAGCATAATTCCGGATGAACTTCCGATACCAACCACACAAACCAAGGAATCTACGAACCTGTTTCACCGACCTTGGTATAGGGAACTCGGTAATTGCCGAAATTTTGTCAGGATCAGTTTGTATCGTTCCATTCCCCACTACGTGTCCTAAATAACGCACTTCGGTCATACAAAACTTGCTTTTTTCCACATTTATCGTAAGTCCAGCCCTTCTGAGACACTTAGCTACTTCCAACAACACCTCCATATGTCTTTCAAACGTTGGCGATACCACTAGCAAATCATCCAGGTAGACCAAAACCTCAGACCTGAGAGACGCCGGAACCACCCTGTCCATTAATCTGCACATCGTTTGGGTTGCATTACATAGCCCAAAAGGCATGACTTTGAAGTGGTAGAGCGGTCTTCCTGGAACTGTGAAGGCGGTCTTACCCTTCGATGATTCGTCTAGCGGTATCTGCCAAAAAGCGTCCTTTAAATCGAGACTAGAGATGAATTCTGCCTTAGGCAAACGACTTAATATTCCATCAATATGCGGAAGTGGGTATGCGTCCCCTTCCGTTACGGAGTTTAATTTCCTACTGTCTAGGCATAAACGGTTTTTACCCGGTTTCCGGTGTAACACCACGGGAGATGACCAAGGGCTTGTTGATTCTTCGATGACCCCCATGTTCAACATACGATCAAGCTCCTCGTAGATAAGTTTCTCGATCGCTGGAGAGACTGGAAAATGTCGTTGTTTTATCGGAATAGCATTCCCGGTGTTTATGGTATGACATATAAGATTTGTTTTACCCAGTCCCTCCTTCGCGAACGAAGGAAACTTCTCTATAACTCCTTGGAGCTGATACTTTTGTTCCATGTTCAACTGTTTTTGGATCAACGGGTTATTGTTCGGTACTGACAATTCTAAGTACGCGATATCTGGCAAAAGAGATGGCGGTAGGAGATTGAACATCTTCCAGAAATCAATTCCCAAAATCAAATCTTGAGAGAGATTGGGTACAATATATATAGTTATGGGGTGACTATTACCTCTAAAGATAATATCGGTAGTGAAGACACCAGCAATGGTTTGTGGTTTACCATCGGCTGTTTTTATAATAGTACTTAATTTTTTATAGGGGCTTGAAGAACCAAGAAACTCAACTGCGGCTTGAGAGCCGAAACATGTTACCGAGGCCCCAGTGTCTAAAAGACCCCTCATAGTCTTTCCTATCAACTCGACTTCGGCATAAGGACGTATGTCACCTGGCCTTTCCAGGATTGAGATATTAAACTTTTTCTTTAATGCTTTTACATCCTTCCAAAATTCTCTAATTCTCTTAGAAGACCGAGTGATTTTGGGTTCGTCATTGAAGATGCGATTTCTAACTTGAATATAATTCTTTAGACGGGTATGTAAGGGTAATATTGGGTGAGGACCTTTGCGATGTGATGCATTTGGAATTAATTCGATATTCTTGATAGGTTTGTCCAGATCTGTCAAATTATTATTAAGAAAATCTGGATATAAATCATAATGTTGTTTTGTGTTGGAAACACGTTTGGAGTCATTATGTGTAGGCCTAGTGATTTTCAGTTTGTCTGTGATGATTGCTGGCAAGTTGTGGGTTTGGGTACACTCTTCGGTGCACTGCTCTGGTAGTTTTTTGAAACTGACTTACACTTGCCACAATTCGGCTTATACACCTGGGGAGTACCGCAGCCATAGCAGAAAACCGTACGGTCTGCCAAGCATTCTTGGTATCTATGCCCAGACCTTCTGCAATTCCAGCAAATAGCCGAAATTTCAGATACTTCTTCATACTGAGGTAAATTTTGATCCATACCTTCAGTCACCTCTAGTTCCGCAGCACGTCTGGAGAAATGATTATTTCTATTACCCGAAACTCCATGCCGACGACCTATATCCTGAAGGAAAAACTCTCTTCGACGACATACCTCTCTTAATTGACCCACAGATTTGATAGTCATATTCAAAATTTCATGTTGAATATCTGGCAGCAAGTTTCTGCGCAATATTTCAACGAGGGTTTTATCATCAAGGGGCGTGGCAAGACGGTCAACTAACTCAATGACCGAATCGTAAAACAGGTCAAATGGTTCATTTGGTTTCTGTTTTCTGTCGCGTATTAACTCTCTAAAATCAATGTCGGTTCTGGAGTCCCGGTACTGTCGACGCAAAGCTTGACAAAGATCAGTCCAGTGAACAGCACGCACAGTACGGTGGAATCTCCAGAACCAATCACTTGCTTTTCCCTCAAAGAGAGCACTCGCACTACGGCAAAGAGTGTCAAAATCCCCATTTAAGGTCTGTCTGGTCAAAGCTTCTACTCGGTAAATAAAGTTGTCAACAGGCAAACTGTTGGAACTCCCATTAAACTTTAATTTCCAGTTTGCAATTATCTGGCTAACTTTGTCTGGACGGGCAGCCAAGTCATTACTTGACATTGGAAAGCTAACCCTAGATCTGTTCAAAGAGTTACCTTCATTGTTTACTTGGTTAAACCCATTAGCACCCTGATCGTCATTTGCAGATGGCAATCCAAGTAGTTGTTCAAGGGTTCTTTGTTCAACATCATATACATGTTGCATACCTTGACTATTTCTGGTTACAACAGGGGATGAGGCATTGCTAACCTGAGGCACATTATTAATGTTGAGACGTGTCAAACTTGCCTGAACACTTTTTTCAACCATAGAAGATATTTGAGCAGAGAGAGTTTGAACAATTACAGCTTGTTGACTATTCATAAGAGAGGACATGATATCCCGAACGCTATCCACGGTAAGGTTTGGTTGGGGGCTTGTGGTTGCAGTTGTAGTCGCACCATTAGAAACATTTGAATTACCGGGTATGTCCTGTCGGACCGAATCTTCAGTTCTGTTGGCATCATAATTCCTTGCTTTAGACGACGATCTGGTTATAATTGATGTTGTAGATTTTTGTGAATTTGAAGGATTAGTAGCCTTACTATCCTTTAAAATCTTTATACCACATACGGGACAATCGGAATGTGTTTTTACATAGTTATTTATACATATTCTGTGAAACGAGTGTCTGCAAACCGTCTCAAATAAACCCGAAGGTTCCTGTATAGGAGAACTGCATAT
The DNA here is from genome assembly GCF_030504385.1 of Musca domestica. NCBI lineage: Eukaryota > Metazoa > Arthropoda > Insecta > Diptera > Muscidae > Musca > Musca domestica. Next base: position 18,557,410 of record NW_026712115.1, on the reverse strand, counting down.
TTTGCAGATAGGTGCGTTCTGAACATCAGCTGCTCCCACAGCTGATAAATTTTCAGAGCTTCTCTCAAGAGGCATTATTCAAATTACAATAACAACAGGAAAAATTTAAATAAAAAAAAGTTATGTCAAAAACTTGGAAAATTATAAAAGAAAAAGTTCGACTTGTTCGGTGTTCGGGAAAGGTAGGATAAAAACTTAAAGCACAGCAAGCGATAAGAAAAATGAAGAAAAAAATTAAAAAAAACAAGGCAAGGTAAGGAAAAAAAAAAAAAGGAGACCATGGATATACTTTCACTATGGTTATAAACATCATCTATAATATTTATAAAATCCAAATAGTGAAAAAAATAGAAATGAAAGTTTTTATATAATCATCAAGGACGAAGCCAGTGCTAGAAGAGTATCCAGGACTGTGTTCATTCGACCTGAAAATTTTTAAAACAACTCCCACCAGACAACAAGGATAGCGCAGGAAAACGTCGATCTTGGTTTTATGTAACCAGCATTTCCGCATTCAAAACATAAAAACTCCAAAGATTCCGTTATCCTAATAGTAAGGGAAACAAAGAAAACACAATGAAGGAAAAGGACAGATGATGAAAGGCTAGATGAAAGAGTATACAAATAAAATCTGGAGCTAAGTGGAAATGCATTGTTTCGTAGAAAAGCTACCCTTTTCCAAATTTAAAGTTAAATTTCTTCCACTCGTGCCCCACGTTGGGCGCCAAAAACTGTAGTGTGCCTGAGTGTATAAAAGTGTATGAGGGTGTTCTAGGATGAAACAGTTGGCTACACGCATTGTTTACACCGGCCTTATTGCTCGCCTTTTCGGGGGGGATCTTGCCACTGTTCATCAACCTTTTTAGCAAACTACAAGCTTTAAATATTTTTATGCGTGCATATCAGATGTAACAAGTTAACTGAGCGACATTAGAAACGAAGGAGAAGAAATCATATACCCATAGTCATAGAAAGAGTAATTAAAGAACAATACATTTTTCTCGCAGCTGGTTTAGCACATGCAAAGGTGTCAATTACATGTATGCCCTCCCTACCTGTTTACCATCAATCCCAAAGACCAACCAAAATAGCAATAGTAAACCCATTTCAGTATCCTACCTAACTACTCCGAACTCCTTACAAATCAAACTTTAAAGATTCATTTACTTCATGATAACAAAATCCACATTTTTATTCAAAATAATTTCCATTTTAGATCTATAAATTATCAACTAAAATAGTACCAACAATGGTCCTGTTCTATGACCGGAAGAAAATAATAACATATAATGTAATATTTAACCGCAACAAATTCATTAACGAATGGTTTGTAAATATAACGATATGAAAATAATACTATTCTTAACTAAATCGAAATTATAATATTTGCAAACTATAAAGGCTTAATAGAAAATCTTAGACTAATATAAATAGGCATAACAATTTCAATTAAAAAAAATCTTCAACATTTAATTTTAATGGCGCCATGGTGTTCTGTACATGAAATTAATTAAAAACCCTTTTAATAATCGTTTTAATGAGGGTAACTATAAAAAATCGGAATTTGCGGAAGGGAAAAAATATCTTTAAATAAATCAGACTAGCAACTTGAAAAAAAGAAAGTAATATTCATGTGTGAATGTGCGATCATGATAATGATCATTTGATCAGCTGATGGTACATTGACCTCTTAAAACAAAGAGACAGCCATTTCAGTGAAATATATATATCGGTATATAATAATGAAATCATATTAAATGTAAATAAATTATATAATAATGATTCTGGTTGTGTAGGCTAGTAAAAGAACATAATTAATAAGAATGTTTTAATCATTTAGTAAAAACCAAACGAACTTTTAGTTAAACAATTGACGACTGTAAAAAAATAGTACTTCTCAAACTTTAATTTTCCATTAACAGAGAACATACGATTTACAGCATGCATTCTGTTATTACAGCCATTAACATTGCCTCTATCAACCAGTATCATAGCAGTCGTGTAAATGTACAGAGGAATCAAACAAACACAAATAGCAGCAGTATATCACCTAAATACTGGTTTAGTTCTTCTCTAAATACTGGTCTAGTTAAAAGTTGCAAAATACTTTAAAGAATTTAAAATATTTCATTAAAATTTCTGGCAACTTAACAACAATAGCAAATTCAGAGAGTAATAACGGGACACTCGCTTACTCTCAAAAGTACATGAACCATTTGTGTCTGTTTATCATGGATATAAGAGATTGACCACTTACTTGTTTTATTGGCGCTGCTCCCACGTTGAAAGGCCTTTCGAGGGGGGGGTGAATGGCTAAAATATCCACAGCAAGCTCCAACCAATCAAAATTTCACACCAAATTATAATCTCATGCAAATTTACACCATTTATCAATGTTTTACATCATTAAATATGATCTTAGACCGATATTGTTTACTTTTCAATTATTTTACTATAATATCTGCACTATAGGATAATGATCGTTATCAACTTTTGCTCTTTTTTTTTTTTTTTTTTAGTTGTCTCTAGGTCTGAACTTTTCTATGCAACCACGATCAATAAAAATAATAAAGACAATTTTTTCTCTCACACCAGGTAGCCAATAAAATTTACACACATGTATAGATATGAAACTAAGTCCGGACTTTTTTTTAGTAAATATTAAATTGAATAGTAATTATAGATTTTACGCCTTATTTTGGGTACGCGTTATTAAATTTAATATGAACAATTTTCTTTAAAGATTCGCATGCCCTGTGCCTTGAATATTAAACTTGCTTTTATCAAATTTTTTCTTGGCCTTCGACTACCAGCGACCGCTTTACACGAGTTCTGCAAAACACTGATCACTGCTAGCGCACTGTGGCTCCTCATGAGTGCAGAAACAGGTAGGCAAAGAGGCGCAGTGATGTTGACTTAGGGACAAGAGCATTCTAGAAACGCATGTAACAAGAAGTAACAATCGAAAATTAGCACTCGTATATTGCAAAGGTTTTAGGTAAATGATGGGGACTTACCAACACAGTTAGAGAAAAGATCATTTGGAAATGGCAAGAATTAAAACTCCAAAGTCATCAATGATGTATTCAAACTAGGCAAGCAGCAAAAAGCAAAGAAACAAATTCTTGCAACCCAGGAAGAGTGGTGACAGTGGATAAGGAGAAAAAATTTAACACTCCAGAGAAAACCACAACTTCTTATATTTTCGTTAAGCAATGTCAACTTTGATTTTTAATAATCTCATTGAGACCAATCGAAGGATATAACCTTTTTCACCAAAATCCACAATTTTAAGTTTGAAATCTGAGAAAGATGTGTGACGTTGATGCAAACAGTTGCTAGGTTATAACAAAATGACCAGCATGTATACTTCTTAACCTCCTTTTGTAACCTCGCCTATTTTGCTGTACATGGCTGAATTTCCAATACCATCTTAAAATTTTAAAGAAAAATGGCTTCCTTATGAAAATATATACAATTGAACTACACTACACCATCTACCAACTTTGTGCGCATGTGTGAGCAACCCGAGAAAAAAAAGAGAAAGGTAGTGAACGGAATTATGCCTTTCACTTCAACCTGTTAGAGCGGGGAAATTTTAACAGGTTAGATAAATTTTCTGGCGATGTAAATAGGAGTTAAGCCTGTAATCACGCAGAATAGATCGGACTGTATTTATGTATAATTTATATCTTCCACATGAGCTACAACCAAAACCAACGATCCCAACCATTAGGGGTGGATTATTTAATCATATAAAAACAAAATAGAAAAAAATAAATTGACCTGTTCTGGGAGACGAACCTGGGCCGTCATGTTTGTTAGCCGACAACACCTACTCTGGGCTACGAAGAGTGTTGAGATTTGGATGGCTAGACGAACACGTAAACCAACTACACTATGCGGTGAAGTGTGGTTATGCTGGCTAGAGTTCGATTCTATAATTAGAATCTCTCACAAAGAAAAGTAATAAAACCTGTTAAGAATCGATGTAACATGACATGTTAGTTTACACTCAAACATATGTTAAAATTCAACAGATCTGTCCAAACCAAGGTTTTGGGGGTGTTAAAATTAAACAATCAAATGAATAAATGTATTTACAGGTGCCCCTACAATTTCTAGTCGATTGGTTCGATCGTTCTACTGGTCCTTCCACAATCTATCATAACACTGTTTTTTGGGTTAACAAAGAACATTGTTAGCGCTTTGGAACCGGTAAATCGGATACGGTTAGGCTGATGTCGAGGCCAATTTGTAAGGCAATTGGTCTACTTTTATTGAACTGAGAATCAGCAATCGAATGATCGCAGTTATCAATTTCCAGCTTACGAGGTGGTAAACTAAAATACAAGGTTTACAAAACAGTCGGCCATACGTTCACTTTAAAGTCAGTATCCAGCCGCGAGCAAATTGTGAAAAACAAGCTTGGTTTCCATAATTGCTGGGTCGAGTCCTGAAACGAGCATCAAATCGCTGGCCGTTTGATTCAACTTCACCTAAGGCTGTGAAACAAAGTCTCTTCCAATTTTGTAGAATTATATTCTCGTCGCGAAGAACAAGTAAAGTAGTGTGATTCGAATTAGTACAAATGTGGACTGTATTGTTATAGTAAGTGCCTTAGCACGTCGTGCATCAAGCTATGATTCGGGGTTGATAAGTGTTTCACTTCTCCTATTTTAACGTGTATAAGTACGGCAGTTAAATCTGAAGTCTTTGAGATTTTTTCTATGTGAATGCGGTCAGTAGTAGTTCTTTCTAGGAACATGGGACAGTTTCTTAACAAATGAAGTTCTTTACAGTGTTGACAGTTGCTCTCTATTATTGAATAAGATCAATGTTGTTTATTCGAAGCGAAGTTATCCATTGGATTTTCAATATTCAACATTAGTTTAGAAAAAATATTTGTTTTGTAGGTGCAGACTGAATATTTCCTACTAATTCGAGTGTTTTAATATTTTTTGTTAGACAATTGTTGATCTTAATTATAATAGCGGATGAAAGATCTCCAAAAATCGAGCAGCTCTTATAACTACCATGAAAAATGTCTGTGTAGCAGGGCGGAAGTTTGATTGAGTAATGTACAGGACTTTCCATCACAGTTTTTTTTTTTCGGTAGACTTAATTGTAATGATGACTATTTTAGCGATAATGATGACTATTAACAGCGTCTTAGAATGATTTAGATGAACTCGCAACGCTTCCAGCGCATGAACATTGTCCTCGGCTATGCTCCCGACTTGTAACTCGTTAGAGAATTTGATAATAAGATTCGTGTTTGTAGCTATAGTTAAAGCGCATCAAAAATTTTAGAATAATATTGAGACTTTCAACATGAAGTTTTCTAAGTATGACAATGTTCGTATGCCCCGATAAGTATGAGTTCTAAGACGGCATCCAATAGTCATATCACGATAGTTACACAAATGTTTGAAATATCTAAAAACGGCAAAGCTTCAAAATAGAAAGGTCGAAAAAACCAAATTCCCTAAATTTCACCACTTACGCCTCATTCGTTGTACAAAAATGCAAATAATTTCAAACGTAGAAAATATGTCCAAAATCTATGGAAATGATCCATTTATTCCATAGCTCCAATCGCAAAGATATCAAAAGGGTCAAAGTTTTTATTGAACGAAAGAGTCCCAAAGCGAAGTTAAAGTTCACACAATGTAGTTAGAAATGTTAATAAAAGCAAAGATGTTCAAAGAATACGAAATAGGTCAAAAACTAGGAAATCTTGTGATTATCCATTTCCCCAAAAAAGTAAGGTCGGTTAGATCTGGGAACTCAGATGTTAAAACGCAAAACATTGAGATTGTACAAAATACTTTGTACATACTTTTGAGTGCGGTTGAGGCGCTGGGAAATTCTAACAATTAACAAGTTAAAAAGCACTAAGTTCCGGCCAGGCCGAACTTTTAATACCCTCCACCATTTGCAACGAATTTGGAAATTTTTAAAAAAATAAAAGTCCTTAAAAAAGTCTGTTAAAATTTTAAAAATACCGAATATAGCCGTTTTATTCGGGTCTATACGACGTAGACATACGTAGGCATTGTTTGTCATAAGCCATTACCATATTCAAATTCGAAACTTGAAATAAACGGTGAATAATGTAGCTAAAATCATCAAAATACGGTATATAAGGAGTTGCCGTTAAATTGGAGCTGTGCAAAGACCTGGACCAGCATAGACAGTTTTCTGTCTATTACGAACTTCAAATACCACATTTCAAACAATTTCGGTTGGTATTGTACCAAAAATCGTCAAAATACCGAATATGTGGAGGTACTGATATATGGGGCCTATACGAAGACCTGGACCCGCACAGACAATTTTCTGTCACAGACTGTAGTATGAATTACGAACTTCAAATACTAATTTTCAAACAATTCCGGTGAATAATGTCGCTAAAATCATCAAAATACCGAATATAGGGAGGTACTGATATACGGGGCCTATACGAAGACCTGGACCCGCACAGACAATTTTCTGTCTTAGGGTGTAGTATCCATTTTGAGCTTCAAGTACCAAATTTGAAACAATTCCCGTGAATAATGTCGTTAAAATCACCAAAATACCGAATATAGGGAGGTACTGATATACGGGGCCTATACGAAGACCTGGACCCGCACAGACAATTTTATGGCACAGACTGTAGTTCCTATAACGAACTTCAAATACCAAATTTGAAACAATTCGCGTGAATAATGTCGTTAAAATCATCAAAATACCGAATATAGGGAGGTACCGTTATATGGGGTCTATATTAAAACGTGGACCTACATGGCCCATTTACGAACTTAACCTGCCGACTGGAAAAATGAATATGTGTGCAAAATTTTAGCCATCTATCTCAATTCATTCGAAAGATAGCGTGATTACAACATACAGACAGACGGACAGACAGACAGACAGACAGACAGACGGACAGACAGACGGACATCGCTAAATCGACTTAGAATTTTACGCTGATCAAGAATATATATACTTTGTTGGGTCTGACATGAGTATTTCGAGGAGTTACAAACGGAATGACAAAGTTAATATACCCTCCATAGTATGGTGGAGGGTATAAAAATGAATATTCCAAAATATCAGTTTCCCAGCTGCGATAAAATATAACATGTGTAGAATTCAGTGATCTTGTGCGCTGTCGCATATGATAATGTGTAAAATAATAAAGGACATGACCCACACACACAGATATCGATGCGCCAGTTGGTAGCCAAGACCAACTGAATGAAGGGACAAGCAGCCATGTAATAAAATAGATAAGAACTATTGCGTGGCTGCGACTAAGTTAAGTTAGATTAGTTTCATTAGTACGTAAGGAACATATGTTTTCGAACCGTCAGATTCTGTCCTTCCTTTCTCACTTTTTCATTGGTCATTCGAGCCTTCACTTTTTACAGTGAAAAGAACAAGCGACCTTTAAGAAATTGTAGGAGTTTTCCCCCGCCAGTGGTATGAGACTCTCTACAAAAAAGTAACTATTCTTCAAAAAAGAGGAGAATTGCTACAAACATGTCCGTTGAGGCATTTTAAATGTAAGACCATAGGGGCACATAGGGTCTTACATTTAAAATAACCGAAGGGACTATTTTGAATAAAAGTCATAGGTGCAACATAAAATTAAACAAGTAAAAAAGCTGTAAGTTCGGCCGGGCCGAACTTTTAATACCCTCCACCATTTGGTACAAATTTGGCAATTTCCAAAAAAAAAAACCGTTAAAAATTCTGTTAAAATCTTAATATTACCGAATGCTTATTACAATATTTAAATGCGAAACTTGAAGAAAAATCTGTTTATAATGTACCCAAAATCGTCAAAATGCCGAATATGGGGGCTATACGAAGACGTGGACCTGCACAGACAATTTTCTGGCATGAGCTAAAGTATCCATTACGAACTTCACATGCGAAATTTGAAACAATCCCTGTAAATAATGTCGCTAAAATCATTAAAATACCGAATATCGGGGGTACCGTTATATGGGGGCTATATGAAGACGTGGACCTACATGGCTCATTTTTTGACTTTGCATGAAGTATCCATTACGAACTTCAAATACCAAATTTGAAACGATTCCGGTAAACAATGTCAAAATCATCAAAATACCGAATATCGGGGGGTACCGTTATATGGGGGCTATATGAAGACGTGGACCAGCACAGATAATTTTCTGTCTTAGGCTGTAGTATCCATTACGAAATTCAAATACCAAAATTGAAATAATTCCGGTGAATAATGTCGCTAAAATCATCAAAATGCCGAATATCGGGAGGTACCGTTATATGGGGGCTGTATGATAACTTGGACCTACATGGCCCATTTACGAACTTAACCTGCCTACTTGAAAAATAAACATGTGTGCAAAATTTTAGCCTTCTATCTCAATTTGTTCAAAAGATAGCGTGATTACAACAGTCAGACAGACAGACGGACAGACAGACGGACATGGCTAAATCGTCTTAGAATTTTACGCTGATCAAGAGTATATATACTTTGTTGGGTCTGACATGAATATTTCGAGGAGTTACAAACGGAATGACAAAATTAATATACCCTCCATAGTATGGTGGAGGGTATAAAAACCATAGGGGCAAAATAAATCAAAAGAAAAGCCATAGGGGCAAAAATTATTAAAAAGAAAAGCCATAGGAGCAAAAATTATTCAAAAGAAAAGCAATAGGGGCAAAAATTAAAAAAGCCATAGGGGCAAAAACAAAAGTGGAAAGCCAAAGGGGCAAAAATAAAAACCAAGGGGGCACAAATTAAAAAGCTATAGGGGTAAAAAATAAAAAAGGAATCTAAAAGGCAAAATATCCCAAAACAAACCCTTTTGAAAAGAGGACAACAATATTCCCAGAATAAAAATATGTTCCCGCCGGCAAGTCCTCACTCGGAGGAAAGTAAGAGCTAATGGAATGGAACATATGCAAAGAGTGTTGCTGAACAATAAGAATTGGAGAAGCCACTGGAAGCAAGGTTTACAACGATGGACGAGTAATACTAAGACGTGGATGAAACCGTCTTTAGAAATGGGGTCATTTTCTGGAGCCTATTACTTAGTATTATCTATATATATCTAAATATGTTTATATATAAATACTTTTTATTTCAAATTGTTCATCACTCATTCTTTAACGTAATAATATAGTCCACTTAATATATATTTTAAAAATAATTGGAACAGCATTCGAACCGTCAGGTTCTATCTTTCCTTTCTCACTTTTTCAGAGATGGTTGGAATTTTGCCTCGTAATATGAATGAATGGCGTACTTGCGTCTTTAATACTTGATTTTTTGTTGTTGGACTCTATTTGGTCACTTAGTATTGAAGGTCGCTGTTGATGAGGGTTTGAATGATGTTAATCGTCTGTTGTTCCGTTAGCAATAACCGTCACTTTTTCCTATTTTAATTATGTTCAATCTCCTTTTAAAGTTTTTGGTAAAGGTCGAACATTTTTCAAATTAAATATGCACACTAGTACATAGTCTTTATTAGATTATTTTGATATTTTGCTTTGTTGTTCTTAGATTGCGTTCATGTTTTTCAGGTCTAACGTTTTACTAACACTCCTTCATTTCTAATTAATTTTTTATGGCACATTATTTAGATATACGCGATTTGGCTCGCGAGGTCGTATGATCATCCAAGGTGTTGATGTCGTTACATATATTTTGTTGGTTTTGTTGTTGTTTTACATTGCTTAATATTTGTGAACCACATTTTGTTCAATAAAAAGTTACACTTTGATTTCGCTGAGTTTAATTTTTAATATTTTAGTTCTAATATTTTTGACATGTCTTATTTTATGTTCGTAAAATTTAAGTTTTATGCAACTTCACTCGTTGAAAAGGTCGCGAATTCCTCTGCTTGTCCGCCTTTTTGGATCACCAAAACAGAATGACATAATATTGTTTCTTGGATTATTTCAAGGGCAACAACACAGAATTAAAAAAGTGTAATGGAAACATAAGTGTCTACGTTGGATGTAAGGAATGATGTTCTGTTGTTGTTCTATGTAGTGAGAGAAATATAACAAACAAAGAGAGGGTGATACAACGAGGTGAAGGTGCATATCAAGAATTTAAAGAAAAAAGGAAATTCATACATTGCCAAATTTTAGTAAAAATAATGTTTATTTATCTAATAGTTACCTCTGAATGTTTTTTGTGATTTGTGCTAAATCTTTCATCACTACTGTATGTTGTCAAGCCAACAGTGAGTAAATGATAGTCTTTCCTCCTAATCCAAGAAACCTGTAAATGTCACAAACAAAAATATATCAGAATAATGTTTTATCGATAAGTTTATTTGTTTTCATAATATGAGCTTCTCCATTTATTAAAATTAAAATCTACAGCCCCGTAAAGTACTTGACTGATATTGAGAGTCGATCGTGTTCGGAATTATGGCCGTATGATTTCGATTGAGTTCGGAATGATGGCCATAATTTCGTACTGGGAATTTTCGCAGACGATATCGTATAAAGTATATCGTAAATTCGTATGCTATGAGCTGATAATGTAGAAAGGCTCAATCACAGGAAGGAATTTTTACATATGTTATGCCAAATTTTCGTATATATATATATAATAGGAAAAACAACAAACAGAAAATAACATTGAAAGAAGATTTAGTTTTGATGTTGACAAAGACCAACCAGTCAAAAAAAATTACGCCATTTGTGAAATTAGTTATGTCAAGGTAAATAAAACCAAGTTCAATACAGAAAAGGATGGAGTCTAATGAAAAAAATCACTCATGAAACATCCGTTTAAAGATTAAAATAAGTCTCTGGAAATGAAGCATAAAGTCCCTGGAAATGAAGAGTAAATAAAGCAAATTGAATTACAAATAAAGAACTAATAAAAAATATTAAAAATATAAATATATTGATTTTTTATTACATAAGGTACAACAAAGCTGCCTGCTAAACACAATTTTTTGTATCGGTGTCTCTATTCCGTCAGAACATACATACAGTTGGTTTACATATGTGCGTGTATTGTATTGAAGAAAAAAAGAAATGGTTTGCAATTATTTCAAATACAGTTACCACATAAATGCAAATATCCACGTTAACGGCCAAAAAAGGTGTATCATTTTGGGATAAAACAATATTGTGCAAAATCGCAATTTTCAGTTCATGTTTTGTGGGTTTTCCTCACTATAATAATTTTACATAAAAAATTAAAATAACAAAGCCAATTGATGTATGTTTAAAAGTATTTTTGACACAATAAGACTCCAATACAGAGTTGCATTTTCTATGAAATTGAGCATCCTTTCTGGTTGAGCACAGTGTGGACCGGTTAAAGCAATTTGCTGTTAGTGGGGGTGGTATACATTACGAACTTAGGATATCGAATCTGATACAGTTCCGGTACAGGATGTAAAATACATGTTAGCCAAATTAAAATGTTATTAACCTACTTCATTTCCTTCTGAAGCTAGTGATTTCCACAGACGGGCAGACAGACAGTAAGACGTGGATAAATCTGAGACTGATCAAAAATGTATGTACTTGATGGGTTCTATAAATGATAATATATTATGAACAGCAAGTCAAAATGCGTAAAGTTCGGTCGGGTCGAAATTTTATTACTATCCACCATGAAACAATGAAACCCTTTAAAAATAAAGTTATATTGATTGAATATTGGGTTCACAAAAGTATTCATAATTCCGTAAAATCGATGGTAACGGTTTCCCACTACAGTAGTTGTTACCTATTGCGAGCTTTAAATACCAAATTTGAAAAAAATGTTAAAAATTTACAGCTTAATGAATGATAAAAGAAATTACGAATCTATTACAGCAATCTTCTGTTATTGAAGACAGATTTTGTTGATTTTAGCGAATTGTTTTAAATTTGGTATTTGTAATGAACAGAAATTTTGTAATATAACAGAAATTAGCGTCACCATATTATCCACATCATTATATGGCTCGATATGACGATAACTTTCTAAAATGGTATTTTAATCATTAGATTTAGAAGATATTGGGGAGAATATTTGCAGGCAAAAACAACGGGAACTGTTGAGGATTGGTAGTTGTTTCTCCGTCTTACATTCTCAGTATTAGCGTCACTGGCAATATAAAGTCACTTACACTGGCGTTTGAATGTTACCATAAATTTTGAACTTGAAGTGAATTCGTATATTATGTAAAGCGGCACAAATCTTAATGAAGTTTGCTATTTTTAGTCAAAATATCTACTCAATTTATCATGTGCAATTCTTCCCAAAATGCTTTCATTATTCCAATCGTTTTTGCTACACATCGAGCCTGCGAATGGATACCATTACAATGAAATTCCCACTCCGATTCCAGAGGATAACCCGAATCACCTATAAAATAAATGCTAATTGTTAAATTTATAAATAATAAACATACCTTCAGGCAGTTACCACCCATTCTCTTTAACTCGACTTTTCTCTTACGGACAAGTCAGGGACGGCACAACCATTTTTTGAATTAATGGCTAAAACACTATATTGTTTGTCAGATACCGAAATTAATAGAAATTTAATAAAAGTTCATCAACGCAGTCGCTAACAATAGAAAGCAATTATAATAATGGACATTTTTAATGTATGTAAAAACCTCCTGGAATATTTATTGGGCTTTGACTTACACCAATTGACAACGTCGAACTCGCAGGTGAAAGGAGAATATCATTGGTTCTGGCAACTCAGGGTTTCGTAACTCTTTTTCAAAGATCTTCCTTGACATTGCCTCTCACTTATTCAAATATGTTCGAAACATGTAATTTCCCCTTTTTATTTAACTTTTAAATTCAATATTTGTTATAAGCGGTAAGATTTCGTTTAAAAACTCAATTTTGATTTTTAAATTAGTTCTTGTGAATTTGTGAATAGTAACAAATTTAAACTATTTTTTGGTCTTTAAGTATGATTTTATTTCAGATTTCGTTAGTAATTTTCTAATTCAATTCACAATATCAAATTTAAGGAGTAAACAACATTAAATTCGGCCGGGCCAAACATTTCATACCCTCCACCTTAAGGTAAAGGAAACATTAGAAGAAATGTGGCAAAAACCATTAAAATGCCGAATATCGGGAGAATCCGTTATATGGGGGCTATACCAAATCGTGGACCTACACATGCAATATTTCGCCAAAGGAGCTAGAACCCATTATGACCTACAAATAACAATTTTTAGACAAATCCGTAAAAAATTTGGCAACAATCATCAAATTACCGAATATCGGGTGGTACCATTATATGTGAGCTATACCAAAACGTGGACCTATAATTACAATGACTCGCCACACGAACTGGGACCCATTATGATCTACAACTATGAATTTTCAGAGAAATTCTTGACCGTTATATGAGGACTATACCAAATCATGGACCCATACATGTAATGTTTTGCTACACGCACAGGGACCCGTTATGACTTACAAATACCATTCAGGAGAGTCCTCTGACAAATAGTGGTTTCAATTAAGCTTGGTCCAGCCAATCGCTACGAAAATAACCGAATTCTTGTAAACGACTTAAAGTCTTATTCAATCTACTGGGTCCGCTTAAAATTTAAAGTGCTCATTAAAGAGGCACATTAATTCTTGCATTTCTGTTCTGAAGACCTACGATATTGATGCTGGAATGCCATTTTCGTTAGTTTTGCTTCAACCATCTGCCTTATTCCATTCTTACTCTTCTGGGTATTCGATCGCGGACAAATACAGTACTGATTCGAATTCAAATCTCAGTCCCCATTTCACTTCTTTTACTAATTCCGAAATACCTCCCACCAGCAGCAAGTTGGGACTCTGCAAAATTATTAGTCTTCCAATCCCTAAGGGAACGAATTGTTCATGATAGTGTGGCATATTCGGATCGTGCGCTCTTTGATTCTGGTTCAGAAGCAATTTTTGTTTCAGAACGTGTGTTTAATACAATTGAACTGCACGGCAAGGGCACTTGTGCCCTAATTTCAGGTATGAACAATTAAAATTCTGTCATTGTATGTAAACAGTACACGTTTGTTCTTTCTTCGCAATTAGATCACAATTTGGAATTATTAATTGCTGTTTTTTCTCTCCCAAGCTTTAAGGAAATCTACAAAGTAATTCTATTTTGACTTCTTGGTTCTAACCCTAACTGCTACAAGAGCTCAATAGCGGGTTAGTTCTCAATAGCATTCTTCAAACTGGTCCAATCTGCAATGTAACTTAGCCATGCTAATCTTGATTTTTAGAGTATTTTGTTTGGTTTTCTATGTTGAATTGAGAGCTTGCATGCAGAAGCAGTTCATTTAGTTCATGCTAAGTTTCAGCCCAGTTGAGGAAGTTCAAGTCCAGTTGAGGAAATTCAAGAATTTTAATTACAGACAGCGACATTTAGTGCCTATTCAGAAACTTATCTGGCGATTCGAGAATTACATCAGTTAGCTGATGAAAGAGTTTCCTAGAGCCATTTCCTTCGCAAATTCATGACATTACGGAGTTCTCGCTGAGGCACACTATATGTTTCCGTTTCCGATTGGTTGCAATTCCGGTCTGATTTTCCGTCCATTAATAAAATTCGAGTTCAGCGATGGATATATTTTACTCTTAACAGCATTATTTAATTTCATGGCTTCTGTGACGCGTTGGAAAGCCCTTTTGCAGCAGCCTTGTACATTCGCATATCCTCTGCAGCATCTGTTTCGACGCACCTTCTATATACTAAGTCGAAAGTAGCTTCATTAAAAACTACAACTCGGCCCATCACGAAATATCGTAATATCCGCCAAAAATTAATACTTTCATTCTTCCATTCTATTTCTGAAATCTAATCCATAACATTGCGTCATATTCGATCCTTTTACGTCAAGTAGAACAACATGTGGCACAAATCGCCACCCCATGCCCGTTCAATTATTATTATATTCGGTATTTTTATGATTTTAGCGACATTATCCACCAGAGTTCGACTTAGAATTTTATGCTGATCATGTCTTTATAAGCATATTGGGATATACGTCAAATATTTAGAGGTAGTAAAAACGGATTGCTCAATTTAATATATCCCTGACCATGGAGAAGGGTATAAAAAACCGATGTAAGATATTTATCATATTTTCCACAGTGAAATTTGTTAAATACTCTTATAAGGAATAAACCCATTTTGGACACGTGTTTATAGCACCAAATCTTAAAATCCCCTCAGTATAAATTTATATAAGATAATTGACAAGACTTAAATTGTTGACCAATGATCGCAAAATACTAGCTATGATACCATATGATTTTAATTTATTTATTTTCGTGGCTTAATATGTCACATTATTTTTTTATATGTGTGTATTCTTCTTAATAATAAAATAATTGTTCGGTAGTGCGATTCTCAAACTAAATTTTTGAATTACCGACGAAAGTCGATAAAATTAATTATTTTATAATTTCGGTTGTTAGGGTTTTACTGTAAACATTCAAAAACTAGGCATCATTGTTATTGTTAAACATACACACACTACCCTCAGCTACACTCTTTCTCACTCACTCAGTCTCCTTCAGTCATTCAGACAAGTCAGTCACAAAGCAAATTGAATTACAAATAAAGAACTAATAAAAATATTAAAAAAATATATATATTGGTTTTTTATTACATAAGGTAGAACAAATCTGCCTGCTAAACACAATTTTTTGTATCGGTGCCTCTATTCCGTCAGAACATACATACAGTTGGTTTACATATGTGCGTGTATTGTATTGAAGAAAAAAAGAAATGGTTTGCAATTATTTCAAATACAGTTATCACATTAATGCAAAAATCCACGTTAACGGCCAAAAAAGGTGTATTATTTTGGGATAAAACAATATTGTGCAAAATCTCAATTTTCCGTTAATGTTTTGTGGGTTTTCCTCACTATGAAAATTTTACATAAAAATTTAAAATAACAAAGCCAATTGATGTATGTTTAAAAGTATTTTTGACACAATAAGACTCCAATACAGAGTTGCATTTTCTATGAAATTGAGCATCCTTTCTGGTTGAGCAATGTGTGGACCGGTTAAAGCAATTTGCTGTTAGTGGGGGTGGTATACATTACGAACTTAGGATATCGAATCTGATACAGTTAAATACATGTTAGCCAAATTTTATTAACCTACTTCATTTCCTTCTGAAGCTAGTTGATGGGTTCTATAAATGATAATATATTATGAATAGCAAGACAAATTGCGTAAAGTTCGATCGGGTCGAAATTTTATTACTATCCACCACGAAACAATGAAACCCTTTAAAAATAAAGTTATATTGATTGAATATTGGGTTCACAAAAGTATTCATAATTCCGTAAAATCGATGGTAACGGTTTCCCACTACAGTAATACAATACCAAATTTGAAAAAAATTTTAAAAATGTGAATAAAATACCAAATTTACAGCTTAATGAATGATAAAAGAAATTACGAATCTATTACAGCAATCTTCTGTCATTGAAGACAGATTTTGTTGATTTTAGCGAAGTAATTCACCGGAATTGTTTTAAATTTGGTATTTGTAATGAACAGAAATTTTGTAATATAACAGAAATTAGCGTCACCATATTATCCACATCATTATATGGCTCGATATGACGATAACTTTCTAAAATGGTATTTTAATCATTGGATTTAGAAGATATTGGGGAGAATATTTGCAGGCAAAAACAACGGGAACTGTTGAGGATTGGTAGTTGTTTCTCCGTCTTACATTCTCAGTATTAGCGTCACTGGCAATATAAAGTCACTTACACTGGCGTTTGAATGTTACCATAAATTTTGAACTTGAAGTGAATTCGTATATTATGTAAAGCGGCACAAATCTTAATGAAGTTTGCTATTTTTAGTCAAAATATCTACTCAATTCCCAAAATGCTTTCATTATTCCAATCGTTTTTGCTACACATCGAGCCTGCGAATGGAAATTCCCATTCCGATTCCAGAGGATAACCCGAATCACCTATAAAATAAATGCTAATTGTTAAATTTATAAATAATAAACACACCTTCAGGAAGTTACCACCCATTCTCTTTAACTCGACTTTTCTCCTACGGACAAGTCAGGGACGGCACTATATTGTTGGTCAGATACCGAAATTAATAGAAATTTAATAAAAGTTTATCAACACAGTCGCTAACAAAAGAAAGCAATTATAATAATGGACATTTTTAATGTATGTAAAAACCTCCTAGAATATTTGTTGGGCTTTGACTTACACCAATTGTCAATGTCGAACTCGCAGGTGAAAGGAGAATATCATTGCTTCTGGCAACTCAGGGTTTCGTAACTCTTTTTCAAAGATCTTCCTTGACATTGCCTCTCACTTATTCAAATATGTTCGAAACATGTAATTTCCCCTTTTTATTTAACTTTTAAATTCAATATTTGTTATAAGCGGTAAGATTTCGTTTAAAAACTCAATTTTGATTTTTAAATTAGTTTTTGTGAATTTATGAATAGTAACAAATTTAAACTGTTTTTTGGTCTTTAAGTATGATTTCATTTCAGATTTCGTTGGTAATTTTCTAATTCAATTCACAATATCAAATTTAAGAAGTAAACAACATTAAATTCAGCCGGGCCAAACTTTTAATACCCTCCACCTTAGGGTAAAGGAAACATTAGAAGAAATATGGCAAAAACCATTAAAATGCCGAATATCGGGAGAAACCGTTATATGGGGGCTATACCAAATCGTGGACCTACACATGCAATATTTCGCCAAAGAAGCTAGAACCCATTATGACCAACAAATACCAATTTTCAGACAAATCCGTAAAAAAATGTGGCAACAATCATCAAATTACCGAATATCGGGTGGTACCATTATATGTGAGCTATACCAAAACGTGGACCTATAATTACAATGACTCGCCACACGAACTGGGACCCATTATGATCTACAACTATAAATTTTCAGAGAAATATTGGGAGGTACCGTTATATGGGGACTATACCAAATCATGGACCCATACATGTAATGTTTTGCTACACGCACAGGGACCCGTTATGACCTACAAATACCAATTTTCAGACAGATCCGTGAAAAAATGTGGCATAAACCATCGAAAGACCGAATATCGGGAGGTACCGTTATATGGGGACTATACCAGAACGTGGACCGATATATCTCATTTTCAATACCAACCATACAAATTGCTCTGCTAAATTTTGGCGCTCTACGTCAAATAATGTGGGCTGTATCGTGATTTCAACAGACAGACGAATAGATAGATTGACGGATAACGTAAAATCGACTTAGAATTTTATGCTGATTATGATTCCTGATTCGATTCCTTTATCTAGCCGCCATGATCGTGGTTTCTTCTTCTTCTATTCTTTTAATATATGTTCACATTGAGGAAATACCGTTTATATGGACGAAAATCACGTCCGAATACGAAACGAATATTCGAGATTGTGAGACCGAGAGCAATGAAGACGAAGAGCTGGGTGACGAAGATACGAGTTCTGAACTAGAAACGATTTGTGCTAAGTATACGACAACTAAAAAATTATTTAACTTTATCCACAAGACCAAAGACGAAGTAATATAGATCATTCAGGAGAGTCCTCTGGCAAATAGTGGTTTCAATCAAGTTCTGAAGACCTACGATATTGATGCTGGGATGCCATTTCCATTAGTTTTGCTTCAACCATCTGCCTTATTCCATTCTTACTCTTCTGGGCATTCGATCGCGGACAAATACAGTATACTACAGTGTTCATTCCCGAGATGCGCAAAGTGATAAAGCTTGAAAATTACGGCAAAGTCTCAACTTCTTTTTAAAAACACATTCCGTAATAAATTGTCCTACAAACAGAACTGGCATATATACAATGAGCACAGATAAACTTTTTCTACTTTCTTCTTCAGCAGGACTGATTCGAATTCAAATCTCAGTCCCCATTTCACTTCTTTTACTAATTCCGAAATACCGCCCACCAGCAGCAAGTTGGGACTCTGCAAAATTATTAGTCTTCCAATCCTCAGGGGAACGAATTGTTCATGATAGTGTGGCATATTCGGATCGTGCGCTCTTTGATTCTGGTTCAGAAGCAATTTTTGTTTCAGAACGTTTGTTTAATACAATTGAACTGCACTGCAAGGGCACTTGTGCCCTAATTTCAGGTATGAACAATTAAAATTCTGCCATTGTATGTAAACAGTACACGTTTGTTCTTTCTTCGCAATTAGATCACAATTTGGAATTATTAATTGCTGTTTTTTCTCTCCCAAGCTTTAAGGAAATCTACAAAGTAATTCTATTTTGACTTCTTGGTTCTAACCCTAACTGCTACAAGAGCTCAATAGCGGGTTAGTTCTCAATAGCATTCTTCAAACTGGTCCAATCTGCAATGTAACTTAGCCATGCTAATCTTGATTTTTAGAGTATTTTGTTTGGTTTTCTATGTTGAATTGAGAGCTTGCATGCAGAAGCAGTTCATTTAGTTCATCTAGATCATGCTAAGTTTCAGCCCAGTTAAGGAAGTTCAAGTCCAGTTGAGGAAATTCAAGAATTTTAATTACATACAGCGACATTTAGTGCCTATTCAGAAACTTATCTGGCGATTCGAGAATTACATCAGTTAGCTGATGAAAGAGTTTCCTAGAGTCATTTCCTTCGCAAATTCATGACATTACGGAGTTCTCGCTGAGGCACACTATATGTTTCCGTTTCCGATTGGTTGCAATTCCGGTCTGATTTTCCGTCCATTAATAAAATTCGAGTTCAGCGATGGATATATTTTACTCTTAACAGCATTATTTAATTTCATGGCTTCTGTGACGCGTTGGAAAGCCCTTTTGCAGCAGCCTTGTACATTCGCATATCCTCTGCAGCATCTGTTTCGACGCACCTTCTATATACCAAGTCGAAAGGAGTTTCATTAAAAACTACAACTCGGCCCATCACGAAATATCGTAATATCCACCAAAAATTAATACTTTCATTCTTCCATTCTATTTCTGAAATCTAATCGATAACATTCCGTCATATTCGGTCCTTTTACGTCAAGTAGAACAACATGTGGCACAAATCGCCACCCCATGCCCGGTCAATTATTATTATATTCGGTATTTTTATGATTTTAGCGACATTATCCACCGGAGTTCGACTTAGAATTTTATGCTGATCATGTCTTTATAAGCATATTGGGATATACGTCAAATATTTAGAGGTAGTAAAAACGGATTGCTCAATTTAATATACCCCTGACCATGGAGAAGGGTATAAAAAACCGATGTAAGATATTTATCATATTTTCCACAGTGGAATTTGTTAAATACTCTTATAAGGAATAAACCCATTTTGGAAACGTGTTTATAGCACCAAATCTTAAAATCCCCTCAGTATAAATTTATATACGAAAATTGACAAGACTTAAATTGTTGACCAATGATCGCAAAATACTAGCTATGATACCATATGATTTTAATTAATTTATTTTTTTATATGTGTGTATTCTTCTTAATAATAAAATAATTGTTCGGTAGTGCGATTCTCAAACTAAATTTTTGAATTACCGATGAAAGTCGATAAAATTAAATTTTTTATAATTTCGGTTGTTAGGGTTTTACTATAAATATTCAAAAACTAGGCATCATTGTTATTGTTAAACATACACACACACTACCCTCAGCTACACTCTTTCTCACTCACTCAGTCTCCTTCAGTCATTCAGACAAGTCAGTCACAAAGCAAATTGAATTACAAATAAAGAACTAATAAAAAATATTAAAAAAATATATATATTGGTTTTTTATTACATAAGGTAGAACAAATCTGCCTGCTAAACACAATTTTTTGTATCGGTGCCTCTATTCCGTCAGAACATACATACAGTTGGTTTACATATGTGCGTGTATTGTATTGAAGAAAAAAAGAAATGGTTTGCAATTATTTCAAATACAGTTATCATATTAATGCAAATATCCACGTTAACAGCCAAAAAAGGTGTATTATTTTGGGATAAAACAATATTGTGCAAAATCTCAATTTTCCGTTAATGTTTTGTGGGTTTTCCTCACTATGAAAATTTTACATAAAAAATTAAAATAACAAAGCCAATTGATGTATGTTTAAAAGTATTTTTGACACAATAAGACTCCAATACAGAGTTGCATTTTCTATGAAATTGAGCATCCTTTCTGGTTGAGCAATGTGTGGACCGGTTAAAGCAATTTGCTGTTAGTGGGGGTGGTATACATTACGAACTTAGGATATCGAATCTGATACAGTTAAATACATGTTAGCCAAATTTTATTAACCTACTTCCTTTTCTTTCTGAAGCTAGTGATTTACTTGATGGGTTCTATAAATGATAATATATTATGAATAGCAAGACAAAATGCGTAAGGTTCGATCAGGTCGAAATTTTATTACTATCCACCATGAAACAATGAAACCCTTTAAAAATAAAGTTATATTGATTGAATATTGGGTTCACAAAAGTATTCATAATTCCGTAAAATCGATGGTAACGGTTTCCCACTACAGTAATACAATACCAAATTTGAAAAAAATTTTAAAAATGTGAATAAAATACCAAATTTACAGCTCAATGAATGATAAAAGAAATTACGAATCTATTACAGCAATCTTCTGTCATTGAAGACAGATTTTGTTGATTTTAGCGAAGTAATTCACCGGAATTGTTTTAAATTTGGTATTTGTAATGAACAGAAATTTTGTAATATAACAGAAATTAGCGTCACCATATTATCCACATCATTATATGGCTCGATATGACGATAACTTTCTAAAATGGTATTTTAATCATTGGATTTAGAAGATATTGGGGAGAATATTTGCAGGCAAAAACAACGGGAACTGTTGAGGATTGGTAGTTGTTTCTCCGTCTTACATTCTCAGTATTAGCGTCACTGGCAATATAAAGTCACTTACACTGGCGTTTGAATGTTACCATAAATTTTGAACTTGAAGTGAATTCGTATATTATGTAAAGCGGTACAAATCTTAATGAAGTTTGCTATTTTTAGTCAAAATATCTACTCAATTTATCATGTGCAATTCTTCCCAAAATGCTTTCATTATTCCAATCGTTTTTGCTACACATCGAGCCTGCGAATGGAAATTCCCATTCCGATTCCAGAGGATAACCCGAATCACCTATAAAATAAATGCTAATTGTTAAATTTATAAATAATAAACATACCTTCAGGAAGTTACCACCCATTCTCTTTAACTCTACTTTTCTCCTACGGACAAGTCAGAGGCGGCACTATATTGTTGGTCAGATACCGAAATTAATAGAAATTTAATAAAAGTTCATCAACACAGTCGCTAACAAAAGAAAGCAATTATAATAATGGACATTTTTAATGTATGTAAAAACCTCCTAGAATATTTGTTGGGCTTTGACTTACACCAATTGTCAATGTCGAACTCGCAGGTGAAAGGAGAATATCATTGCTTCTGGCAACTCAGGGTTTCGTAGCTCTTTTTCAAAGATCTTCCTTGACATTGCCTCTCACTTATTCAAATATGTTCGAAACATGTAATTTCCCCTTTTTATTTAACTTTTAAATTCAATATTTGTTATAAGCGGTAAGATTTCGTTTAAAAACTCAATTTTGATTTTTAAATTAGTTCTTGTGAATTTGTGAATAGTAACAAATTTAAACTGTTTTTTGGTCTTTAAGTATGATTTCATTTCAGATTTCGTTAGTAATTTTCTAATTCAATTCACAATATCAAATTTAAGAAGTAAACAACATTAAATTCGGCCGGGCCAAACTTTTAATACCCTCCACCTTAGGGTAAAGGAAACATTAGAAGAAATATGGCAAAAACCATTAAAATGCCGAATATCGGGAGAAACCGTTATATGGGGGCTATACCAAATCGTGGACCTACACATGCAATATTTCGCCAAAGGAGCTAGAACCCATTATGACCAACAAATACCAATTTTCAGACAAATCCGTAAAAAAATGTGGCAACAATCATCAAATTACCGAATATCGGGAGGTACCATTATATGTGAGCTATACCAAAACGTGGACCTATAATTACAATGACTCGCCACACGAACTGGGACCCATTATGATCTACAACTATAAATTTTCAGAGAAATATTGGGAGGTACCGTTATATGGGGACTATACCAAATCATGGACCCATACATGTAATGTTTTGCTACACGCACAGGGACCCGTTATGACTTACAAATACCAATTTTCAGACAAATCCGTGAAAAAATGTGGCATAAACCATCGAAAGACCGAATATCGGGAGGTACCGTTATATGGGGACTATACCAGAACGTGGACCGATATATCTCATTTTCAATACCAACCATACAAATTGCTCTGCTAAATTTTGGCGCTCTACGTCAAATAATGTAGGCTGTATCGTGATTTCAACAGACAGACGAATAGATAGACTGACGGATAACGTTAAATCGACTTAGAATTTTATGCTGATTATGATTCCTGATTCGATTCCTTCATCTAGCCGCCATGATCGTGGTTTTTTCTTCTTCTATTCTTTTAATATATGTTCACATTGAGGAAATACCGTTTATATGGACGAAAATCACGTCCGAATACAAAACGAATATTCGAGATTGTGAGACCGAGAGCAGTGAAGACGAAGAGCTGGGTGACGAAGATACGAATTCTGAACTAGAAACGATTTGTGCTAAGTATACGACAACTAAAAAATTATTTAACTTTATCCACAAGACCAAAGACGAAGTAATATAGATCATTCAGGAGAGTCCTCTGGCAAATAGTGGTTTCAATCAAGTTCTGAAGACCTACGATATTGATGCTGGGATGCCATTTCCATTAGTTTTGCTTCAACCATCTGCCTTATTCCATTCTTACTCTTCTGGGCATTCGATCGCGGACAAATACAGTATACTACAGTGTTCATTCCCGAGATGCGCAAAGTGATAAAGCTTGAAAATTACGGCAAAGTCTCAACTTCT
This sequence comes from Musca domestica, assembly GCF_030504385.1. NCBI lineage: Eukaryota > Metazoa > Arthropoda > Insecta > Diptera > Muscidae > Musca > Musca domestica. The sequence goes on along the minus strand of NW_026712115.1, from coordinate 18,533,430 downwards.
TTTTAAAAACACATTCCGTAATAAATTGTCCTACAAACAGAACTGGCATATATACAATGAGCACAGATAAACTTTTTCTACTTTCTTCTTCAGCAGGACTGATTCGAATTCAAATCTCAGTCCCCATTTCACTTCTTTTACTAATTCCGAAATACCGCCCACCAGCAGCAAGTTGGGACTCTGCAAAATTATTAGTCTTCCAATCCTCAGGGGAACGAATTGTTCATGATAGTGTGGCATATTCGGATCGTGCGCTCTTTGATTCTGGTTCAGAAGCAATTTTTGTTTCAGAACGTTTGTTTAATACAATTGAACTGCACTGCAAGGGCACTTGTGCCCTAATTTCAGGTATGAACAATTAAAATTCTGCCATTGTATGTAAACAGTACACGTTTGTTCTTTCTTCGCAATTAGATCACAATTTGGAATTATTAATTGCTGTTTTTTCTCTCCCAAGCTTTAAGGAAATCTACAAAGTAATTCTATTTTGACTTCTTGGTTCTAACCCTAACTGCTACAAGAGCTCAATAGCGGGTTAGTTCTCAATAGCATTCTTCAAACTGGTCCAATCTGCAATGTAACTTAGCCATGCTAATCTTGATTTTTAGAGTATTTTGTTTGGTTTTCTATGTTGAATTGAGAGCTTGCATGCAGAAGCAGTTCATTTAGTTCATGCTAAGTTTCAGCCCAGTTGAGGAAGTTCAAGTTCAGTTGAGGAAATTCAAGAATTTTAATTACATACAGCGACATTTAGTGCCTATTCAGAAACTTATCTGGCGATTCGAGAATTACATCAGTTAGCTGATGAAAGAGTTTCCTAGAGCCATTTCCTTCGCAAATTCATGACATTACGGAGTTCTCGCTGAGGCACACTATATGTTTCCGTTTTCCGATTGGTCCATTAATAAAATTCGAGTTCAGCGATGGATATATTTTACTCTTACCAGCATTATTTAATTTCATGGCTTCTGTGACGCGTTGGAAAGCCCTTTTGCAGCAGCCTTGTACATTCGCATATCCTCTGCAGCATCTGTTTCGACGCACCTTCTATATACCAAGTCGAAAGGAGCTTCATTAAAAACTACAACTCGGCCCATCACGAAATTGCTTAATATCCGCCAAAAATTAATACTTTCATTCTTCCATTTTATTTCTGAAATCTAATCCATAACATTCCGTCATATTCGGTCCTTTTACGTCAAGTAGAACAACATGTGGCACAAATCGCCACCCCATGCCCGGTCAATTATTATTATATTCGGTATTTTTATGATTTTAGCGACATTATCCACCGGAGTTCGACTTAGAATTTTATGCTGATCATGTCTTTATAAGCATATTGGGATATACGTCAAATATTTAGAGGTAGTAAAAACGGATTGCTCAATTTAATATATCCCTGACCATGGAGAAGGGTATAAAAAACCGATGTAAGATATTTATCATATTTTCCACAGTGAAATTTGTTAAATACTCTTATAACAATAAACCCATTTTGGACACGTGTTTATAGCACCAAATCTTAAAATCCCCTCAGTATAAATTTATATAAGAAAATTGACAAGACTTAAATTGTTGACCAATGATCACAAAATACTAGCTATGATACCATATGATTTTAATTAATTTATTTTTTTATATGTGTGTATTCTTCTTAATAATAAAATAATTGTTCGGTAGTGCGATTCTCAAACTAAATTTTTGAATTACCGACGAAAGTCGATAAAATTAAATTTTTTATAATTTCGGTTGTTAGGGTTTTACTGTAAACATTCAAAAACTAGGCATCATTGTTATTGTTAAACATACACACACACTACCCTCAGCTACACTCTTTCTCACTCACTCAGTCTCCTTCAGTCATTCAGACAAGTCAGTCACTGCACAGCATAATTGTATTACACTCCAAGTAGTTACGCGCTACATAATATTTGTAACGTATTTTAGTTGCAGAAATAACCAGAATAAATCTTGCTTAAGTTTGTTAATTTATGAACAAGCCTTTTATTAAAAACGTAAAAGCGCAACTAAATCTTTTACACAGTGTAAGAGTACAATATCGGTAATTATCGATATATTCTGTTAAATTTTATTGCTTCTTGTACATATATTTGACAATCTGAAATACATTTATTAATCTATAAAAGTAGCAGGCTTACTTACTAAGTCCTTGCCATGATAAGGAGGCTATGACACGGTGAACATCGTCACCTCCACAGTCGCGATTTTTTTATGGAGAAATAAACAACCAAATCGTTGTGAAAGAAACATTGACACCGGACATGGTAGGATATTATTTATAATGTGGGTGGGAACAACTCAATGTTGAATTACCGCGACGTGGTATACGAGAGTATATAAAGACAGAACGGACAGTTGTCTGCCCTCCTTGAAAAGGCCAAGATCCAGAGGTTCAGGGAAGAAAGTGTTCCTTTTCCTCCCTCTGATGAGGAATTAGACGTTAAAGTCATATCCCTATCACAAAGAGTCGAATCGCACCAAAAAACCACATAGAATATTCCTTCTAGCATTGAAGCGTTGATATGCAATCGGTACCAATAAGATTAACAGTGGAAGGTGATCTTGCGGCTAATGCACCTACCACTACTGTCAAAGTTTTCTCTTGAGAATGCACTCTTCACGCTCCTTTCTGTCCTCGGGAAAAAGACTGATCGGCCTGTGGCAAACCCTCTGATAAGGGTCCTGTGGGTGTCAGCAACGTTCTGGCTGATCGAAAGACAGCTTCCACTGTCGTAAGAGCGACGGTAACAATGAGGACCCATAAAGAACGCACGAGGCACAAAGCAAACGCTTTCTGATCTCGGGAAAATGTCGGTCTGTGAGCATACTTTCTGATGAGGTTCCCGTGCATGTCAGCCACATTTCGGCTGATGGAAAAACAACTTCCACTGTATATACCTAAACTTCCACTGTATATACCTAAACTTCCACTGTATATACCATATATATGTCACTTGATTTTCGGTGTTTTAGAGGTACGAGCTGTAGTTCTGTGTCGCAATGTCAAATGCTATATTAAATGCTATTAATATACCTGAATTTTACTTTGTAATTTATATTTTAGACAAACAGCTAATGTTAACTTTCTTTCAGAGAATGTTTGTAGTAGGAATTCAATATAGTAAAAGCTCTACATAACGGTAAGTCAAAATTGCCAACATTTCCTCTGGATGTGGCCTGATAATTAGAGGATGATAATGATTCCAGAGTTTATTTTTATTAATTCAAGGTAGGCATGGTTGGTGCCGAACACAAAAAAATAGAGTTTTTATTTTTACTCCAAGCTTGAAAATTTGAAAAATCGATTGGAGCTTCCCATTACTTTTGGAGGGTTGAGACGTTGCATTAAGGTATTTATCGGTGTTAGTGGTCAGGTATCAACAGATACGTGAGGGCAAACTGCGCCATTGCAGTATGAAGAAAGAAGCATCAGCCACTAAGTATCATGCAGAATAATCTGCAAAACTGCCAAACTTCATCTATTCCACATAATGGCTGAAGTTTACATCAACTAGTGTAGGAACCTTATATTTATAAAAATAAGGTGACTGCGCTGGGGAATGGACATATATCGAAGAGGAAGGATTACGGCGTTAAAAATAGAGACGATCTCCGGGGGTCTTAATTTTCATCCTCCTATATCTGCGTTCAACAAAGACACCAGTGTCATAAAGTAGGTTCATATTTGATTTTATTTCCAAATATAAACTCAAAATATGTAGCAATTACAATGAGGCGACTTTCAGAACAAGGGCAGGTAGGAGGTCTTCTCACCTATACTAACAGGAATGAATCGCTCATAGTGCCTAATCGGAAGATAAAATTCCAGATCTCTGTATATTGTATTGTAAGACCTAACAGAAACCCTAGCCTGAATGCCAGCAACTTCTTTAACAAATGCAGCGTATTCCAGGCAGAAATCTTTGCTAACAAAAAAAATAACAATATATCTGCTGGAAAAAGTGAACTGAATGATACAGTGATAATATGCATAAATCCATTATACCATTATAATTTATGGCAGTTTTACGTTGTGGAAATGTACTGGAAAACCTAACTATTTCATTAAGCATTGTGGAGTTTCAGGTCATTGGTAAAACCACCATTGTGTCTCTTCTTCCGAGCGATGTCTAAAGATTTCTGTCATAGGTTGAACCTTCAGGTTCAGGACCTTCAAATACGAAATTAAAAACATCGTTAAATAATGTCGCTACTATCATCAAAATACCGAAAAAAGCGGAGGTACTGTTATATGGGGCTATACGAAAACGTAGACCGACATGACCTATTTACGAACTTAACCTGCCTTCAGACAGACATCGCTAAATCGACATAGACTTTTACGCTAATCAAGAATATATACGCTTTACATAAGTATTTCGAGGAGTTGCAAACGACTTCTAACTTTGTCATTAATATATCCTCTATAGTACGGTTTTAATTTAATTTTATTAAAATTGTAATAGATCACCATTTTTTGCACAAATTACCTATTTGATTACTACTTGGAAGACAAATGTCCCTTATGACAAGACTACTGGTATCCTCAACGTTTTCCAGGGTTTATTTCTTTAAATTTTTGGAGAAACGTGGGTAAAAAAGAATGTGTGTTGTTATCACTACACCTAACTTTTCCTACAAAAATATTTTTCCCTTTTACCAAAATTGCACATAATAAGATTGTTGAATTTCTGGTTGTAATTTTTATCCCAATGTTTTCTAAATAAAAACAACATTGGGAAACACCATATTTCCAGAGACATGGTTTTGTTATCAGTTATCTTATTTATGGAATTAAGGAATCTTAGGTCAACAATTTTGTATTCCTACGACATGGGCTTTGTCTAAGTCCTAGTTAATGATTATTAACTTATTAAAAAATCAAATTTGCATTTCCTATTGTGGAAGTTCCAGCCATTACGACAACATATGAATATAAAATATGTTCATAACAATGTCGAACGAAACTGAATCCGAAAAAATTAAATTATGTACAGAATAAGTAACCAAAGGCTTTTTTCATGGGGGCCGTCCATGTGATACTCTACAACACTATAATATATTGTTTGTATAATTTCACTTTGAAGATATTCGTCGAGGCGAGAATTTCATGTGTTTGTCATATCTGTAATTTTTTTTCGAAATACATATATAGTCCCTAAGCCAAATATGTATAAATGTGTATACATATTAAAATAGCATTGATCTAATAAGTATTCATTAAGAGCAAGAGCTTTTACAACGTCCACGATTAGAGTCCACGAATTCTTGCTTGTTTGCTGTGTTAGCTAGAGAACCTTTCCTACAAACAAGCAAACGAAGAATGAACAATTCTTATACGCTCAGCAGAGAGCGTTCAGTCACAAAAACGACCATTCTAAAAGCAAACTTGACGAAGAAATGCTCATCAGCTTGTCCGTTGTATTTGTATTCTAATTAGACTAATTAGTCATTCAAGTATGGCAATGCAAGAAAGCAAATAATATAGTTACTTTACGTTAAGATATGCGTTACAAATGTATTAATTCAAATATAATTATACTTAAAACGAATGTTCTGCAACATACTCCCCCTTTGACGTGCGGGATCTCGTCTCGAGTAGCGCGTCAACATCTTCAACTTCAGAATCATTGGAACTTCTTGAGCCTGTCTTTCTTTCACATCGGATAAATTGGCTTTGGAGTAACAGCTGAGTTGGTACCCTTATACATAGTCAAGGCTGAAGCATGATATGTACCAAGCGGTATATTCAAATTATCGGGTGATGAAACTTCATACGTTGATGAACCAATTTTGCCGGTAAGGACCATCACGATTGGGTACAAACTTTTAAGTAAGGTTCTTTGATGTGCTGCTCACAACGTGAGTGTTAACGAAAACTTCCATACCAACATCGAAATCTGGCTGAGGCCTTCTTTTCTGGTCAACATAGGCTTTGTTCTTGCATTGAAACTTCAATTCTTTTTATTTGGCATCTTTAAGGAGTTTTACGATTGTTTTCAAATACGAAAATATCTCTGGGACAAAGTTTCCTGATTCGACGATAGATCCGACGTCATGTTGTACATTATCTAAAGGTTAGAAAGGATTGCGTGTAACCAGTGCTTTGGCATTTCGACGAATTCATGGCAAAAAAAAATGGCTAGTAAACAATGGTGCCACTCATCATGGTGCTCTGGAACAATAATTGCTAAGTGGCATTTTAGATCTCGGTTCTTACGTTCGACATCTGTATCTGAATCTGTAGTCCCATCTGAATCTGTAGTCCCCATCTGACAAGACGTCCCGTTGGCGAATTAATGCTTAAAAGCTACTTCAATGGTTGATGATCCGTCAGGAGTCTTAATTCCCCACCATCAATGTAGCCTCGGAAATTATTACAAGCCTAAACCATGGCTTAGGTTTCTCTTTCGGTGGTAGAGTTATTACGCTCAGCACTATTCAAAAGTCGACTACCATATTCGATCGGATGCCCGATCAACCCACCCCCTGGAGTAAAACTGCTCCCAGAGCGTATGCACTAGCATCTGATTGTATAGCAAATCACATATTATATATCGCTTGTCTTAAAATTGAAGGGGTCGTCAAAGCCTTTTCCAATGAATCAAAAGCATGTTGTTCAGTTTCTCCCCACTTCCACTCAGTTATTTTCTTGGTTAAATTGGTCAACAGTCTTGCAATCTCGGCATATCCGTTGATAGATCTGCTGTAACATGTTTGAATGAAGGATATCAGTTCCTTAACATTTTTAGGGTCTTTGCGCTCCACAATCGCCTGTATCTTTCCAGGATCGACTCCTATGCCCTCAGGCGTTAAAATATGTCCAAGGAATTTCACGCTTGAGCAACAAAATTTACATTACTGGTTATTCACCCGAAGATTGAATAAATTCAATCTCTCCAAGACTAATCTGAGGTCATCTAAATGAAAATATTGATTGAAAGTATCGGAGTAGATGATGATATCGTCTAAATAAGCTAGGATGCATATGTTCGGAAGTCCAACTTTAAATCGGTTATTCAGCCGTTGGAAGGTGGCTGAGCCACTTACACCTGGTAATAGCCACTATAAAATCGTCATATACCTGGTGTTTTTGCGGCGTGAAGTAAATCTTCAATGCGAGGTAGTGGATATCTTTCTGGTATAGTTATGGCATTAAGTTTTCTATAGTCCACACAAACCCGAACCGAGTCATTACTTTTAGGAACCATAACCACAGGCGAGGCCCAGGCGGAGTTACATTCCTCTATTATGTCATTTTCCAACATGGTCTCAATTTCTCGCTTTAACTCGCATATTTTCGCAACAGACAAGGCTGTGAGAAAATAGGTTCATGCGTACCTGTATCTATTTTGTAAACAGCATATGGTGTAGGTAGGTAGGTTTAGCAGCAAAAACTTCTTTCCACCAATAACGTTTTAATTTCTTGTTTCTCGTTCTCACTAAGATTTACGCTGTCGGAGCTCTTTATAATCTTGTACTCGAAGAAATAAAGTACAAACATCGATTCGATATCTTCCTGGTTCGAATTTGAGGTACTTGGGAATAATGAATTCTGCTTGGTTCTTTCTGGAGTAACCACGTCTAGCGGTATATCATCTCTGAATATAGACTGAATAGAATGAGGTGAATAATCATTTTGATGGTAATCTGGGCCATACGATTCAAACTCAGACACGAAATTTTGGCAAACTCTCTTTGGAGTGATGAATTTGGACTCAACATGTTCAATTACAACGCCCGTTGCTTTACGCTTGGTTTGCGAATTTACCACTGTAATCGTTTCCACCAAATTCAATTCCAATGGCCATTCTTCATTAGTTTTTTCCTCTGAAAAGATCAAAAATTTGATGTCAAACATTCTGCCGTCTATGCCAATTTCACATGTCGTCGTAAAGAACTTTCGCATTCAACCATCGGCCAGCACAGTTTTGCAATCTACTGTTTCAAACTTGCAACCTCTTAACTACATAATGCGCTTCAAATTGGAACTTGCGATGCTTGATTCGGCTCCAGTGTCGAAATAAGCCTGACCAGGCACACCAAAAAGCTTTAGATTGACAATAGGAATATCTTGGCCAACACACATGCCAAGGAAATTGGAACCAACCACCATAGAAGACGTAGTTTTAACCTTCTTACTGCAATTAGGACAATTAGAACGAACGTAGCCTGGAGCGTTGCATCCATAACAGGCAATCTTAGGCTTGATCAATGCTAACTCTGCTTCAGATGTTGCCTTGCAACCTCATTTTGCTTCTTATAACAGTTTTCCACTGTGTGCCCCTTCTTACGACAACGTAAACAAAGTTTCGGACCCCTTGAGGACTACTTCCATTACCACCAGTGTTCACCTCGCGTTCACGTATCATATTTTCTGATTCTATTGCATCAGCAAGCAATTCTTCAAAATTCTTTATTTTATGCCGGAAAACTCAGGTTCATCCGGAATTTTATCCAATTGAGAAAAGAGCGATCTCTTTTTGCAAATAAAAGCATCAGTCGGCCAAGAACTTTAAAAATATGCCAAAAACATCAGGTCGTTATTCGGGCCACTCAGTTGGGCGTCAATTTGTAGCAGTGCCTCCACGAATGGGTGCTAATTTGTAGTGGTAGCTACGTTGGACGACAGTTTTGTAGTGGATTATTTTATCGTGGGCTCCAAATAAAGGGAAATCAATTAGCCTTCCGAATGATAACTCCTTAATTGGTAAAGTTTAATGATTACAAAAGTTGTTTTATTTGGAAAATACTGGTTAACTGCCAAACAGTACCAACGAAGAAGGAAAACATACATACTTGCATACATTTATTTAAAAAACTCACAAACAATCGTGCATGCGCAACGGCAATCATCGCTGCCACGTATATACAAGACATTGTTCTATGTGTTAAATAATAATTACAACAAGACATGGGAGAGAAACAACAATAACTGATGCAGGTGCAAATAACACTGCCACACACATACATCACTATTGCTTGCCTCTAATGGCCAACACCAAAACAGCATAGCACAGAGAAACGGCCGCATACAGCAACCACGTATTATCTTGTACTTGTTGTTTTTGTATTTAGCAATAACTATAACAAGAACAAAGCAACATAGCAAAGGGGACGGTTGCGAATAGCTCCCACGTATTCCCTTGTTCTTGTTGATTTGGTACAAATAATAGAAACACAATATAACATCAAGAAAACGGCCACGAATTCTTGCTTGCTTGCTGTGTTAGCTAGAGAACCTTTCTTACGGACCTGCAAACGGAGAATGAACAATTCTTGTCGATGGCGCTTCTTTTATACGCTCAGCAGAGAGCTTTCAAACATAAAATAGAACGATCATTCTAAAAGTACAACTTGACGAAGAATTTCTCATCAGCTTGTTCGTTGTATTTATATCCTCAGCCATATGTCTACAGAGGGTATATATCATTTAATACGGCTCATCGAAATAACGGTTTTAGACCTTAAGTCTCTTTGGACCAAATTCGTTTCAGGACAATTCGAGTCGATCTATCGATGTTCGTACGTCCGCCTGTCTGACTTGTTGGTGCGCACGATAACTCTCGAAGTGAGCATCCGATTTGATCCTAAGTTTGTACATCGTAATATTATTATGAAACTTAGATCAAGTTCGAATATTGAGAAAATCGGTCCACTTCTTCTGGTACCTCCCACATAAAATGTCAAAATTTTCGAACAAAATAATTTATTGCACAGAAAGGGAAAGGATAATCAGTTATTGCTCCAACTTTGCGAATCCTAATATTTTCATCAGTGTTAGGTCAGGTATGAAAATACACAATATCGGTCCACTTCATCAAGTACCTTCCTCACAAAGGTCAAAACTTTGAATAATTACAACTGTTATAAAATTTGATTTAAGAGTTCGGTTGTCTTCAATTTTCACACATCGCAATAATTTTATTGCTTCTGGTACCTACCCCACAAAGGATTGAATTTAAAAAAAAAAACATTTCATCTATTCCTTCTGGTACCTCCCCTACAAAGGGGTCAAATTTTTGAATAACCAATACGTTTGAAAAATCCAAAATCAGCATCAGGTTCTCTGTTCTAATCTGTTGTAAAGATGGGATATATTGGTCCACTCATTCTGGTACCTCCCCCACAAAGGATCAATGAAAGCGAAATAAGCATCCAACTCTTCTAAAATTTCACAAATACAAACCTTTTTTCTAATACAATATCTGTTGTGCAGATGATATAACCTGGCACATCGCAATATTTATATCGTATTAAGTTAGGTCCGATACGAAATGGCCAACATTGGCCCATTCTTTCGGAACCTACTCTATAAGGGGTTAAACATTTGAATAATTATAACAGAAGTCAAAATATTTTTTAATAATCGTACATTGGCGGGGGGTATACATCTGTCGGCAAAACCGACAGGTACTCTTTAACTTGTTTTATATACTAATTAGTCATTCAAGTATGGCAGTGCAAGAAAACAAATAATATGGTTACATTACATTAATATATGAGTTACAAATATATGAATTCAAATATAATTATACTTAAAAACAATGTTGCGCTACAAACGTTTGTTTATTAGTGTAGAACGATGGTAATGGTTACCACGTGGTAAGGCAGGGAATACATATGTTTCGAAAAGAGCCACCAATCCTCACCAGTTCCTTTGTATTTTGTCTGGGATATTTTTGGTTCCTCTTCTATTGAGCGATTATAACAACTCAGCATTTTAATGTGAATAAATCGTTTGTGTCTCGTACCATTGCTCGTTACAGTGACAATGGTAGCGTACCCCGATGACAAGGAAGTGGACGGAAGAAAACAGCAACATCAGCAGAAATGTTTCGAAAAGTAAAGAAGCGACTTGATCGAGACCCGCGTCGCTGTGGCAGAAAAATGGCTCGTTAGCTAAACATATTGCAATATTCCATTCAGCATATATTGAAAAATGAGTCATTCAAATTCAAAAAAGTGCAAGAACTTACACCGCAACAGAAAGAAAATACACTCAAAAGACTAAAGAGTTTCTTCGCTTGGCCGAAAGTGGTGAACTGCCGAATTTGGTTTTCTCCGATGAGAAAACATTCGTTGTCCAACAGTTTGTAAACAAACAAAATGATCGTGTTTACTTGCCAAGGAGGTCAGCTGAAAATGTGTGTGTGCCATAACAGCCGATGGTCGCTCTCCGTTCGTATTATTCGACCGTGGCATCAGAAAATAATGCCGAATATTGTCGCGAAAATATTCTGGGGGGTGTATTAAGGCCTTGGGCACGCAAACATTTTAGCCACAGACCTTGGACATTCCAACAAGACTTAGCAACATCGCACTCAAAACGCACCACCCAAGAATGGTTGCACAATGAGGTTCCTCGCTTCATTTCCAGCGCATAATGGCCCTCACAATCTCCGGATACCAAACCGTTGTGTCTGGAGTATTTTGGAAAGCAAGGTTAGCACTAAGAGAGTAATAAAACATCAAGTTCGGCCGGGCCAAACTTTTAATACCCTCCACCTTAGGTAAAAGAAACATTAGAGCTTATATACTAATTTTTAGACATATTTATGGGAAAATATACCAAAAATCATTAAAATACCGAACATCTGGAAATACGGCTATATGGGACTATACAAAAACGTGGACCTATACATACAATGTTTTGCCACACGAACTAGGACCATTATTATCTACAAATACCAATTTTTTAACAAATCAGTGAAAAAATGTGGCAAAAACCATCAAAATACCGAATATCGGGAGGAACCGTTATATGGGGGCTATACCAACACCTGGACCCATGCATTCTACGTTTCGCCACCGGAGCTGGAACCTATTACGAACAGCAGATTCGAATTTTTAGACAAATCCGTGAAAAAATGTGGCAAAAATAATCAAAATACCGAATATCGGGAGGTATCTTTATATGGGGGTTATAGCAAAGCGTGGACCTATACGTGCAATGTAGCGCCACACGAACTAGGACCCGTGAAACCGTTACCGTTACCGTTATATTGGGACTATATCAAAACGTGGACCGATATATCTCATTTTCAATATTGCTCTGCTGTGTGGGCTGTATCGTGATTTCAACAGACAGACAGACATCGTTAAATCGAATTAGAATTTTATGCCGATTATGAATATATATACATTATGGGGTCTACGACGAATATTTAAGGATATTACATTAAGGATATATAAGGTACCTCCCAATATATATATATATATAATATATATATATATATATATATATATATATATATATATATATATATATATATATATATATATATATATATATATATATATATATATATATATATATATATATATATATATATATATATATATATATATATATATATTCATAATCAGCATAAAATTCTAAGTCGATTTAACGATGTCCGTCTGTCCAGACACAACGGTTTCGTATCCGGAGATTGTGAGGGCCATTATGCGCTGGAAATGAAGCGTGGAACCTCATTGTGCAACCATTCTTGGGTGGTGCGTGCTGAGTGCGATGTTGCTAAGTCTTGTTGGAATGTCCAAGGTCTATGGCTAAAATGTTTGCGTGCCCAAGGCTTTAATACACCCTTCAGAATATTTTTGCGATAATATTCGGCATTTTTTTCTGATGCCACGGTCGAATAATACGAACGGAGAGCGACCATCGGCTGTTATGGCGGCCCACACCATCACACATTTTCATCTGACCTCCTTGGCAAGTAAACACGATCATTTTGTTTGTTTACAAACTGTTGGACAACGAATGTTTTCTCATCGGAGAAAACCAAATTCGGCAGTTCACCACTTTCGGCCAAGCGAAGAAACTCTTTAGTCTTTTGAGTGTATTTTCTTTCTGTTGCGGTGTAAGTTCTTGCACTTTTTTGAATTTGAATGACTCATTTTTCAATATATGCTGAATGGAATATTGCAATATGTTTAGCTAACGAGCCATTTTTCTGCCACAGCGACGCGGGTCTCGATCAAGTCGCTTCTTTACTTTTCGAAACATTTCTGCTGATGTTGCTGTTTTCTTCCGTCCACTTCCTTGTCATCGGGGTACGCTACCATTGTCACTGTAACGAGCAATGGTACGAGACACAAACGATTTATTCACATTAAAATGCTGAGTTGTTATAATCGCTCAATAGAAGAGGAACCAAAAATATCCCAGACAAAATACAAAGGAACTGGTGAGGATTGGTGGCTCTTTTCGAAACATATGTATTCCCTGCCTTACCACGTGGTAACCATTACCATCGTTCTACACTAATAAACAAACGTTTGTAGCGCAACATTGTTTTTAAGTATAATTATATTTGAATTCATATATTTGTAACTCATATTTTAATGTAACGTAACCATATTATTTGTTTTCTTGCACTGCCATACTTGAATGACTAATTAGTATATAAAACAAGTTAAAGAGTACCTGTCGGTTTTGCCGACAGATGTATACCCCCAGCCAATGTACGATTATTAAAAAATATTTTGACTTCTGTTATAATTATTCAAATGTTTAACCCCTTATAGAGTAGGTTCCGAAAGAATGGGCCAATGTTGGCCATTTCGTATCGGACCTAACTTAATACGATATAAATATTGCGATGTGCCAGGTTTGGACTTTATTGGTAACTTCCTTCAGTTTACATGACTTATATGATAATTTTTAGAAAATGTTAACCTACGTGAGCTACCACATATAGTCGATTGAAGCATTCCATTTTCATGCTTCATCTACTACTACTACATATAAAATAGTAGATAAAAGAAAATCGAACATTTATATCCAAATTATGGAAAATCATAAACACCATATTCAGCTCAGGTTTCTGGCAAATTATATCTATATTTAGATATAGCAAGTTGTAAAGAATCGCTGACTTGTTTCGCAAGTTATGTCAAATAAAATTATTGAAAATTGTGACCCTTTGTGAATGATGTACCAGAAGGGTTTCACAGATATATATCATCTGCACAACAGATATTGTATTAGATTAAAGGATTGTATTTGTGAAATTTGAGAAGAGTTGGATGCTTATTTCGCTTTCATTTAACCTTTGTGGGGGAGGTACCAGAATGAGTGGACCAATATATCCCATCTTTACAACAGATTAGAACAGAGAACCTGATGCTGATTTTGGATTTTTCAAACGTATTGGTTATTCAAAACTTTGACCCCTTTGTAGGGGAGGTACCAGAAGGAATAGATGGAGTGTTTTTTTTTTTTTTTTTTGTTTGAAAAATTCGATCCTTTGTGGGGTAGGTAACAGAAGCAATAAAATTATTGCGATGTGTGAAAATTGAAATTGTGAAAAGACAATCGGACTCTTAAATCAAATTTTATAACAGTTGTAATTATTCAAAGTTTTGACCTTTGTGAGGATATAAATAGAACGAACAAGCTGATGGGAAATTCTGCGTCAAGTTGTATGCAAATATATTATGTATTTAAGTAAAATGTTATCAACCTACTTCATTTCGTTCAGAAGCTAGATTTATATATATATATATATATATATATATATATATATATATATATATATATTTATATATATATATATTTATATTTATATATTGGGGGTCTAAAATGTATAGTTCGCGGTGTTACTAACGGAATGACAAACTAAATATACCTTCCAGGGTATATGGTGGAGGGTATAAAAATTAAAAAATAGTATCATCACTAATTGATAAATTAGTTCATGTATTAGAGCTTTGGGATGCAGAATTCTAGGTTAACGTCATGTTATCTGCGGTGACATGATTTATTGTTTGAATATTTGCATCTAAAGTTTAACGAGATATTATTGATGATGTAGGATTCCTTAGTAGAGTTTCTGTTTATGTTTAATTTTGTGTGATGGTTTTTCATACGATATGAACATCTATGCGCACTGAAGCAGTTATTACGAATTTAACTGTCTGACTGACACACATGTTATTGAATCTCGAACAATTTTTGAGTATGTGATTTTTATTTCACATTACACATCTACATTATTAAAAGCGGGTGAAGCTGCTATATTTCTAAGACAATCTGTTGCGGAGCAGCGAAAATGAAAAAGGAAAATAAAACACAAAATATTAGAATTTTTAAATAATAAAAATTGGCTGTTTTATTAAATATTATATTAGTCGAAAAACTAATATAACTTTACCTTTTTACAATGGGTGTTGTGAAACGATGTTGATTGGACGAAGATCCGAAAAACAAGTAAGTTAAAAAGTAGCGAGCAAGCCTAGATGTCACAAGAGAGGCGCGAATTGATCATCTTTGCTCGTTACAATTTGTCATCACTAACTTTGAACGAAAGTTCAAAGTTGAATAAAATGGTATTTGACAAATTGAAGAAAAAGAGCAAAGGGTTGCATTTTTAAAGAAATTAAATTGAAGTTAAATATTACCGCCACCCTTGAAACATCTAGCGATGTTACAACAAAACAAATCTAAACTTATAATAAATTGGAAATACAATTATAATAAATAAGAGGCGTAACCGTCAATTTTGAGCATAAAATTCATTTTATTATTATTATTTTTTTCTTAATTTTTTCAAAAAACAATTGATGGTCGTAGAACCATCGAGACAATTGAAGATTGTCTCCAAAAATCAGCTTGACCATAGAGACAGATGTTGGCTGATCATCTCTGGCGATCCTACAGTGGACAAGTACCCGATATCACCCAACCAAAAATGGTTAATTGAGCCCAGGGGAACCCTGGACTCGAATAAGTCTGTGACTTTATTACCTGCGGGTATACATCAGGCCCAAGAATGAGCCCCACGTGAGCGGACTTATGGAATTCGGGATCTGCCAATTGCATCCCGGCATAATGGTCCTTGAAATAGTCGGGGGCTGATTGCGACGGCGTGACCACATGCCTCAAGGACATACTTTTGAGCTGAAGCTTACTAGCCAGCGTTGAGCATATACGGCTATGTCCAGCACAGGGGTCCAACAGTGCTCTGACTGGTACTTTTCTATCCGGAAGGATAATATTAACCACCATTGTCGGCCCCAGCCTAACAATAGGCTGAATGGACTGTTTAGTCGGAACAACAAAGCACGACGGCTTGGACGAGACCGGACAAGGAGGAGCGGACAATCTCGGTTTAGAGGACTTCTTTGGAACGGACTTTTTCGAAGTGGGTATATGCGACGAGGTGGATGGACGAGACGTGGAATCTTTTTTACCCGAAGGTCGGACATTTCCCTTGGATAGGGGCTTTTTGCCGAGGTGAAGAAGTGTATGGTGGTCACCTTTACACTTCTGACAACGATGTGGACTCAAACATTTTCGGAGGGTATGTGACCTGCCTAAACAATTGGAGCAGAAATGCTCCTGAACCACAAATCGAATCCTTTTTTCGCAGGTCAATTTAAGAAATTCGGGACATTCCCGAAGGACGTGCCTCTGTGTGCACAAAACACATTTAGGTCCCTGTTGTCGAATGGATCTGGCCACTGTGCATTTGCCTTGAGGAGTTTCGGCGGAAGTGGAAGTTTTATTCTCCCGTAGAGGAGCAACCACTCCGCCTGTAGTAGCCACATCTGTCGATTGAGGTTCGTGTACGACGGGTGCAAGCTCCCGTAGAGGAGACGCCGTACCGACGGTCCAGGCAGAGCCTTGGGGAGATGCAGACCTCGCTGGTGCAATCTCCCGTAGAGGAGCAGCGGTGTCTGCACCTGCGGTCGAAAGACCACTGGTTGAGCCCAGGAGCACCTGAGGGGTATCTCCTGCCGTTTGGGACGAAGATCCCGGATTAGGTGTAAGCTCTGCGGTGCTATTCTCCCGTAGAGGAGACGCAGGAGCTTTTAGATCGGCCGTAGAGCCGTTTGATTTGGCTGGCAGTGCCGGTGCAGGTTCCCGTAGGGGAGCGGCAGCATTGCTGACCCCGCGTATGTCGGAGTATTGGGAGCCCAGAGGAATAATGGCATCCTCGACACCTCTCTCTTCATCCGACATTGGGATGTCCTCATCATAATAAGGAAGGGAAGCGGCCATCTGACTCAAATTTTCCATCTGTGAAAAAAGTGGAGATGGCATGGTAGAGAGGTGAACATTTTAATCGTCGTCGGTCAAAATGACCAGCTTAACTACAGGTCGTCTTACGATACCGTTTTCCGTTTTTATATCAGCGACGCGAACGTGACCGTCGATTCCCGGATAAACTTGGACAACGCGACCTAATTTCCACGCTGTGGGAGGTAAATGTTCCTGTCGAAGGACTACTAAATCGTCCGGTTGAATATCGCGTTGCGGAAATTTCCACTTGTAACGATGGTGGAGGCTCTTTAAATATTCTTCTTTCCACCGAAGGCAGAATTGTTGTGAGAGCGCTTTTAATTTTCTATACCGGTTAACGATATCCAATGGAGATTCATTTATTATGGGCTCCGGAGGAGCGAGTATCGGAGATCCTATAAGGAAATGCCCAGGTGTAAGGGCTACCGTAGTGTCAAGACTATCATTCATGGGACAGAGCGGACGAGAATTTAAGCATGCCTCAATTCTTGTTAACAATGTAGAAAACTCTTCAAACGTATATTTGAAATTTTTAGCCATTTTCCTAAAATGAGTTTTAAAGCTTTTAACCGCAGCTTCCCAAAGTCCACCCATATGTGGAGCTCCAGCTGGGTTAAATCTCCATGAAAGCTCTTGATAGGAAAACTTTGATCGGAGTTTATCGCGAATTTCATTTAATGCTTGCTTAAATTCCCGTTCTATCTCTCGAGATGCACCAACGAAGTTAGTGCCGTTGTCCGAGAAGATAGTCTTTGGACATCCACGACGAGATATAAATCTATTAAATGCAGCCAGGAAGGTAGTGGTAGATAAATTCGAGGCTAGCTCTAAATGTATTGCTTTCGTAGAAAAGCACACGAAGACACAGACATACCCCTTTGTAATTTTACAACATCTACCTGTAAAGGATTTAATGTCGAATGGGCCAGCGAAATCGATACCTGTAGAGGTGAAAGGCCTAACCAAAACCGTTCTTTCTGGAGGCAGAGATGCCATAATTTGGGTACAAGTACGCTTCTTTGCTAAAACGCACAATTTGCAATGCCTTATGGTTGACCTAATCAGTGAAGTAGCGCGAGGAATCCAGTACTCCATGCGGAGCATACGGAGCATTAATTGGTTTCCTCCATGAAGCGAATCTACATGAATTTGTTCCAACAACAGTCTTGCGAATTTACTATGATAAGGTAAGAGAATAGGATGCCGTTCAGAATAGGAGAGAGTCGGAGACTGCGATAGGCGTCCATTCAATCTCATTACCACTTCTTTGTCCAGAAATGGATTTAGAGATAAAATAGCACTTTTAGGATTAAGTGGTCGTTTATGAAGTAAGGCATAATATTCCTCTGAATAGTATGCCTTTTGAGCAAGCATAGCAAGACGTAATTTTACGGCTAGGATCTCTGAATTGTTAGGAGCGGAACTCTCATAATGATGTTTACCTCTATGAAAAGAATGCGTATTGTGGAAAAATCGAAAGATATATGCAATGGCGCGAAATGCTCTACCTATGGAAGAAAATCTATTTAAAACATCATCATAGTCTTTGATAAATGTGACATGACTTTTAACAGGGCGAAGTTCGACCTCAGTGTCAACAGAAACATTTTGAATTTCCCAGTTAGAACTATTAAGGCTTAGCCAATGAGGACCGTGCCACCAAATTTGAGAAGAGGCCAACTCCGAAGGAGAAAGCCCCCTGCTACCTAAATCAGCAGGATTGTCTTCAGATCGAACATGAAACCATTTATTTTGCCCAACATTCTCTTGAATGCGACATACCCTATTGGCAACGAAAGTAGACCATGTAGATGGAGTTTTTTGAAGCCAAGAAAGGACGATCGTAGAATCGGTCCAACAAAAGATATGTCAATTTCACTCAAAATACCCTTGACAAGTTCTGATGCTAATACAGCACCGCATAATCCTAAACGAGGTAGGGAAATGGACTTAAGCGGAGCTACTTTTGTTTTGCAAGTCAGCAAATTTGTGAAAATTTTCCCATTTGAAGCAACGACACGAATGAACGCTACCCCCGCGTATGCCTTTTCCGAGGCATCGGAAAAGACATGAAGTTCGACATGACAAAGAGGTGAATATTGGACCCAACGAGGAATGGATATGGAATTAACACCCTGATAAGAAATCACAAATTTTTCCCATTCGCGTTCTGTCGAAGACGGAAGCGAATCGTCCCAACCAATTTTGTCTAGCCAAATACGCTGCATGATGTTTTTTGCTACAACAATTACTGGTCCTAACCATCCTACTGGATCGAAGAGCCTGGCGATGGTTGACAAAACTTCCCGTTTAGTATATTTGGACCGGTGTTCCAGAGGGTTAACACTGAAATAGAAATGGTCCAACTGTTCATTCCAGCGAATGCCCAGCGGTTTTGAACTACTAGCTTCCACGAAAGTGAGAAGCTTAGCATCATATAGGTGATCTAAGGGAAGACAATCTAAAATTTCTCGATTATTGGCTGTCCATTTACGAAGTTCAAACTTCACCACCAATGAGTTGGTCTCTTGATTTTTGCGCTGTCTCCAAATCGTGATAACCGGCCAAGACGTCATCTACATACATGCACTTCCGAAGGATATGTGCAGCTAGCGGAAATTCATTTTCTGTATCATCGGCCAATTGAAGTAAAATCCGAATCGCAAGATAAGGAGCACAGTTTACTCCGAAGGTTACCGTTTGAAGTTCAAAGTCTTGAACCGTTTTGTTGGGAGAATCCCGAAATAAAATTCGTTGGAGAGGTGTATGAGCAGAATCGACCCGAATTTGCCTGTACATTTGCGTTATGTCGCAATTGAATACAAATTGGAAAAGTCTCCATCTTAGAATAAGAAGAACTAGGTCCAACTGAAGAGTTGGACCGACATAGAGAATATCGTTAAGACTATTCCCGTTGGAAGTCTTGTTCGAGGCATTGAAAACCACTCGCAATTTTGTTGTTTGTTTATCCGGATTAATAACCGGATGGTGAGGAAGATAGCAAACTGTAGAGCTTGCTGACGAAGTTGAAACCCGTCTCATGTGGTCTAATCCTAAATATTCCCGGACCACCCCATCGTAAAAAAGAGAAAACAAACACGTAAATTGTTTTAATTTGCTGTTTTCTTAGGAGTGAAGCCTCATTTCGAAAGAATTGTCGTAAGCAATTGGTCCTAGAATGACCAAGTTGGCCTTCGAATTCAGGAATGATAGGAAGTGTGACAATATATCTGCCTTCTGAGTCCCGTCGAGTCGTCTTTTTGAAATTTTCCTCACAGAATTTGTCCGAAGGAGACAAGATAGCGCGTTTTGGAGGTTCTTCCAATTCCCAGAATCGAAGAAGAGTCTTGTTAAGATCTTCTTCCGGAAAGTTGATAGTGGTTGTTAAAACCGTAATTGTAGAATTGGGAATGGGACCAGCAATGATCCAGCCGAAAACAGTTCTCTGTGCCATTAAAGAACCTAAGATGTTCGATTGAATTCCCTGTAAAAGGATTCTAGGATATAAATCAGCGCCTAGTAGAAGGTCAACTGGTCTAGAATCGCAGAAGTTTCTATCTGCCAAACGAATATTTGGCAAACTTGAAATTATGTCACCACCTATTGAAATGGAGGGTAAATTACCAGAAATAGCGGGAACCACTAGAGCTGGGATTTCAAAGAAAATGGATGAGTCGATAGGAGAACCTATGCATAATGAGCACAATTTTCTGGATGTAGTGGAAACACTTTGATTAACGCCAGAAATCGTAGCTTGGGTCGACGTAGTAGAAATACCAAGACGACGTTGCAAATTTTCAGTGATGAAAGACGCTTCAGAAGCTGGGTCGATTAGGGCACGAGCAGGGTATGTGATGCCTTGGTGAATTAGATTCACCATTGCAGTACCCAAAACCACATTTTTGTTTTGCGAAATATGATACACTTGCCGTTTGACAGAGTGGGATATACCTGACGAAGTCGAGGGAATATTTTGATTCGCATTGATGGATTGGTTAGAAGTTGTTGGCGACGGAGTCGCTGCTGGTGTAGAATTTGCGTGATTTGACATCTCACGATGTAAAAGTGTGTGATGTCGCTTATTGCATTTCCCACAATTGTGTTTACTTACACATTTTTTAACTTCATGACCAACCGTCAGACAGTTCAGACAACAATTGAAGCGTTTGAGCACTGAAAAACGACCTTCTATGGATAATTTTTTGAACTCTGGACAAAAACGCAATGGATGAACCAATTTAGGACAGAGAACGCAAGATTTAAATGAAGAAGCGCTTGAAGACACAGAAAGTACGGACTTTGTTAGGTGAGTCCGCACTTTTTTCTCATCCTTTTTTGACGAGTCAATGCCACGAATGTCTCGGAGACAAGTAAGGGTCTGGATCCTTTCCGTAAGAAAACGATCCAAATCCTTCCAATCAGACAAAGTCGACTTGTCTTTGACCGTCTGCTCCCAAAGCGAGACCGTGTGCTTAGGCAATCTTTGAATGCATATGAAGACTAATATGGGATCCCAGTCGTTCGTAGAAACGTCATAGATCGCCATAGCCGAAATGCATCCATTGATTGCTCGTTGTAGATTTTTCAAACCAGCACTGGACTCATTATCGAGAACTGGAAGATCAAAGAGCAATTTCAATTGGTTGTTAACCAAGATTCGGACATTGTCATATGTCTCCTTTAAGGCCTGCCACGCTAAAGCGAAATTTTTGTGTGTCAGCAGAAACTTTGAAATGATGTCTTTGGCTTCTCCACTGTTTTCTTGAGTAAATAACACAATTTTTCAATGTTACTTAGTTGACTGTTGTTGATGTATACCGCAGAGAAAAGATCCCTAAAGGTAGGCCAGGAAAAGAAATCGCCGTTGAAAACATGTATATCGCATGGCGGTAGATTCAGACTATGCATTACATTGTCATTTGAAGCGAAAACTTCAACTGACGGTTCTGTATGGCGCGAAACACCAGACAGAGGTAACATTTCTGAATGAGGAGGAGAAACAACTCTTGGAGTGCTAGTTACATGTAAAACATGTGAATTCGAGCGATGAGACTGCTGGGTACTATTCAAACTTTGGACCAACGAAGGATTAGAATTTTTTTGTAAGGTACGTAATTGGTCCAATTTACGATTTATTGAAGCAATGACGTTTACATATGCCCTATACGCAACGTCATATTTACTTTCTGCAGATGTGATGTCTTCGCTTTCAGCACCTTCAGAAGTTTGTAGATATGTAAGACATTGGTCAAACATTTCCTTCACTTTACTCCACAATTCCCTTGCCTCAGCGGCCTGAACATCAAGGGAATATATGTCCAACTCTTACTCTCGAAGAGAAGTAAAGTTGGTTTCAAATTTTACCAGAGCATCAGTTGCTCTGATAAAGAAATCAAGTGGAGATAGTGGCATTTTGAATTAGAAAGCTGTATGAATCCAGCCAAAGACAAAAAGAAATGAATTTAAAAATCGCAAATCTGAAAATACAAACTTAAAATTGTTAAAACTCAACGAAAATTGAGTGAAATTGTTCAAATTTATATTGAAACAGCACGAAAATGCTTTTATCTGTTAGTGAATGCTAACAAATACAACACCCAACTAGATAAAGAAACTTTTTTTTTAAATTTAAAAAAAAAGTGATGAGAAAATGTAAATAAATTTTCTCGGTAATGAAAATCGAAAAGATGTATCGAATAATACACTCTTGTTTTTATGAGTATTAAAAAAAATACCAAAAACTTGAAGAAGTATTTGCAAATTTGACAAACTTTGTTTCGTTAGGCGTTTCAGTGTATCGAAAAATACAGAGAATTTGATTTGTGTATCGAAATATACACAACAAAATTATTTCCGAAAAGAAATAATTTAAATCCAAAACAAATGGCCAAAAAATTGCAAAAAATCAATAAAAAAAGTAATTTTGTACAATATTTATTACTGACTGTAGGGTGCACGGACTGTAAGATGCACGCTACAGTTCAAAACAATAATTATTTTTTTCCAAAAAGGGCAAAAAATTCAAATAAATATTTAAAAAATTAAAAATATTTAATTTATATTTTTATACTATATAATAATAACAAAATTATTATTAAATATCGAAACGACCGAATATAGGGTGCATCCAATAACGAAATAGTTAATTTCCAACAGAACCGTTAAAACTTTTAAGAAAAAATTAAAATTTTTGAAAAAATATATTTTTTAATTTTGCCCCGAACAGACCTAATAAACAATTTTCACTTTTTGCAATGAACACACCTATTACTGTCACTGATCACTGCTTATGTATTGCACTTTTTATTTAGTTTTCTTCACTAAGAGCGCGTATATTAAGAGTGTAATATTCTTGAAGAGAATTATTACACGAATTAACAAACCGGCACTGTTGGAAATATATGAACAAAACGAATTGCCGACGGACGGACACTTGTAAAAACGACCGTAGTTAAGCACTTTGTTCGTTGTTTTTGTAGTTTAATTTCTATTTCAAAACGAAACACTCGCGGTTTATGCTCACTAAATATACGGTACGTACCTTTTTAGTGATGTATTTGTTTTAAAAATATAAATGAAGGGATGGATAAAGCTGCGAGTGTTTGATGGATGGATGTAGGCACTGGTTGTTGACGAAGTCAAACCTTTGCAAATAAAAAACACAGAGACAGGTTAGTTTTTTTTTTTTTTTGTTGCTGGAAGCACGTATCTCGGCTCGAAGAGACCAAAAATGTTGCGGAGCAGCGAAAATGAAAAAGGAAAATAAAACACAAAATATTAGAATTTTTAAATAATAAAAATTGGCGGTTTTATTAAATATTATATTAGTCGAAAAACTAATATAACTTTACCTTTTTACAATGGGTGTTGTGAAACGATGTTGATTGGACGAAGATCCGAAAAACAAGTAAGTTAAAAAGTAGCGAGCAAGCCTAGATGTCACAAGAGAGGCGCGAATTGATCATCTTTGCTCGTTACAATTTGTCATCACTAACTTTGAACGAAAGTTCAAAGTTGAATAAAATGGTATTTGACAAATTGAAGAAAAAGAGCAAAGGGTTGCATTTTTAAAGAAATTAAATTGAAGTTAAACACAATCTATTCTTTCTAGGACACGATGTCTGTATTTTAGGAAATCCTCCATTTGTGACCATTTAGGTAGCTCTGAATGTGATTCGAGCGATAATTCTCAAAGGGTCTAGATTTCAACATCCTATAAATGGCCGTAAACATATCTCGGAATGTAGGCCATTCTTCATAACTTCCTTAGAAGTCTTGGGTGTCACATGGGGGAACTTTAATACTAATATCCGACACCTCAAATTCGGTATTCAAACTTTTAAACAGAGTAGAGTTTGTCATGTCGCCTCTAGAGTCATTACAACTTTTAGTTTTTCTATTTTTAAATATTTCCAATAAATTGGCTTTTTCGTTTGATAATTTTCTCTGGCGGACTAAAACATATCTCTAGCTTTCAATTTGCAATCTTTGTCGCCTTCGGTAAAATATACACTTTCAAATGCACTGCGTACATTGTGCCAATCTTCATCCATTTATTCTAATTTTGTTTCTATTAAAGAATCCGACAGCTGGTTTTCTGCAATGCTTCCTATTACAATGAAGATTTGCATGATGTTTTCGATATCGTATTTAAATTTTGCATACATTTTAGAAACCATTTTGTGATATTAATTTATATTAGTTATGTAATTTATTATATTCGTTTTTATATAATTGTGATATTTATTGATATTTTAAAATTCACTTC
Organism: Musca domestica; assembly: GCF_030504385.1. Taxonomy (NCBI): domain Eukaryota; kingdom Metazoa; phylum Arthropoda; class Insecta; order Diptera; family Muscidae; genus Musca; species Musca domestica. The sequence goes on along the minus strand of NW_026712115.1, from coordinate 18,508,612 downwards.
AACTATCAATTTATTTATAAATTTAAAAATAAATGAATAAATAAATAAAATAAATTTTTAAATATATTTGTAGTGTACATATCCTTTTCTCAATTAACGTTCATTTTTCAATCTATAAGAGAAATATTGTTATTATTAACTATTAGATTTATGTATATAGTTGTAGATTTATATGCTTTTTAATTTAGTTTTATTTTTATTTATTTGATCCTATTAATGTTATTGTTAGTTTTAATCATCAATTTGTTTTGTTTTATATTCAATGTATGTACTATGCTTTATGCGTTACGTTACTCGTCGTACAGTAGTCGAACAAGGGCAGCTGAAAGATCGGTCAAAATCTGTTCTGACAAAATTTGTTCTGACAAAAACTGTTCTGACAAAAGCCTGTTTTATTTGTTGTAACTCACGAATGTAATCAAATCAGCCGATTCTTGTTTGTTTGTTTGTTTTTTACTTGTTATACCTACTTTAATTAAAAAACCTATTGAAGGACGACAACAACACTTAATAAATATTTTTCAAAAAAGGCTGCTGCAAGTTTGTATATTTTAGTATCTAAAAAAAATTTCCTATTTTCTTTATTTACATTGTAGCAGTATATCTTGATATCCGGCAAGTAGTTTATACGCGTATCAATTTCAACCGCATGTAGCTGCATCGCCCAATTTATTGATTTTGAATTTCTTAGTTGCTTCTTCCCACCAAATAGACTACAAATTCACAGGCGTACGTCCAGCTCTTTGAATGCTAGGTTTTAATTCTAGTCACAATTAAAGAACACAATAATATAAAATAAATTTGAACTAGCTTACATGTAGTATAATCCAAAAACTGGCTTAATCCCTTTATTGCTGTTTTTTTTTTTATAAAAACAACGTTTGTTTATTAGTGGAGAACGATGGTAATGTTTACCATGGAGAAGGCAGGGAATACCTAGGTTTCGGGAATACCTAGGTTCCTTACCCCATGGTAAACATTACCATCGTTCTCCACTAATAAGAATACTAATACTTCCAACAACAAAATGCTATGGTATCCCAAACAAACACGCCAACACTGTTCTATTAATAGACAAGGCACGGTCGACGAAGGGGTTTTTGTTGTAACAGACAAAAACCAACTTACATGGTTATACTACTACCATAGCATTTTGTTGTTGGAAGTATTAGTATTCTTATTAGTGGAGAACGATGGTAATGTTTGCCATGAGGTAAGGAACCTAGGTATTCCCTGCCTTTCTCCATGGTAAACATTACCATCGTTCTCCACTAATAAACAAACGTTGTTTTTATAAAAAACAACAATAAATGAATTAAGCCAGGTTTTGGATTATACTATATGTAAGCTAGTTCAATTTTATTTTATATTATTGTGTTCTTTAATTGTGACTAGGATTAAAATCTAGCATTCAAAGAGCTGGACGTACATTGAGCCTGTGAATTTGTAGTATATTTAGTGGGAAGAAGCAACTAAGAAATTCAAAATCAATAAATTGGGCGATACAGCTACATGCGGTTGAAATTTAAACGCGTTTAAAATACTTGCCGGATATCAAGATATACTGCTACAATGTAAATAAAGAAAATAGGAGATTTTTTTAGATACTAAAGTATACAAACTTGCAGCAGCCTTTTTTGAAAAATATTTATTAAGTGTTGTTGCGTCCTTTTTTTTAAACAATATACTATTGAACTGTTATTCAATAGGTTTTTTAATTAAAGTAAGTATACCAAGTAAACAAGATAAACCGCAGTAAATTCGGCCGGGCCGCACTTTTAATACCCTCCACCATTTGCCACGAATTTGGAAATTTTCAAAAATAAAATCCTTAAAAAATTCTGTTAAAATTTTAAAAATACCGAATATAGCCGTTATACTGGGGTCTATACGACGTGGACATACATATGCATTGTTTGTCATATGCCATTGCCATATTCAAATTCGAAACTGGACCCGCACCGACAATACCAAATTTTAAACAATTCCGGTTAATAATGTCGCTAAAATCATCAAAATGCCGAACATAGCGAGGTGCCGTTATATGGGGCTATACGAAGACGTGGACCTGCACAGACAATTTTCAGTCTTAGGGTGTAGTATCCATTTGGAACTTCAAATACCAAATTTGAAACAATTCCAGTGAATAATGTCGCTGAAATCATCAAAATACTGAATATAGGAAGGTACCGTTATATTGGGGCTATACGAAGACGTGGACCTGCAAAGACAATTTTCTGTCTTAGGGTGTAGTATCCATTTGGAACTTCAAATACCAAATTTGTAACAATTCCGGTGAATAACGTCGCTAAACTCATCAAAATACCGAATATAGGGGGGTTACCGTTATATGGGAGCTATATGAAAACGTGGACCTACATGGCCCATTTACGAACTTAACCTGCCTACTGGAAAAATAAACATGTGTGCAAAATTTTAGCCATCTGTCTCAATTCATTCGAAAGATAGCATGATTACAACAGACAGACAGACGAACAGACAGACAGACAGACGGACAGACAAACAGACGGACGGACATCGCTATATCGACTTAGAATTTTACGCTGATCAATAATATATATACTTTGTTGGGTCTGACATGAGTATTTCGAGGAGTTACAAACGGAATGACAAAGTTAATATACCCTCCATAGTATGGTGGAGGGTATAAAAATGAAAAGATGGGAATGTTTATTTGAAATGACTTTATTTCCTGATTTTACCATGAATCTAACATTTTCTGTAAAACAAAAATTTGGAATAAAATTTAAATTGTAAGTGTATTCCAAGTACGCTTTTAATGTTTTATGGTTGCAATGAGAAGAGCCACGGCTCTGGACGTCCTAAAATCACTTTGGTTGCCCGAAGGTGATTCTAACTGGCAATGGACTATAACTCACAAGCCGGCTATTACATTGTTTCCTTCTGCACACCCACATCGATGATCGAAAGTCAGCATAAAATACTTCCCGAAGATGATTGCACTGAATACCGGCATCGAATATCGTCACTGGAATCAACATTGCCTCTGCAATTAACAAGTCATCCTAATATTTCCCTTCCAATTAGTATTTAACATTACTGCGCCCACGGGAATGTCCCTACGACTTTGAGAGACTAACAAACTCTCTCCATCACCAGTACAGTAGAACTAGCAGCCGAATCAGTCTACGAGGAATGAAAATTGAAGAAATAATGAGAAAGAAACCGGTAAAATGGAGAAAAGTAGATTACCATTAGAAAATTTAGATTAATATCAAAACAGGGAGTGAAATACTTATTTCCCTTATATAATTCAAAGAATGTTAGTGACAACAAGTAAAAAAGCTGTAAGTTCGGCCGGGCCGAACTTTTAATACCCTCCACCATTTGGTACAAATTTGGCAATTTCCAAAAAAAAAACCGTTAAAAATTCTGTTAAAATCTTAAAATTACCGAATGCTTATTACAATATTTAAATGCGAAACTTGAAGAAAAATCTGTTTATAATGTAGCTAAAATCGTCAAAATACCGAATATGGGGGGTACCGTTATATGGGGGCTATATGAAGACATGGACCTACATGGCTCATTTTTTGACTTTGCATGAAGTATCCATTACGAACTTCAAATACCAAATTTGAAACGATTCCGGTAAACAATGTCGTTAAAATCATCAAAATACCGAATATCGGGGGGTACCGTTATATGGGGGCTATATGAAGACGTGGACCTGCACAGATAATTTTCTGTCTTAGGCTGTAGTATCCATTACGAAATTCAAATACCAAAATTGAAATAATTCCGGTGAATAATGTCGCTAAAATCATCAAAATGCCGAATATCGGGAGGTACCGTTATATGGGGGCTGTATGATAACTTGGACCTACATGGCCCATTTACGAACTTAACCTGCCTACTGGAAAAATAAACATGTGTGCAAGATTTTAGCCTTCTATCTCAATTTGTTCGAAAGATAGCGTGATTACAACAGACAGACAAACAGACGGACAGACAGACAGAGGGACATCGCTAAATCGACTTAGAATTTTACGCTGATCAAGAATATATATACTTTGTTGGGTCTGACATGAGTATTTCGAGGAGATACAAACGGAATGACAAAGTTAATATACCATAGTATGGTGGAGGATATAAGAAACAAACAAACAAACAAGAATCGGCTGATTTGCAATTCATGTTTACGTTTTTAATTTGGCGTCTTTGCTTTTGTTCTTGTTGCCAAATAATCAACAGTTACTTTGAAGAGAAAAACTTTTTTTGTATGTGTATTTGTTGTTGTTTAACACAATTTAAATCAACACATATTCTAACACATACAAAATACCATTTTCACTTTAATGCAACATTTTTGTTGTATTTGTTTTGATTACATTCGTGAGTTACAACAAATAAAACAGGCTTTTGTCAGAACAGATTTTGTCAGAACAGATTTTGACCGATCTGTCAGCTGCCCTTGTTCGACTATTGTACGACGAGTAACGTAACGCATAAAGTATAGTACATACATTGAATATAAAACAAAACAAATAGATGATTAAAACTAACAATAACATTAATAGGATCAAATAAATAAAAATAAAACTAAATTAAACAAGTCAAAAAGTAGTAAGTTCGGCAGGGCCGAACTTTGAATACCCTCCACCATTTGGAACGAATTTGGAAATTTTCAGAAAATAAAATCATTACAACATTCTGTTAAAATTTTAGAAATACCAAATATAGGCATTATATTGAGGTGTATACGATGTAGGCCTACATAGGCATTGTTTGTCATAAGCTATTACCATATTCAAATTCGTAACTTGAAATAAACGGTGAATAATGTTGCTAAAATCATCAAAATATCATATATAGGGAGGTACCGTTATATCGGAGCTGTACGAAGGCCTGGATCTGCACAGACAATTTTCTGTCACAGGCTGTAGCATCCATTACGAACTTCAAATACCACACCTCAAACAATTTCGGTGGGTATTGTACCTAAAATCGTCAAAATACCGAATATAGGGATGTACTGTTATATGAGCCCTATACGAAGACCTGAACCAGCACAGACAATTTTCTGTCACAGGCTGTAGCATCCATTACGAACTTCAAATACCACACCTCAAACAATTTCGGTGGGTATTGTACCTAAAATCGTCAAAATACCGAATATAGGGATGTACTGTTATATGAGCCCTATACGAAGACCTGAACCAGCACAGACAATTTTCTGTCACAGGCTGTAGCATCCATTACGAACTTCAAATACCACACCTCAAACAATTTCGGTGGGTATTGTACCTAAAATCGTCAAAATACCGAATATAGGGATGTACTGTTATATGAGCCCTATACGAAGACCTGAACCAGCATAGATAATTTTCTGTCTTAGGAAGTAGTATTCAATTCGAACTTCAAATACCAAATTTGAAACAATTCCGGTGAATAATGTCGCAACAATCATCAAAATACCGAATATAGGGGGGGGTACCGTTATATAGGGGCTATACGAAGATGTGGACCTGCACAGACAATTTTCTGTCTTAGGGTGAAGTATCCAAATCGAACTTCAAATACCAAATTTGAAACAATTCCGGTGAATAATGTCGCTAAATTCATTAAAATACCGAATATCGGGAGGTACCGTTATATGGAGGCTATATGAAGACGTGGACTTGCACAGATAATTTTCTGTCTTAGGGTGTAGTATCTATTTCGAACATTAAATACCAAATTTGAAACAATTCCGGTGAATAATGTCGTTAAAATCATTAAAATACCGAAAATCGGGAGGTACCGTTATATGGGGGCTATATGAAAACGTGAACCTACAGGGCCCATTTACGAACTTAACCTGCCTACTGGAATACTAAACATGTGTGCAAAATTTTAGCCATCTATCTCAATTCATTCGAAAGATAGCGTGATTACAACAGACAGACAGACGGACAGACAGACAGACGGACATGGCTAAAACATCTTAGAATTTTACGCTGATCAAGAATATATATACTTTCTTGGGTCTGACATGAGTATTTCGAGGAGTTACAAACGGAATGACAAAGTTAATATACCCTCCATAGAATGGTGGAGGGTATAAAAAGCATATAAATCTACAACTATATACATAAATCTAATAGTTAATAATAACAATATTTCTCTTATAGATTGAAAAATAAACGTTAATTGAGAAAAGGATATGTACACTACAAACATATTTAAAAATTTATTTTATTTATTTATTCATTTATTTCTAAATTTATAAATAAATTGATAGTTGAAGTGAATTTTAAAATATCAATAAATATCACAATTATATAAAAACTAATATAATAAATTACATAACTAATATAAATTAATATCACAAAATGGTTTCTAAAATGTATGCAAAATTTAAATACGATATCGAAAATATCATGCAAATCTTCATTGTAATAGGAAGCATTGCAGAAAACCAGCTGTCGGATTCTTTAATAGAAACAAAATTAGAATAAATGGATGAAGATTGGCACAATGTACGCAGTGCATTTGAAAGTGTATATTTTACCGAAGGCGACAAAGATTGCAAATTGAAAGCTAGAGATATGTTTTAGTCCGCCAGAGACAATTATCAAACGAAAAAGCCAATTTATTGGAAATATTTAAAAATAGAAAAACTAAAAGTAGTAATGACTCTAGAGGCGACATGACAAACTCTACTCTGTTTAAAAGTTTGAATACCGAATTTGAGGTGTCGGATATTAGTATTAAAGTTCCCCCATGTGACATCCAAGACTTCTAAGGAAGTTATGAAGAATGGCCTACATTCCGAGATATGTTTACGGCCATTTATAGGAACAATCCTAGACTTACACTAACGCAAAAACCTTATTATCGCTGGTAGAATAGTATATCAGTACCCATTATCTGATCAGGATTTTTCGTTGACATGGGAAGCTTTATCAGTGCGTTACAAAAACATTAGGATACAATTGAAGCTTTTATTCAATCTTTCGACGGCAAAAACTGAAACCTGTAACGAGATCAAGAGAATTCAATATACAGTTAGAGACTGCCTAGCTATATTAAAGGCTCATAAGGTAGAAGTTAACCAATCGGATGCAATGTTAATATATTTGTGTTCAACAAAGCTTCCTGTTGAAATCTAGACCCTTTGGGAATTATCGCTCGAATCACATTTAGAGCTACCTAAATGGTCACAAATGGAGGATTTCCTAAAAAAAAAGAAATCGTGTCCTAGAAAGAATAGATTGTCTTAGACATATAGCATATTCACCTGCTTTTAATAATGTAGATGTGTAATGTGAAAAAAAAAATCACATACTCAAAAATTGTTCGAGATTCAATAACATGTGTGTCAGTCAGAGAGTTAAATTCGTAATAACTGCTTCAGTGCGCATAGATGTTTATATCGTATGAAAAAACATCACACAAAATTAAACATAAACAGAAACTCTACTAAGGAATTTTACATCATCAATAATATCTCGTTAAACTTTAGATGCAAATATTCAAACAATAAATCATGTCAGCGCAGATAACATGACGTTAACCTCGAATTCTGCATCCCAAAGCTCTAAAACATAAACTAATATATCAATTAGTGATGATACTGTTTTGTTACCAACTGCGCTTGTGAAAATCAATTGCAATGATAAAATGTTAACATCAAGAGCTTTATTAGATGCTAGATCTAAACTGTATTTTATAACAAGCAAAATGGTAAATAGATTTTTGGAGTGGAAAAAGTGAAACTAATTTCAATATTAGCGGAATAAATGGTGCAGTAGTTACACAAACTAATAAAATGTGCAACATTACTTTATGTGGAAATGAAAACAATATTGTAGATTTACACGCTTAAGTCATTGAAAACATAACAAAAAGGAATCTTACTGCATCTATTCCCAAGTCAAAGCTAAATGAAATCCGCTATCTAAAACTTGCAGATCTTTTTTTCCATAAAATGAGATTGATATGTTAATAGACAGTGATATATTACCGTCTATCATGTTAAATGGAACCAAAACAAATGTTTTTCAAAATTCTATATAAGGATGGTATACCTATGATCCTATAATTTACTGAAATAGAAATAGGAAACAATAAAATGTTTAAGAAAAAATGTAAAAGAATAGTACCACCCCAACAATGAAGTCATCCATCCATTCTTTTGGGTCTGTATAGTTTTTTTGTATTGTTGTGCGGCACGTTGTTTGTCATCTGCATGTTGTCTTATTAAGTTAAAATCTCTATCATCTTCGTTCATAATATTTTCTCTAATTTGATTTGGAATTTTGCCTTTTTGATTTACACCAAATAACATTACGCTTGGATGCTCGTTAATCATTCTGTGGCAGGAATTGTTTAACGCAAACTCTACTGTTTCTAATGTTTTTACCACGTAATATCAGTTTCTGTGTCTACGAGTTTAGCAATCATTGGACCTAAACTTCTGTTAATCCGTTCTACTTGACCGTTTGCTTGTGGGGATAAGGTTGCTATTTTAATGTGCTGTATGTTATTGTCTTCTAGAAACGTCTTGAAGTCATTGGAAGTAAAACAAGACCCTCTGTCAGAAACAATATCGGAAGTATTCTTGTAATGCATTTATGACTTCTTTAGTGGCGGCAGTTTTAGTAGGGTATAGCATGACAAACTTGGAACAAGCATCAATAACAACAAATATATGTTTTTTAGAGTTGTCTCTATCTACGAGTCCATAATTATCCACGTGTATAATTTCAAAAGGTTTTGTTGGTTTCGGAATGTTGTGTAGAAATTCTTCTACAGGTCCACTTTTAGGAGAAAAAACTGTGCATTTCAAGCAATTTTGGACGTTATTAATGTGGGGAAACCAGTAGGTCTTATTAATCAGCTCTATAACTTTGTTAATTCCGATGTGTCCCATTTCATCGTGGTACTTAAAGAGGATATGGGATTCCATTTGTACGTCTAAAGTAGGAACAAAGACCAAGAAAACTTTGTACGGACCTTACTTTTGGTGGAACAGGGAAATTTTGTATTGCCTCTAAGCCTTTGTCATCAGCACGGATTCCTTAATGATCAATAGTATTATCAAAGTACTTAATTTCGCTTTGCATAAACTCGCACTTGTCTAAACGAAGCTCTAATTTGTTTTGTAACGATCTCAACATAACTTTTTTTAACAATTTTAATTGTTGTTGGAAGTCAATCGTCGCAATCATTATATCATCTAAATATATTAATACGTTTCCCGTTCTAATTAGGTCTTTGAAAAAACTGTTTATAAAAATTGGATAAACTGATGGGGCTTTTTAACACAAAAGGCATACGTACGAACTCACAGTGTGCTAGAGGCGTTATGAACGATGTATATTTAATGGAATCATCACTCATAAAAACGTGATGGAAACCATTTTTTAGATCAAATTTAGTGAACACTTTTTTATTTGCTAAACTTTATGTTGTAACCCTTTCATAATTCCTTTTGATTCTGTAAGTATAAATTTTTTTCCAACTTCAATTTGTCCGCAATTTGTTTTGATGTACTTACTATCAGTTTGTTATCTGACTTTAATTTGTGTCAGTTCTGTTGGTGGGGTTCTGTATCAATTTCAAAACCGAACAACAGTAATTTGCTATTAGTCTGTTCCAAAAAATCCCTTCTCAACAATACTGAGTACTTCATAGAATGTTTATTTTCCACAATAATTATAAGTTGAAAACATTTATTTGATAATTTCAGAAACAACAAGTAAAAAAGCTGTAAGTTCGGCAGGGCCGAACTTTTAATACCCTCCACCATTTGGTACAAATTTGGCAATTTCCAAAAAAAAAAAACCATTAAAAATTCTGTTAAAATCTTAAAAATACCGAATGTTTATACGACGACGTGGGCCTGCATAGGCAACTTTTGTCATAAATTATTACAATATTTAAATGCGGTACCTCCAGATATTCGGTATTTTGATGATTTTAGCGACATTATTCACCGGAATTATTTCAATTTTGGTATTTGAAGTTCGTAATGGATACTACAGCCTAAGACAGAAAATTATCTGTGCAGGTCCACGTGTTCATAAAGCCCCCATATAACGGTACCCCCCGATATTCGGTATTATGACGATTTTAGCGACATTGTTTACCGGAATCGTTTCAAATTTGGTATTTGAAGTTCGTAATGGATACTTCATCTAAAGTCAAAAAATGAGCCATATAGGTCCACGTCTTCATATAGCCCCATAAAACGGTACCCCCCATATTCGGTATTTTAATGATTTTAGCGACATTATTTACAGGGATTGTTTCAAATTTCGCATGTGAAGTTCGTAATGGATACTTCAGCACATGCCAGAAAATTGTCTGTGCAGGTCCACGTCTTCGTATAGCCCCCATATAACGGTACCCCCATATTCGGTATTTTGACCATTTTAGCTACATTTTAAACAGATTTTTTTTCAAGTTTTGCATTTAAATATTGTAATAATTTATGACAAAAGTCAGACACTGTGTGGTCGCTGCCACCACAAGCATAATATGTTCCAGACTGTCATCTTGGTTTACCGCAGTCAGCTGCATAATGGCCAAGGCTGTTACAATTATAACAGCGGACATCTAACTTGGTGGTTGAAGTGGTGCGGTCACTGTGACGCGACTAAGGCAACGGTATAGCTGCCAATGCTTTGCACATCTCCGTCACACTTTTGTATTGCTGTAACATTGTTTGTCGTCGAAGCTGAACGTTTGGTATGCCCGCGATGACATATTTTAATAATTCGTCTTCCTCTAATTTTAGTTTGCTCGCCAAACGGGCTTCAACGTTGCAGTAGTCATTGAATTGTTCGTCAGACTTCTAAAGTTGACGTTCAAATCTTTTTACGCAACTCCAACTTGTTTTCGATGGAACCGAAAACTTGCAGTCACTGTTTCTGTTTCCCACTAGCTTCTTCGCAAACAGAGCACGTAAAATTTCGTCGGTCAACTTGTACATTTGCTGCAAATCTCTCAGGTGCGTTACCCAAAACTCTGCGTGTGTGGCTAACATCATCAAAATACCGAATATCGGGGGGTACAGTTATATGGGGGATATACGATATCGTGGACGTATATAGACAATTCTTTTTGAGGGGGTAAAATGCCTATAAGGGACCCCTATTGTGGAATTTCAGAAAATTCCATTGAAACGTGTGGATAAAATCATCAAAATACCAAATATCGGGGGTAGCGATATGTGGGGGCTATACGATATCGTGGACCTATATAGATAATTCTCTGCTGAGGTATAAAGTACCCACAAGGAACTCCTTGTGTGGATTTTCAGACAATTCCATTGAAAAATGTGGCTAACATCATCAAAATACCGAACATCGGGGGTACCGTTATATGGTGGATATACGACAGTCTGGATCTATGTAGACAAAACTATGTCAGTGGGTAAAGTACTCACAAAGAATTGTTTGTGTATAATTTCAGATAGCTAAAATCATCAAAATACTAAATATCGGGGGTACCGTTATATGGGGGATATACGATACCGTGGACCTATATAGATAATTCTCTTTATGGGATAAAATGCTCACAAGAACCTCCTTTTGCGGATTTTCAGACTGTTTCATTGAAAAATGTGGCTAAAATCATCAAAATACCGAATATCGGGGGCTACCGTTATATGGGACCTATATAGATAATTCGCTTTCAGGGCGTAAAGTGCTTAGAAGGGACTCCTTGTGTGGAATTTCAGACAATTCCATTGCAAAATGTGGCTAAAATCATCAAAATACCGAATATTGGGGGACGGACAGGGCTAAATCGTCTTAGAGTTTTACGCTGAAGAATATACATACTTTGTTATGCCCAAAATGATTATTTCGATTAGTTACTTAATACACTCTCCATACTATGTATGGTGAAGGGTATAAAAATGAATAAAGATATATACTAAAATTGTTCACTAGAGGTGAATGATAATAAATTACAGTAAATGATTTTTTACGACATTTAAATAAGTCACTAGAGGTGGTTACAAAGGCGATCAATTCTCAAAAGTGATCAATTGAAAAACATTGAGAAAAGTCGAACTTCCACTAGGAGTGGTAATTTGTCACTAAAGGTAACTCAAAAAGAAATTTTGAAATAACAAAAAAAAAAAAAAAAAAAAAAAACATGAAGATTAATAGCAATTCTAATGCCCTATTGAGTACGGTACACATTTTTTGCTTTTGAGCATTTCTCTCCAGAAACAAGTTGATCAAATTCAAAAGAGGATTGTTTTTTTCCTTTTTTAGCGAAAAACACTTTTGAGTCCACACACCAGTGCAAGTGCGATTTCCTTATATTTGGCTGAAAAACCACAAGTGGCTATCGTCCGAGAATTCCAGCATTTAAATGTGAATAAATCGAAAATATCTCAAAATTCCATTCGGAAAATATAAAGGGTAAAGTCGTTGAAATTCCAAAAAGTGCAACAGAAAGAAAATGCCTCAAAAGAGTTTCGTTGCTTCGCTTGGCCGAAAGTGGTAAACTTTCGCTGTCTAACAGTTTTTAAACAAATAAAATGATCGTGTTTACTTGCCAAAGAGGACAACTGAAATTGTGCACCTTCGGTTGGCAACCAGAACTCAAGCGCCGGTCATGGTGACGGTGTGGGCCGCCATAACAGCCGGTGGTCACTATCCGCTCGTATTAATCGACCGTGGAATCAGAATAAATGCCGAATATTATCGCGAAAATATTCTGGAGGGTGTATTAAAGCCATGGGCACGTAAACATTTTGGACACAGAGCTTGGACATTCCAACAGGACTCAGCACGCGCCACCCAACAATGGTTACAAAAATTCCAACGCACAATGACCACCAAAATCTCCGCATACCAATCCTTTGGACTATTTTGTCTGAAGTATTTTGGAAAGCAAGGTTAGCACTAACAATTACAAAAGTACCGATCACCACAAACAAATACCTAAACTTTTCAAAAAAACAAAAAAAAAAAAAATAAAAAACACAAAGTGAGTGAGCCCTTATATGTGGTCCATACCAAAAAGGAACCCCATTTAGACAACTCTATACTACAAGGATTGTTATCTATTGCAAGTCTTAAATGCCAAATAAAAAAACAGTAGCTAACAAGGATTATCCAAATACCGAATATTAGTGGGTATATACAAACACACAATGTTAATATATACATACAATGTTCCGTCATCGGACCTGGAACCTTCTATGATCTATATATACCAATTTTTAGACAAATAAAATTCATGTAAAAATCATGAAATTAACGAATAACGTGAGGTACTGTTATATGCAGGCTGTACGAAAATTAGATCCCATTATGACCTATATATGAAAATTTTTAGACAAAATACCGAATATTGGGAGTTAGCGTTGTATGGGGGTAACACGGAAATGTAGACCAATACATACAACATTCCGCCTAAAACCCGCTCTGACCTACATAGACCAATCTTTAGACAAATCCGTGGAAAAATGTTGCGAAAATAATCAAAATACCGAATGCCGGGAGGTACCGTTATATGGCGGCTATACGAAAGCGTGGACCTATATATACAATGTTCCGCCACAGGATATAGAAGCTATACCAAAATGTGGGCCTATACATACAATGTTTTGTCACAGCTAGAACCCGTTGCACCCTACAAATACAAATTTTTAAACAATCTCGTGAAAAACTGTGACAAAAATCACCGAAATACCGAATATGGGGAGGTACCGTTATATGGGAGCTATACCATACTTACAATGAGCTAGAACCAATTATGACCTACATATACCAATTTTAAGACACAATACAAATTGTTAACCATTAAAGGAAATAAACAAAGAAACCCAACTTGAAAAAAACGTTAAGTTTTGGAGAGGATCCATTAAAGGATTTTTCGTCTTTGTCAAAACTTTATCTTATATACGCTTATGCCTTACAATTTTGGCGGACATTCATGCGGAAAAACTAGATGTCATTCTGCAACTCCAAAAATTCTATTTATTTAATACCAAGCTGGTTTCGAATATCGTCCAGCAGTTCTTTGCTAACTTTGAACCCCTTCCTTCATTGTCTTAATTAAAAATTCATTTTTTCCCGTGTGCCACACATGAGCGACATTTGGGACACTATATTTAAATCTTTTTGTAACACACTTGTTAAATTCAATAGTCTATATAGGTACACGTTTTACTATAGCACCCTTATAACGGTACCTTCGGTTCTTCGGTATTTTGGTGATTAAGGCCACATTTTTACAAATTTGTTTGATTGTTTGTTCAAATTTGTTTTTATACCCTACACCACATAGTAGTAAGGACATTACATCTTTCAGCATTTGTTTGTAACATGCAGTTCGTCCGTCCGTCCATGTATTTTTGTTAACATATCCGATTCAGACGAAATTTCGCAAGCAACATTCGACCAAGGCCAAACCCTACTGAAACTGGTGAAAATCCGATCAGATTTAGTTATAGATCCCATATATCTTCAACCGATTTCTGGTTAATTGTGCACCAAATGGCTTATATGAGTCCAAAGGTCCTGTATTTTGCTACATCCCACCGAATTCAGTCAAGAAGCAAGTAAATCAAAATCGGTCCAGAAAAAGCCTTAGCTCCCATCTCTTTTGCCAGATATCAGATAACTCTCTGAAATAATTGTATCAAATTTTGTCAATATCGGTATATATATATATATATATATATATCATCAAAATACCAAATATGGGGGGTACCGATATGTGGGGGCTATACGATATCGTGAACCTATATAGATAATTCTCTGCTGAGGTATAAAGTACCCACAAGGAACTCCTTGTGTGGATTTTCAGACAATTCCATTGAAAAATGTGGCTAACATCATCAAAATACCGAACATCGGGGGTACCGTTATATGGTGGATATACGACAGTCTGGATTTATGTAGACAAAACTATGTCAGTGGGTAAAGTACTCACAAAGAATTGTTTGTGTAGAATTTCAGATAGCTAAAATCATCAAAATACTAAATATCGGGGGTACCGTTATATGGGGGATATACGATACCGTGGACCTATATAGATAATTCTCTTTATGGGATAAAATGCTCACAAGAACCTCCTTTTGCGGATTTTCAGACTGTTTCATTGAAAAATGTGGCTAAAATCATCAAAATACCGAATATTGGGGGCTACCGTTATATGGGACCTATATAGATAATTCGCTTTCAGGGCGTAAAGTGCTTAGAAGGGACTCCTTGTGAGGAATTTCAGACAATTCCATTGCAAAATGTGGCTAAAATCATCAAAATACCGAATATTGGGGGACGGACAGGGCTAAATCGTCTTAGAGTTTTACGCTGAAGAATATATATACTTTGTTATGCCCAAAATGATTATTTCGATTAGTTACTTAATACACTCTCCATACTATGTATGGTGAAGGGTATAAAAATGAATAAAGATATATACTTAAATTGTTCACTAGAGGTGAATGATAATAAATTACAGTAAATGATTTTTTACGACATTTAAATAAGTCACTAGAGGTGGTTACAAAGGCGATCAATTCTCAAAAGTGATCAATTGAAAAACATTGAGAAAAGTCGAACTTCCACTAGTAGTGGTAATTTGTCACTAAAGGTAACTCAAAAAGAAATTATGAAATAACAAAAAAAAAAAAAAAAACATGAAGATTAATAGCATTTCTAATGCCCTATTGAGTACGGTACACATTTTTTGCTTTTGAGCATTTCTCTCCAGAAACAAGTTGATCAAATTCAAAAGAGGATGTTTTTTTTTCCTTTTTCAACCGAAAAACACTTTTGAGTCCACACACCAGTGCAAGTGCGATTTCCTTATATTTGGCTGAAAAACCACAAGTGGCTATCGTCCGAGAATTCCAGCATTTAAATGTGAATAAATCGAAAATATCTCAAAATTCCATTCGGAAAATATAAAGGGTAAAGCCGTTGAAATTCCAAAAAGTGCAACAGAAAGAAAATGCCTCAAAAGAGTTTCGTTGCTTCGCTAGGCCGAAAGTGGTAAACTTTCGCTGTCTAACAGTTTTTAAACAAATAAAATGATCGTGTTTACTTGCCAAAGAGGACAACTGAAATTGTGCACCTTCGGTTGGCAACCAGAACTCAAGCGCCGGTCATGGTGACGGTGTGGGCCGCCATAACAGACGGTGGTCACTCTCCGCTCGTATTAATCGACCGTGGAATCAGAATAAATGCCGAATATTATCGCGAAAATATTCTGGAGGGTGTATTAAAGCCATGGGCACGTAAATATTTTGGACACAGAGCTTGGACATTCCAACAGGACTCAGCACGCGCCACCCAACAATGGTTAAAAAAATTCCAACGCACAATGACCACCAAAATCTCCGCATACCAATCCTTTGGACTATTTTGTCTGAAGTATTTTGGAATGCAAGGTTTGCACTAACAATTACAAAAGTACCGATCACCACAAACAAATACCTAAACTTTTCAAAAAAACAAAAAAAAAAATAAAAAACACAAAGTGAGTGAGCCCTTATATGTGGTCCATACCAAAAAGGAACCCCATTTAGACAACTCTATACTACAAGGATTGTTATCTATTGCAAGTCTTAAATGCCAAATAAAAAAAAACAGTAGCTAACAAGGATTATCCAAATACCGAATATTAGTGGGTATATACAAACACACAATGTTAATATATACATACAATGTTCCGTCATCGGACCTGGAACCTTCTATGATCTATATATACCAATTTTTAGACAAATAAAATTCATGTAAAAATCATGAAATTAACGAATAACGTGAGGTACTGTTATATGCAGGCTGTACGAAAATTAGATCCCATTATGACCTATATATGACAATTTTTAGACAAAATACCGAATATTGGGAGTTAGCGTTGTATGGGGGTAACACGGAAATGTAGACCAATACATACAACATTCCGCCTAAAACCCGCTCTGACCTACATAGACCAATCTTTAGACAAATCCGTGGAAAAATGTTGCGAAAATAATCAAAATACCGAATGCCGGGAGGTACCGTTATATGACGGCTATACGAAAGCGTGGATCTATATATACAATGTTCCGCCACAGGATATAGAAGCTATACCAAAATGTCACAGCTAGAACCCGTTGCACCCTACAAATACAAATTTTTAAACAATCTCGTGAAAAACTGTGACAAAAATCACCGAAATACCGAATATGGGGAGGTACCGTTATATGGGAGCTATACCAAACTTACAATGAGCTAGAACCAATTATGACCTACATATACCAATTTTAAGACACAATACAAATTGTTAACCATTAAAGGAAATAAACAAAGAAACCCAGTTTGAAAAAACCGTTAAGTTTTGGAGAGGATCCATTAAAGGATTTTTCGTCTTTGTCAAAACTTTATCTTATATACGCTTATGCCTTACAATTTTGGCGGACATTCATGCGGAAAAACTAGATGTCATTCTGCAACTCCAAAAATTCTATTTATTTAATACCAAGCTGGTTTCGAATATCGTCCAGCAGTTCTTTGCTAACTTTGAACCACTTCCTTCATTGTCTTAATTAAAAATTCATTTTTTCCCGTGTGCCACACATGAGCGACATTTGGGACACTATATTTAAATCTTTTTGTAACACACTTGTTAAATTCAATAGTCTATATAGGTACACGTTTTACTATAGCACCCTTATAACGGTACCTTCGGTTCTTCGGTATTTTGGTGATTAAGGCCACATTTTTACAAATTTGTTTGATTGTTTGTTCAAATTTGTTTTTATACCCTACACCACATAGTAGTAAGGACATTACATCTTTCAGCATTTGTTTGTAACATGCAGTTCGTCCGTCCGTCCATGTATTTTTGTTAACATATCCGATTCAGACGATTTTTTTTGCATTGATTTGAATTAACTTCTAAGTAAATGAATTAAGTGAAAAGAAAGGCCGAAAGAAAATATCTTTTTGAAAACTAAAACTATAGTTTATATTAAATATCCAATTAAAGTGAAGGTAATTTTTTTATTAAAAAAATACTTGAAACATCTGAATTAATTTTTAAGTGAAGGAAACAGATAAAAATATTTTTTTTAAACTAAATCATAGTTTTTATTGAAAGAATATACTTGGAGCATTTGAATTAATTTTTAAGTGAAAGAAACAGATAAAAATATTTCTTTTTTTTAGAAACTAAATCATAGTTTTTATTGAAAAAATATACTTGAAACATTTGAATTAATTTTTAAATGAATGAAACAGATAAAAATATTTTTTTAAAACTAAATTTTTGAAATATTTGAAGCTATTTTTCTATCATAATGTCAAATCCGGCCGCAAATTTAATTAGACCCCCGGTCATTAATATTTCTAACACGGAAGAACAGAACAGACAAATGCAGGAAACGATCGCCCGGATCTGTGCCGAACAGTGTCAATTGCTATTAGGCAATTTCTTAGTCCTAGTGCAGACATTTCTGGCACAGATCAAATAATCGAGGCACATTATGGGAATGACCTTTCTGACCTGGACAAGGTCCCAGACGTAGTCCGAAGTTTGCGGGAATTTTCGGGAAATGCGACAGAATACAGTTCATGGAAAAAAGTGTAGACAGGATAATGAAACTTTATGAGTCTAAAAAAGGTTCTCCTAAATACTATGCAATTCTGAATGTGGTTAGAAATAAAATTTTAGGGAACGCTGATGCAGCGCTCGAATCTTATAATACCCCCTTTAAGTGGGACTCCATTTCTAAATGTTTAACCCTACATTATGCCGATAAAGGGGTCTTAAAGGGCAAATGTCTATTCACCTAGGTATGAAGGAACCAAGATATCTTCCACAAGCCCATCAACTTTGTTTAAAAATGGAAAAGCAAATAGTTAGAGCTGATTTTGCTAATCGTGGGCAGAAAATCAACAAATCCAAATTTTTACCACCGCGAATTCAACACCGTCCGAATGTCTCTCCCAATTTTTATCCTCAGCCAGCTCACATACCCAATGTTCACCAGAATCCCCAACAGTTTAATAACAGTTTTCATCAAAGGAATTATTATAACCGAATGCCGCAAGGTTAACATTTTGGTAATAATTTTTTTTCAACCCCAAGACCAACCGCTCCAAAACCGCAACCCCGTCCAGAACCCATGGATGTGCTGCCATCTATACGTACTAGATCTGTAAATTACATTAACAGACCCACCAATAATAACCAATTTTCGGGGAAAAGACCATAAGCATACTATAAATCTTCCGAAAATTCAACGTAATTTTCATTTAAACACGGAAGAATCTCAAGATGAGATTGAAGAAAACGAATCTGAGCGACAAAGCTATGAAGATCAAGAACAACTCACAACCGTTTGACGACTACCTTGATAATCAGTATGATATTCAAGAAAACAATGAGCATTCATTGTCTGAAGAATTTTCTGAAATTCATTTTTTAGATTAAGGAAATCGTCTCTACCTTATTTCGAAAGTAGGGCCATTACAGGAAAAATTTTAAGAATTTTAATTGACATAAGAATAAAAATTAAATGATAGTGGATAACAGAATCAAAATACGAATAAAACAGCTCTCATCACAATCAGTGAATACTATTAATATCACGAACGATCACATGACTGACGAACAAAGAATGCAACTCGATAATTTAGTTCAGAAACATAGAAACTTTTTCAGTAATCCCAATGAAAAATTAACGTACACCACATCCGTTGTTGGTGAAATTCAGACAAAAGAAGAAACCCCGATTTATTCCAGATATTATTATTATCCCATGCATCTCAAAGACGAGGTAGAATCGCAAATCACAGAACTTTTGGATCACGGGATAATACGACCTTCACGGTCAGCCTACAACTCTCCTTAACGATGTTACTATCCTGGACAAATATCCGATACCCAATATTAATGAGGTTTTGCCTCAGTTGTCAAAATGTAAATGGTTCTCAGTAATAGACTTAAAAAGTGGATTGGGAAAATTTGTTTCGTCTACATAGACGACATCATCATCTTCTCGAAGGACGACAAATCTCGTTTCGAGAACTTGAACACAACTAGACAAGTGCGAATTCTTTAAACGAGAAGTTGAATTTTTGGGTTTTATTGTTTCTGATTGCGGAATAAAAGCAAATCCAAGCAGGGTAGAAGCCATAAACAATTACCCCATTCCTAAAACGTTAAAGGATCTAAGATCTTTTCTTGGAATGTCCAATTTTTACAGAAGATTCATTTGGGATTATGCTAAGATTTCAAAGCCCCTGACACTGCTTCTGCGAGGGGAGAATGGCAGAGCCTCAAAATTCGCTTCATGTAAAATTAAAATAAATCTTACTGAAGAAGCAATTGATGCATTTCATAAATTGAAAAACGCTCTCATGTCGGAAGACGTTTTGTTAGCGTATCCTGACTTTAATAAAGAATTTCACCTTACCATTGACGCCTCTAGCTACGCTCTTGGCGCAGTACTGTCTCAAGATGACAGACCTATCATTTTTTTGTCTCGTACCCTTCAAAAAGCTGAAGAGCACTATGCGACTAATGAAAAGGAAATGCTCGCAATTGTTTGGGCTTTGAAGGAACCTTGGAATTACTTATATGATTCATCCAAAATGAAAATTTTCACAGACCACCTACCACTTACATATTCATTGAATAATAAAAATTCAAATTATAAATTGAAAAGATGGAAAGCCTTCCTTGAAGATTTCAAATATGAACTTAAATACAAACCTGGAAAAACTAACGTCGTCGCTGACGCTTTATCCAGACATCCAAAAGTTTCAAAAGATTGTCCTAAGAAGGATAGCGATCATTGTACTAAAAATCTCGATCAAAATCATTCACAGGTAAACTCTATTACTTCTACACAACATAGTGACGCACAATTTAATTCAATTTACCGACGTACCGATAAACGCCTCTAAAAATCAGATTATCTTGTCGTCTGAAGGTGAACACCCTTCTTACAACTTTGAAATTGTTTTTCAAACAATCCATCGACATAGAATAAACAAACCAAATATCACAACAGATAATCTCACTGAAATTTTAAAAAAGTATTTGCACCCATCAGTTACGAACTGCATTAAAACAACAGATCATATTCTTGGAAAACTGCAGGAAGTATTTCGTAAAAACTTCTCACGGTATAAAGTAAAATACTCTAGAAAAATAGTAACTGACCTCAAGACCATCGACGAACAAGAAGAAGTAATTATAAATGAACATATCAGAGCACACCGAAACAGCGTGGAAAACAGGATTCAAATATTGTTACAATATTACTTTCCAGAAATGCACTCAAAAATCAAAAAGGTGGTCAAGACTTGCAAAATCTGCAAGGAAAATAAGTATGATAGACACCCGAATAAAATTGAATTGGGAGAAACGCCAATACCACAGTTTCCAGGAGAGATCGTTCATATTGACATATATTTAACGGAAAAGAAACCAATACTTACTGCTATAGATAAATTTTCGAAGTACGCCCAAGTAAAGTTACTCAATTCCAGAGCGGCAGTTGACATTAAAGAGCCACTCAGAGAAATGCTTTTATCTTTCGGTATGCCAAAGATAATTGTAATTGATAACGAAAAACCTTTAACTCAAATGCGATCATTTTTATGCTCGAAAATCAATATAATGTCAAGGTATTTAAAACTCCACCCTATAGCAGTAGCGTGAACGGACAGATTGAAAGATTTCACTCAACCTTGTTAGAGAAAATGCGTTGTTTGAAATCCGAAAACACACATACCAGATTTTCAGAGCTTTTACGCAAGTCAATTTATAAGTATAATAACTCCATTTATTCCACAATCAATAGGAAACCGGTTGAAGCCTTTTTTGGCAGGAGAATATGTACTGACTCCAAAGACATACAGAAGGAACGACAGGAAATTTTACATAAACTTACACAGAAACAGGCCGAGAATTTGAACTACCATAATAAAAAAAGACTCCACCAAAGACCTACGAACCAGGACAGAACATTTTTGTAAAAGAAAATAAAAGGCTAGGGACTAAGTTGAGCAAGACTTACAGAGAAGAGACAGTAAAAGAAAACAAAACATCTACCATCCTAACAGTATCCGGGAAAATTGTTAACAAAAACAACATTCGTAACTGACTTTTTATTTTTTTGATATCAGGACAGTCTTCACATCGACCATCGGTGACGTACAAATATTCGACTACACTAATTCACAAATTGTGACACTGGACGCAGGAATGACAAAATTACAAACCGGAACTTTTAAATTGATTCACGTCATTGATATCGACAAATATCAATCACTAATTGATTGTATGAAAACGACAGTATATAGGAATGTCAGCAGACATTATCTCCGACCTTTCATTATCTATGAATTAATAGAATTACAAGCCTATTTGGACAGACTCAAACCTAGAACCAAAAGGTCTTTGAATTTCATAGGAACAACATGAAAATGGATCGCGGGAAACCCCGATCATGATGACTTTGAGATACTCAAGAAAAAATCTGACGAATTACTTGCCAATAACGATAAACAGATTGTTGTAAATAAATTATCTCTGGAAAAAATAAATAAATAAATAGCAACTACTAACAAAATTTTAAAAGAGGAAAATTTCAATGAAACGCTCGAAGACAAAATGATTGAAACATTGAAAATGAGAATTGATCTCATAAAAACAGAGATTGTAAATGTTCGGTATGCCATACATTGGGCTAAAGTCGGAGTGGTTAACTCATTTATTCTGTCTTCAGATGAAGTGAATATTGTAATAGATATAATAAATAATGAACTAATTCCGTTTGTGAATGTAGAGAAAGTTTTTGAATTTTCCGAGATAAAGATTGCTTCAAATAGAAATTCAATTGTTTACATTATTAGTATTCCTACTACAGAAAACGACTAATAAAACCAGTCAAATTCGGCCAACTAGTTAACAGAATAAAATTCGAAAATGTTATAATTTGTAATAAAATAATTTTCGGTATCTTAAAAAATTGTAAATCCTATAATAATATCACTATTTGTAAGAGAACAGAATTCGAAAAAATTTATGATAACACTTGCTTGGAAAATTTAATAAATAGCAAAGAATCTAACTGCAGTGTCGTTGATAACAGAAATATTCCCACAATAGAGGAAATAACACCAGGAATAATTATTTTAAATCAATTCAATGGAACAGTTCAAGTTAACCAGGAACCTAGAAACCTCTCTGGCACTTATGTGTTAAAATTTTACAACTCCACAATCAAAATATTGGATAAAACTTATAATTTCTTTGAAACAACACATCTACAACCCTTACCCGCAATTCTTCAGCCTAGATTATCCAAACCAAACATCGAAGAAACCATATCTTTGGAAATGGTAAAAGAACTTCAAGTTATAAACACAAAATCCATAGAGCAGCTAACATCAAACCATAAGTGGGGATTTTCAATCAACATTGGTTTGTCTTCAATAGCTATTGTGATTGTTGCGTTTATAATTCTACAAAAATTGCATGCTCCCAGAAAAAGAAAAATGTCATTTCTGCACCCATAATAAAAACAAATTCCGCAACGCACGCATCTCTGCCTGAACTGTCTGAAATAAGATCAGCTGGGGTTAATAGAATCTCTAATATCTCATATTTTTAACCGAACGAGGACGCTCGGCATTTAAGGGAAGGTGTTAACCCATAATTCTTGAACACACACGCCACTGTTGTTAACTCATCATTATCGTTGCACACGCCACTGTGTCAACGAACTAACGTCATATGACAACACCATCCACAAAATATGAAGGTAAAAACAAAATAAAATGTGAAAGACTCTTTAGAATACCTACCATACAAACTTGTTAATGTAAGCATAATTATAAGACCACTGTATGACCATTTTTTTAATAAAGAAATCAGTTTATTAATGAGACTCGACAAAGCTGGTTTGCTTATATAACAAATCGCTTAATATATTCATCTATAAACCAGTACTTAAAATTTTGGCAATATCGGTTTAGATTTTGATAAAGCTGCCATATATATCTTTATCCGATTCCAGAGCGGCAGTTGACGTTAAAGAGCCACTCAGAGAAATGCTTTTATCTTTCGGTATGCCAAAGATAATTGTAATTGATAACGAAAAACCTTTAACTCAAATGCGATCATTTTTATGCTCGAAAATCAATATAATGTCAAGGTATTTAAAACTCCACCCTATAGCAGTAGCGTGAACGGACAGATTGAAAGATTTCACTCAACCTTGTTAGAGAAAATGCGTTGTTTGAAATCCGAAAACACACATACCAGATTTTCAGAGCTTTTACACAAGTCAATTTATAAGTATAATAACTCCATTTATTCCACAATCAATAGGAAACCGGTTGAAGCCTTTTTTGGCAGGAGAATATGTACTGACTCCAAAGACATACAGAAGGAACGACAGGAAATTTTACATAAACTTACACAGAAACAGGCCGAGAATTTGAACTACCATAATAAAAAAAGACTCCACCAAAGACCTACGAACCAGGACAGAACATTTTTGTAAAAGAAAATAAAAGGCTAGGGACTAAGTTGAGCAAGACTTACAGAGAAGAGACAGTAAAAGAAAACAAAACATCTACCATCCTAACAGTATCCGGGAAAATTGTTAACAAAAACAACATTCGTAACTGACTTTTTATTTTTTTGATATCAGGACAGTCTTCACATCGACCATCGGTGACGTACAAATATTCGACTACACTAATTCACAAATTGTGACACTGGACGCAGGAATGACAAAATTACAAACCGGAACTTTTAAATTGATTCACGTCATTGATATCGACAAATATCAATCACTAATTGATTGTATGAAAACGACAGTATATAGGAATGTCAGCAGACATTATCTCCGACCTTTCATTATCTATGAATTAATAGAATTACAAGCCTATTTGGACAGACTCAAACCTAGAACCAAAAGGTCTTTGAATTTCATAGGAACAACATGAAAATGGATCGCGTGAAACCCCGATCATGATGACTTTGAGACACTCAAGAAAAAATCTGACGAATTACTTGCCAATAACGATAAACAGATTGTTGTAAATAAATTATCTCTGGAAAAAATAAATAAATAAATAGCAACTACTAACAAAATTTTAAAAGAGGAAAATTTCAATGAAACGCTCGAAGACAAAATGATTGAAACATTGAAAATGAGAATTGATCTCATAAAAACAGAGATTGTAAATGTTCGGTATGCCATACATTGGGCTAAAGTCGGAGTGGTTAACTCATTTATTCTGTCTTCAGATGAAGTGAATATTGTAATAGATATAATAAATAATGAACTAATTCCGTTTGTGAATGTAGAGAAAGTTTTTGAATTTGCCGAGATAAAGATTGCTTCAAATAGAAATTCAATTGTTTACATTATTAGTATTCCTACTACAGAAAACGACTAATAAAACCAGTCAAATTCGGCCAACTAGTTAACAGAATAAAATTCGAAAATGTTATAATTTGTAATAAAATAATTTTCGGTATCTTAAAAAATTGTAAATCCTATAATAATATCACTATTTGTAAGAGAACAGAATTCGAAAAAATTTATGATAACACTTGCTTGGAAAATTTAATAAATAGCAAAGAATCTAACTGCAGTGTCGTTGATAACAGAAATATTCCCACAATAGAGGAAATAACACCAGGAATAATTATTTTAAATCAATTCAATGGAACAGTTCAAGTTAACCAGGAACCTAGAAACCTCTCTGGCACTTATGTGTTAAAATTTTACAACTCCACAATCAAAATATTGGATAAAACTTATAATTTCTTTGAAACAACACATCTACAACCCTTACCCGCAATTCTTCAGCCTAGATTATCCAAACCAAACATCGAAGAAACCATATCTTTGGAAATGGTAAAAGAACTTCAAGTTATAAACACAAAATCCATAGAGCAGCTAACATCAAACCATAAGTGGGGATTTTCAATCAACATTGGTTTGTCTTCAATAGCTATTGTGATTGTTGCGTTTATAATTCTACAAAAATTGCATGCTCCCAGAAAAAGAAAAATGTCATTTCTGCACCCATAATAAAAACAAATTCCGCAACGCACGCATCTCTGCCTGAACTGTCTGAAATAAGATCAGCTGGGGTTAATAGAATCTCTAATATCTCATATTTTTAACCGAACGAGGACGCTCGGCATTTAAGGGAAGGTGTTAACCCATAATTCTTGAACACACACGCCACTGTTGTTAACTCATCATTATCGTTGCACACGCCACTGTGTCAACGAACTAACGTCATATGACAACACCATCCACAAAATATGAAGGTAAAAACAAAATAAAATGTGAAAGACTCTTTAGAATACCTACCATACAAACTTGTTAATGTAAGCATAATTATAAGACCACTGTATGACCATTTTTTTAATAAAGAAATCAGTTTATTAATGAGACTCGACAAAGCTGGTTTGCTTATATAACAAATCGCTTAATATATTCATCTATAAACCAGTACTTAAAATTTTGGCAATATCGGTTTAGATTTTGATAAAGCTGCCATATATATCTTTATCCGATTCCAGAGCGGCAGTTGACGTTAAAGAGCCACTCAGAGAAATGCTTTTATCTTTCGGTATGCCAAAGATAATTGTAATTGATAACGAAAAACCTTTAACTCAAATGCGATCATTTTTATGCTCGAAAATCAATATAATGTCAAGGTATTTAAAACTCCACCCTATAGCAGTAGCGTGAACGGACAGATTGAAAGATTTCACTCAACCTTGTTAGAGAAAATGCGTTGTTTGAAATCCGAAAACACACATACCAGATTTTCAGAGCTTTTACACAAGTCAATTTATAAGTATAATAACTCCATTTATTCCACAATCAATAGGAAACCGGTTGAAGCCTTTTTTGGCAGGAGAATATGTACTGACTCCAAAGACATACAGAAGGAACGACAGGAAATTTTACATAAACTTACACAGAAACAGGTCGAGAATTTGAACTACCATAATAAAAAAAGACTCCACCAAAGACCTACGAACCAGGACAGAACATTTTTGTAAAAGAAAATAAAAGGCTAGGGACTAAGTTGAGCAAGACTTACAGAGAAGAGACAGTAAAAGAAAACAAAACATCTACCATCCTAACAGTATCCGGGAAAATTGTTAACAAAAACAACATTCGTAACTGACTTTTTATTTTTTTGATATCAGGACAGTCTTCACATCGACCATCGGTGACGTACAAATATTCGACTACACTAATTCACAAATTGTGACACTGGACGCAGGAATGACAAAATTACAAACCGGAACTTTTAAATTGATTCACGTCATTGATATCGACAAATATCAATCACTAATTGATTGTATGAAAACGACAGTATATAGGAATGTCAGCAGACATTATCTCCGACCTTTCATTATCTATGAATTAATAGAATTACAAGCCTATTTGGACAGACTCAAACCTAGAACCAAAAGGTCTTTGAATTTCATAGGAACAACATGAAAATGGATCGCGGGAAACCCCGATCATGATGACTTTGAGACACTCAAGAAAAAATCTGACGAATTACTTGCCAATAACGATAAACAGATTGTTGTAAATAAATTATCTCTGGAAAAAATAAATAAATAAATAGCAACTACTAACAAAATTTTAAAAGAGGAAAATTTCAATGAAACGCTCGAAGACAAAATGATTGAAACATTGAAAATGAGAATTGATCTCATAAAAACAGAGATTGTAAATGTTCGGTATGCCATACATTGGGCTAAAGTCGGAGTGGTTAACTCATTTATTCTGTCTTCAGATGAAGTGAATATTGTAATAGATATAATAAATAATGAACTAATTCCGTTTGTGAATGTAGAGAAAGTTTTTGAATTTGCCGAGATAAAGATTGCTTCAAATAGAAATTCAATTGTTTACATTATTAGTATTCCTACTACAGAAAACGACTAATAAAACCAGTCAAATTCGGCCAACTAGTTAACAGAATAAAATTCGAAAATGTTATAATTTGTAATAAAATAATTTTCGGTATCTTAAAAAATTGTAAATCCTATAATAATATCACTATTTGTAAGAGAACAGAATTCGAAAAAATTTATGATAACACTTGCTTGGAAAATTTAATAAATAGCAAAGAATCTAACTGCAGTGTCGTTGATAACAGAAATATTCCCACAATAGAGGAAATAACACCAGGAATAATTATTTTAAATCAATTCAATGGAACAGTTCAAGTTAACCAGGAACCTAGAAACCTCTCTGGCACTTATGTGTTAAAATTTTACAACTCCACAATCAAAATATTGGATAAAACTTATAATTTCTTTGAAACAACACATCTACAACCCTTACCCGCAATTCTTCAGCCTAGATTATCCAAACCAAACATCGAAGAAACCATATCTTTGGAAATGGTAAAAGAACTTCAAGTTATAAACACAAAATCCATAGAGCAGCTAACATCAAACCATAAGTGGGGATTTTCAATCAACATTGGTTTGTCTTCAATAGCTATTGTGATTGTTGCGTTTATAATTCTACAAAAATTGCATGCTCCCAGAAAAAGAAAAATGTCATTTCTGCACCCATAATAAAAACAAATTCCGCAACGCACGCATCTCTGCCTGAACTGTCTGAAATAAGATCAGCTGGGGTTAATAGAATCTCTAATATCTCATATTTTTAACCGAACGAGGACGCTCGGCATTTATGGGAAGGTGTTAACCCATAATTCTTGAACACACACGCCACTGTTGTTAACTCATCATTATCGTTGCACACGCCACTGTGTCAACGAACTAACGTCATATGACAACACCATCCACAAAATATGAAGGTAAAAACAAAATAAAATGTGAAAGACTCTTTAGAATACCTACCATACAAACTTGTTAATGTAAGCATAATTATAAGACCACTGTATGACCATTTTTTTAATAAAGAAATCAGTTTATTAATGAGACTCGACAAAGCTGGTTTGCTTATATAACAAATCGCTTAATATATTCATCTATAAACCAGTACTTAAAATTTTGGCAATATCGGTTTAGATTTTGATAAAGCTGCCATATATATCTTTATCCGAGATCAGGTTTATTGTGTACCAAATGGCTAATATCAGCCCAAATTAACTGAATTTTGACATTTACGACTGAATTCATCTATAAACCAGTACTTCACATTTTTTGTAAGTCGGTTCAAATATAGCTATAGGTCCCATATGTATGTTTTATCCGATTTGCGTCTTAAATTCACTGACAAGCGTAATATGCATTCCACAACAATGATCTTTGGTACAAGATATCAGATACAGCTCTCAAATAATTTTATCAATTTTTGTCAAGAACGGTTCAGATTTGGATATAGCTCCCATATATATCCTCAACTGATTTTGGCATATCCATCCGAATTTAGTCTAGAAGACAGTACATTAAATTTGGTGAAGAGCCGTTCAGATATAGCTATAGCTCCAATATATATGTTTCATCTTGTTTGATTTTAAAGTCCCTCACGTTCGTAATATACATTCGATAACATCGCAGAAATACCTCTGCCAAATTTTATCAAGATCGGTTCAGATTTGGGTATAGGTCCCATATAAAGCTAATATCAGCCCAAATGGAGTTTCCATTTTGTGCAACTAGGCTCCGATATATATTTTTTATATAATCCTTCTCCAAGTGATATCATGCACTTTATAGCAACTAACTGTTCTAAAGCCAAATGTTGATAGGTGGTATGATCTACTTCAAATAAATTCGTTTGTTACGGGAGCTCTACTAAATATGTAAAGTGGCATAGTATATAGTAGTATAGTAGTCCCCTCTTCTTCTGTTTAAATATGACTGCCTACATTTAAAACAGTCAGAAACAGGACTGGAGCGCTACACGAATGAACAACACAATCTCATTGTCAATTTTTTTACGAAAATGGTGAAAGCACATATAACATTTTATTTTTTACTTAATTTTTTGTTGTTGCAAGATAATCAAGCTTAATACCACTAATTTTCTTTTTATAAAAACAACGCTTGTTTATTAGTGGATAAAGTTGGCAATGTTTACCAGGGGGTAAGGCAGGGAATACCTATGTTTCGGAAAGAGCCACCAATCCCCATCAGTCCCCTTGTTTTCTGTCTAGTATATTGGGGTTCTAGGAGTTTATTTAAAAATAACTGTTTACCCAATTGAGGAGATCGTTAGCTGAATAGAAAAATAATAAAATATTTTTGAATTAAACTAAAATTCTTCTGGGAAATCTTTTAAACTTTACCCCCTGGTAAACATTGCCTTCTTTCTTTACTAGTAAACAAACGTTTTTCTTTTTTTATTCAAAATTATACATTTGAGAACAACTCAAACAAAACAAATCAGATTTGGAAAAT
The DNA here is from genome assembly GCF_030504385.1 of Musca domestica. NCBI lineage: Eukaryota > Metazoa > Arthropoda > Insecta > Diptera > Muscidae > Musca > Musca domestica. Next base: position 18,478,228 of record NW_026712115.1, on the reverse strand, counting down.
TTTTTTCAATAAAGCTATTTTGAATTTTTCATCGTTTTTTGGGAGTGAATTGAACTGAACAAAGAACACAAATTAGCTTGCAGCGAAGACTCCAACAGTCTCCTCCTGAAAAAAACGAGCGATAAGGAATGTTATTCCAAGACTGAAACTTTCAGATTTCAGTAAGGTGAACTAAGGTACCATTGCAGGATCTTCCAATCGCTGCGGTTCAACAACTTTTGAAATTGTAAACGCGAACCTGTAGTAGTACCGATGCCAGCGACTTTTCCGTTTTTCCCAATTTTAAATGGTTTCGGAAAATTTCCACACAACATTTTCTTTCTAAAAACAGTCCCACTGCTATTACAAACACCAGTTTAATTGATAAGTTTCTATACATTTTTAAACTTCGTATATCTTGTATCTTCCTTTATATCTAACAAACTTAATTTTTGTATGGCTGATATTATGTGTCTTATTGATTCGGAAAATCGGTACGGCCGTTTACTTGAAATCTTGGTGGAGTTTTATGTTATTATATATAAGAGCATATGTAATGTACAAGTTAACACAGTCTCTGTCGTCTCATCCTTATATCCCAGACGGAATGGTTGTTTACTAATATCCAGCAGAATGCAATGCAATACTCCACACGAGTAGCAACATCAGCATTCTGACTTCCAATATAATGAAACTCAACACCACACACGAGGCGCAGTGTCAGCGGTTGACATAAATTTAGTTTTTATAAAATGTCTTCGTAGATTAAGTTATTCAGTTTTACAAATAAACTCGAATCAACCAAACGTTCATTCGTTAATTGGCGCCCAACAAGGGAAAACATATGAATTAAAGAATTCTTGCTGGCTTACGGGAAAAATAAAAAACCAAAGTGCTAAGTGTATTAACAAAAAATATTTTTGTCATCTTACGGGACAAAGTAAAAATTGCAAACAGATTAATAACATTATATTTTTGTAGCCTCACACGACAAAAAATAAATACAATCAAAAAATACTTTCGTCATCTTACTAGACAAAGTAATAATTGCAAAAAAAAAAACAAAAAAAATTAAAAATGCAAAGCACAAAAAGCTAAATAAATAAAACATTTTTATCACCGTACGGAACATAACAGGACAAAACAAAAACATACAAGAACTGAGTTTTTTTGACACTCACCGTAAAAAGTGCTGAGCAAAAAAGGACAAATTATTAATAAAATAAATATTTTCGCATTACAATACTTTAAAAATATTCCAAGTTACCAGAGCTTCGAAATAGCCTGGGAAGCGAAATAAAAAGGCAAACAAAAGGAAAAGAAAATTCATCAGAAAAGGAAAAGAAAAGTCACTTCAGAATAGCCTGGGCAGCGAGAAGAAGAAACCAAGGAAACCAGCAAGTCTATCAACCGAACTGCCAGCCTGTCAACGCATTCAGTCAAATACTTAGCTGTAAAATTTATTTAAAATATTACGTTGTAAGTAGAGTGATAAGTTCAATGTAAATTTCAGTTTATTTTGACTAAAAACTAAGTGTGTGCTTGTGAAGGTGACTGAAGATTTCTTTTTTTTCGAAAATTAATGAGTATTGTGGACAAAGAAGTGGACTTATTGATCGAAGGAATAAAAAACATTTCAGTGGTCAGGGAATCTGTAAGAATGTTGGCAGCAGAGCAAATAAGGACTCTGGTGGACTCTGCCATTCAGGCAGCTTTAGCTGTCCAAAGACAGACTTTTGGGAACCAATTGAAACTGCTTGAAAACAGGTTAAATGAAATCGTAGTTTCAACACCAGAGGTTGAAACTTTAAAGAAATATCCATTGTGCCGGGAGTACAATGCGATGAATCATTAGACATTGTAAAATCGTTACCGGACTTTGAGGGCAAGCATGAAACTTACGTTTCATGGCGTCAGGCGGCTCAAAAAGCCTACGAATTTTTTGGGATGATGGCAGCTCGAGGCACTATCAGGCCGTAGCTATCATATAAAATAAAATAAAAGGACCAGCAGATATGATCTTGTCTTCCTTCAATACACTTCTAAACTTCAAGACAATTATTGCCCGTCTCAATTTTACATAAACGTTCGAGTTAGCTCATGAACAAGAATTATCAACAATCCGGCAAGGAAATCTTACACTTCTGGAATATTATGATGAAGTTAAGAAGAAACTTACCTCATTGACTAACAAAACATCGATGACCTACGACAATAGAATTGCCGCTTCACTTAATGAAAAATATAGAATATATGCACTTCGATTATTCATATCAGGTACGAAGAAGGAGTTAAGTAATGTACTGTTCTCGGCTCGACCGACGGCTCTACCTTCCGCATTAGCCAGGAAGTGGAATCTAATAGGGAGAGGTATCTGTTTGCGTCTAATTTCGCCAGATCTCGCGACGGTAAGGGAAGCTTAAGGAATGATCAAGCGACAACTGGATCTTCCTTGGCTGAACCACGAAAAGGCGTAGGTCTGACAACAAAAATCACTTTCACAGAGTCCTGTTGAACCTATGACAAAATATAGAAATCATTAGAGTACGTTCCATCTCCAAGTGGTCAAGGATCAAAGAGACCAAATAGTGGTATATCAAAATTTACTGGGGTGAATCACAAGAGAGTCTATCTTCTGATCAACAATGATCAAAAGCCAGACCAAGACTATCAAACTTTTGCAGACAATGAAGCAAGTGGCATTGATGTTGACGAAGCGGACGAATTTGATCAGATAAGTTTTTTAGAGGTAGTTCAGGTAGAGGTAGTGCTACTGTTCATAGAAAGGACTTTAGCGGGTTAGAGAATAAGATTCTTAATAGACACGGGGGCTTCTAAAAATTACATTAAACCTATAAAATGTTTAAAACATGTGGGTCCGGTAGATAATCAGTTCGAAATTAATTCACGGTTTCACTACGATTGACAAAAACGTGTGGTTAACGTATTTTACACCCATAGCATTTTCTTTATTCTTCCTTCACTGTCAACATTCGACGGGATAATTGGCCTAGACCTGCCCACGCATATTAGACACGGGGGCTTCTAAAAATTACATTAAACCTATAAAATGTTTAAAACATGTGGGTCCGGTAGATAATCAGTTCGAAATTAATTCACGGTTTCACTACGATTGACAAAAATGTGTGGTTAACGTATTTTACACCCATAGCATTTTCTTTATTCTTCCTTCACTGTCAACATTCGACGGGATAATTGGCCTAGACCTGCCTACGCATATTAGTGCTACATTGCTACATTTAACAATAAAGAAACAAAAACTAATTTCGGAATAAAAAAAACTTCAATTCCTAAGATGCGCAACTGTAAATTTCACAAAAATTGAGGACATTCGGGTACCTCAAGGGATATCGAAGAAATTTAAGGAAATTATGCAAAATTTGTCGGAAGTTTTTACAAGCCCCGACGAGACACTTCTATACAATACGAATATCGTGGCCACAATTCGTACTACTACGATTGATCCCACGTATTCCAAGCTCTACCCATACCCAAGGGGTGTGGCGAATTTTGTAAATTCTGAAATAAAGGAATTGTTAAAAAATGGAATAATAAGGCCTCTTAGGTCTCCATGCAATAATCCTATATGGGTTGTTGAAAAGAAGGGAAAAGATAAGCAAGGAAACATAAAAAAATTTCTCGTCATTGACTACAGAAAACTGAATAGTACGGCAGTCCATGATAAATATCCGATTCCAGAGATAAGAGTAATACTAGCAAACCTTGGCAAAGCAGGGTTCTTTACAACTCTAGACCTCAAATCCGGGTTGAATCAAATTACCCTATCAGAACAAGATAGAGAGAAAAATTCATTTTCGGTGGCAAACGGGAAATTCTTTGTAGACATCCCTATGACCTGAAAAATGCTTCTAGCATTTTCGGTGGCAAACGGGAAATACGAACTTTGTAGACATCTCTTTGACATGAAAAATGCTTCTAGCATTTTTCAAAGAGCTTTTGATGATGTTTTGAGAAAACAAATCGGAAAGAAATGTTATGTTTATGTGGTCGATGTTATATCCAACATGAGAGAAATCTCATGTCTCACTTTTTTAAGGAAAGTGTTGAATATCATGGCTTCACCGTTTCTAGGAATGGCATCAAAACGTGCCCAGAAAAAGTGGAGGCGATTCGCAATTACGAGCAGCCCACTATACTCTATAATATCAGGTCAATTCTAGATCTGACAGGTTATTACATATGTTTTTTTAAGGATTTTGCTTCAATAGCAAAACCTCTGTATGACATTTTGAAAGGGGAGAATGTGAAAGTTAGCGCCTCTCAAACAAGGAAAATTAAGATTAATTTGGATGAAAATCAACTGCAAGCTTTCCAAAATTTGAAAGAAACTTTTGCCTCCGAAGATGTCTTACTGTTATAACCTGACTTTAAAAAGCCATTGTATTTGACAAAAGATGCATCGGCATTTGGACTAGGGTCATTATCGTCTCAAAGTGGTGGACCTATAACAATGATTTCCAGATCATTTACCAAAAGGGAGCTAAATGATGCGACTAATGAGCGTGAATTATTAGCTATTGTTTTCCTATAAGAAAATTGAATAATTATCTTTATGGTGTAAGAAACTTGAACATCTTTATGGACCACATACCCCTTACGTTTGCGGTCTCAGACAAAAACACAAACGCCAAGATCAAACGTTAGATGGCCTTTGCTGATGAACATAACGTCAAAATTTTCCACAAACCTGGAAAAGAAAATTACGTCAGATGTATCGATAGTACCCAGTGAGATATATTTGGCTCATACAATGACGCAACTGACAAATCCGTCAACTGTTTCAAGAACCAGATTATACTCCACGAGGCGAACTTTCCTCAAACCAGAAAGTTCATCATTTATTCGGAGAAAGTCCGTCATATTATTGACTTCACTGACAAGGACACTCTAGTTAATGATGTAAAATTAGTAGTCAGCCCAAATGTTGTAAACGCCATTCATCGCGATCTATCTTGCGTGCATTCAGCACGAATTGATAAGTCTTTTTCCAGGAACCAAATTTTGTTTAATATATTTTTGTGTCGTGCACATAGCGCAGCAACGGAAAACGTTAAACATATTCTCTCAGACTATTACTTACCAAACATGGTTAGGATAGCAACCGAAGTTGTGGCAAACTGTATGCGCCAAAGCCAAATACATTAGGCATCCCAGGAAACAGGTGATATGTTCAACACTGTTAACCTACTATGATCGTGAGATGCTGCATATTGATATATATTTTTTTTTTCGTTCGGTCCCAACGCCACTCTTACCCGCCCCTGCCGACCGAGGGGGCCACCTCCCAATACGTAGGGAGCGCGTACACCCCATAGTCCGCACCATGGAGGGTTAGTATTGTAGGGAAACACCAGCTACAGTAAAACATCAGCCGGTTTTAGTAAAAGGATTAGTATTACAAATCACACACAACGAGCAAAAATACAAATCTGGCAGCTCCTAATACTATAATTACAAATTAAGTATTGATATTTTTATTGCATGCAAAGGTTCAGATAGTGATAAATTGTTATAGAGGTTGTTATAAATTTCACATAAAGATCTAAGGGGGTTGCTTAGTTCGTAGTTAGATCTCGCCAAGGAAAGATTTAGCGGTATATAATTACGAGTTATTCTAGACGGAACATTAAACTTTATTTCACTAATTAAAAATTGTGAATCAATTTGACCACGCAAAAGTCGTATTAAAAATATTGCTCTAAGCATTAAACGCCTTCTTTCTAACGATGGAAGGTCTATAAGTTTTAATCGATTTTCATAGGGGGGAGTGCTTCAGACGGATTCCAGGGCAGACCTTTGAGAGCGAATATAATGAATTGTTTTTGAACTGCTTCTATTGAATTAGAGAAACATTTATAAAATGGACTCCACAACACGCAACCATACTCTAATGTAGGTCTAACTAGACTAGTAAACAAGCGTTTAGTTACGTAAGGGTCTTCAAACTCTTTAGACCAGCGCTTAATGAAACCTAGAAGAGACTTTGCTTTATTAACGCTAGATTCAATGTGTAAGTTAAAACGAAGTTTATTGTCCAAAATAACACCAAGATCAATAAATGAGTCTACATTCTCCAATTTGTATGAACCTACGAAGTAATCAAATTGAATATGTCTAGATCTGAATAATGATAATTTTTTGCATTCTTTAAGATTTAGTGACATGCCATTTATACCACACCAATTTACAATGGAATGTAGATCATGTTGTAAGTGTAATGAGCTATTGAGAGAATCTAGATTAATGAACAGCTTAACATCATCTGCAAACATTAGAATTTTGGAAAACCTTACAACTGACGGAAGATCATTGAGATAGAGAACGAATAGTAATGGTCCTAAATGGCTTCCCTGGGGAACACCAGAATGGACTAGAATATTTTTTGAGATGGTATTTGTGAAAGACACCTTTTGAGTACGGTTTTCAAGGTATGATGAAATCCAGTCTAACAATAATGTAGGGAAACCCATTAAATCAAGTTTGTGGAGTAATAAACTATGTACGACAGTGTCAAAAGCTTTACTAAAATCGGTATAAATTGCATCAGTTTGAAATTTATTAGCAAAACCATTATGAACATAGCATGTTAATTCCGTAAGATTAGTTAAAGTTGACCTACCTCTGATGAAACCGTGTTGACACGGTGAAAAAATTGGAGCCAGAAAGTGTGTTAGCCTACGCGAAGCCAAAAATTCAAAAAGTTTAGGTATTGCGCTAAGCTTAGCAATGCCTCTATAATTTTCAATATTGCAACGACTACCAGTTTTATGGAGAGGAATTATATAACTAGATCTCCAAAAATAAGGAAAGTAGCCTAAAGATAAAGAGTAAATAAATAATTTCGTAAGTGGTATGTATAATTCAATTGCACATAATTTAAGAACGTTTGCCGGTACTGCGTCTGGACCTGGGGAGATCGAATTTTTTAAAGTTTTTAAACCATTTAAAACCTCTTCTTCCGTAAGCAAAATTTGGGGCAAAAAATTCAGTCTATTAATGTTAAAGCTGTAATTGCTAGTGGATGTAAATGTTGAATAGCTATTCTGAAAAAAATCTGCGAACATGTTTGCAATATCAGAATCATCGGTAGCCTCTGTGCTGCCGAATTTCATACAGCTAGGGAATTCATGGACTTTTCTTTTAGAATTCACGAAATTATAGAAGTTTTTTGGGTTGCGTTGAAAACTATTTCTAATTCTTTGTAGATATGCCGAATAACATTTTAAATTTTCAGTATTATACTTATTTCGAGCTTTGGAGTAATTGGAGTAGTTTAAGGATGAGTTAAATTTTTTAAATTTCTTAAAAAGTTTACTTTTGTTATTACGTAAACGTCTTAAATATGGAGTAAACCATGGCGAGCCTCCATTTGGCGCGTAATTTGAACTAGGGACTGTTAGTTTAAAGGCTTCATTTAAGATATTATAAAAATCGGAAATACAATAATCAATATCACCTTCGAGACGCCATATTGTATTGGAAAGAGTAGTACGTAACAAATCAATGTTAATTTTGGAAAAGTTAAAGGATATTTTTTTATTGAGTGGTTTGGATGTTATTTGAGTTTTAAGATCAAGAGTTATATTGAGGGTTGGGTGATAATTATCCTCCGGTTCGACAAACGGTGCACATCTACATAATGAAAGGTTAACGGTTGTGGAGAATACTAAATCTAAAATTCTATTCTTGACATTAAAAACATTATTTATTTGGAAAAGTCCTTGGTCAAATATAGCTTCCCAGAATTCGTCCATTCTACTAGCTGAGCCTGCAGACGATACAGGAATATAGTCTATGGAATTTTGTTTAGGGATCCACGATATACTTGGTAAGTTGAAATCACCAAGACAAATAAGATCAAAATTTGCTGACTTTAAACATGAAACATCCTTCAGAAGATTTGAGTGCTTAATGTATATTTCAAAGTCTGAATTTGGAGGAATATAGGAACAAGTTAAAGCAATAAATTTACCACGATATAATAGTTTGATACATATAAATTCTATATTAAGATCTTCAGTGACAACTATTTCAGACGTAATGGAATTATGTACAGCTATTAGAACTCCTCCACCGGTTCTATTTACTCTATCATTTCTATAAACTTCAAATTGGTCAGAAAAGATTTCTGTGTCGTAGATTTCAGGTTTAAGCCAAGTTTCAGTAAATATAAAGACTTTAAAATCAGAACCAAAAGATTTTAAATAAGTTTGACGAAGTTTTGAGTTAAGACCTCTGACATTTTGGTATAACATTTGTAACGAATCAGATTCTATTAGTTTTTTGAAGCTTGCATAGCGTTAGAAGTACGGACAGGATTAAGTGCGTTACGCTTTTCTCTGAATACAAACAAAAACAGTCACAATTTGTTTTAATTATTTTTTAAAATACCGTATTTAAACACTGAACTTCACAATGCACGTATAATTTCGATTATATTAGTAAGAACTGATAGTATTTCACTGCACAAAAAGAACAATAAATAATAATATATCTAAAATTATTTGAACACTATTTTGACACAAATAAAACACAACTAAACACAACAAGAGTTGCCAGACTTTGTTTTCCACTGATATAAAATACTTTCTAACTGTGTGGATAAATTTTCAAAGTTCGCTATAGTACAGACTATACCTTCACGAACCATAGCTGACCTAGAAGGTCCAATATTACAATTGATGAATTTCCTTCCTCATACGAAGAATGTCTACTGCGACATGAACCTTCATTAAAATCCGAGACAATCGGATCCCTATTACGAGACCAATTTGGTGCCAATATTTCCTACGCACCCCCACTTCATAGTACTTCAAATGGGCCGAACCATACACTCAGTGACAAACCAAAGACCGATGGATATAATTCACTGTTCATCGGAAGATGGTAAAAAGAAGGTAAAAGAAAGATTAACTAACGCTCAACTGACATCGCTAGAAAGAAAAAACACCTCTCGACAGAACAGATAATTTAATGTTGGAGACAGAGTGATGGTAAGGAACAATAAACTGTTAGGTAATAAACTAATTTGTTGAAGCAGATCTAGAAACAACTGTCATAATAAAAGGGAGGATAGTCTCCAAGGACCATTTAAGTATTGATATTTTTATTGCATGCAAAGGTTCAGATAGTGATAAATTGTTATAGAGGTTGTTATAAATTTCACATAAAGATCTAAGGGGGTTGCTTAGTTCGTAGTTAGATCTCGCCAAGGAAAGATTTAGCGGTATATAATTACGAGTTATTCTAGACGGAACATTAAACTTTATTTCACTAATTAAAAATTGTGAATCAATTTGACCACGCAAAAGTCGTATTAAAAATATTGCTCTAAGCATTAAACGCCTTCTTTCTAACGATGGAAGGTCTATAAGTTTTAATCGATTTTCATAGGGGGGGGAGTGTTTCAGACAGATTCCAGGGCAGACCTTTGAGAGCGAATATAATGAATTGTTTTTGAACTGCTTCTATTGAATTAGAGTAACATTTATAAAATGGACTCCACAACACGCAACCATACTCTAATGTAGGTCTAACTAGACTAGTAAACAAGCGTTTAGTTACGTAAGGGTCTTCAAACTCTTTAGACCAGCGCTTAATGAAACCTAGAAGAGACTTTGCTTTATTAACGCTAGATTCAATGTGTAAGTTAAAATGAAGTTTATTGTCCAAAGTAACACCAAGATCAATAAATGAGTCCACATTCTCCAATTTGTATGAACCTACGAAGTAATCAGATTGAATATGTCTAGATCTGAATAATGATAATTTTTTGCATTCTTTAAGATTTAGTGACATGCCATTTATACCACACCAATTTACAATGGAATGTAGATCATGTTGTAAGTGTAATGAGCTATTGAGAGAATCTAGATTAATGAACAGCTTAACATCATCTGCAAACATTAGAATTTTGGAAAACCTTACAACTGACGGAAGATCATTGAGATATAGAACGAATAGTAATGGTCCTAAATGGCTTCCCTGGGGAACACCAGAATGGACTAGAATATTTTTTGAGATGGTATTTGTGAAAGACACCTTTTGAGTACGGTTTTCAAGGTATGATGAAATCCAGTCTAACAATAATGTAGGGAAACCCATTAAATCAAGTTTGTGGAGTAATAAACTATGTACGACAGTGTCAAAAGCTTTACTAAAATCGGTATAAATTGCATCAGTTTGAAATTTATTAGCAAAACCATTATGAACATAGCATGTTAATTCCGTAAGATTAGTTAAAGTTGACCTACCTCTGATGAAACCGTGTTGACACGGTGAAAAAATTGGAGCCAGAAAGTGTGTTAGCCTACGCGAAGCCAAAAATTCAAAAAGTTTAGGTATTGCGCTAAGCTTAGCAATGCCTCTATAATTTTCAATATTGCAACGACTACCAGTTTTATGGAGAGGAATTATATAACTAGATCTCCAGAAATAAGGAAAGTAGCCTAAAGATAAAGAGTAATTAAATAATTTCGTAAGTGGTATGTATAATTCAATTGCACATAATTTAAGAACGTTTGCCGGTACTCCGTCTGGACCTGGGGAGATCGAATTTTTTAAAGTTTTTAAACCATTTAAAACCTCTTCTTCCGTAAGCAAAATTTGGGGCAAAAAATTCAGTCTATTAATGTTAAAGCTGTAATTGCTAGTGGATGTAAATGTTGAATAGCTATTCTGAAAAAAATCTGCGAACATGTTTGCAATATCAGAATCATCGGTAGCCTCTGTGCTGCCGAATTTCATACAGCTAGGGAATTCATGGACTTTTCTTTTAGAATTCACGAAATTATAGAAGTTTTTTGGGTTGCGTTGAAAACTATTTCTAATTCTTTGTAGATATGCCGAATAACATTTTAAATTTTCAGCATTATACTTATTTCGAGCTTTGGAGTAATTAGAGTAGTTTAAGGATGAGTTAAATTTTTTAAATTTCTTAAAAAGTTTACTTTTGTTATTACGTAAACGTCTTAAATATGGAGTAAACCATGGCGAGCCTCCATTTGGCGCGTAATTTGAACTAGGGACTGTTAGTTTAAAGGCTTCATTTAAGATATTATAAAAATCGGAAATACAATAATCAATATCACCTTCGAGACGCCATATTGTATTGGAAAGAGTAGTACGTAACAAATCAATGTTAATTTTGGAAAAGTTAAAGGATATTTTTTATTGAGTGGTTTGGATGTTATTTGAGTTTTAAGATCAAGAGTTATATTGAGGGTTGGGTGATTATTATCCTCCGGTTCGACAAACGGTGCACATCTACATAATGAAAGGTTAACGGTTGTGGAGAATACTAAATCTAAAATTCTATTCTTGACATTAAAAACATTATTTATTTGGAAAAGTCCTTGGTCAAATATAGCTTCCCAGAATTCGTCCATTCTACTAGCTGAGCCTGCAGACGATACAGGAATATAGTCTATGGAATTTTGTTTAGGGATCCACGATATACTTGGTAAGTTGAAATCACCAAGACAAATAAGATCAAAATTTGCTGACTTTAAACATGAAACATCCTTCAGAAGATTTGAGTGCTTAATGTATATTTCAAAGTCTGAATTTGGAGGAATGTAGGAACAAGTTAAAGCAATAAATTTACCACGATATAATAGTTTGATACATATAAATTCTATATTAAGATCTTCAGTGACAACTATTTCAGACGTAATGGAATTATGTACAGCTATTAGAACTCCTCCACCGGTTCTATTTACTCTATCATTTCTATAAACTTCAAATTGGTCAGAAAAGATTTCTGTGTCGTAGATTTCAGGTTTAAGCCAAGTTTCAGTAAATATAAAGACTTTAAAATCAGAACCAAAAGATTTTAAATAAGTTTGACGAAGTTTTGAGTTAAGGCCTCTGACATTTTGGTATAACATTTGTAACGAATCAGATTCTATTATTTTTATGAAGCTTGCATAGCGTTAGAAGTACGGACAGGATTAAGTGCGTTACGCTTTTCTCTGAATACAAACAAAAACAGTCACAATTTGTTTTAATTATTTTTTAAAATACCGTATTTAAACACTGAACTTCACAATGCACGTATAATTTCGATTATATTAGTAAGAACTGATAGTATTTCACTGCACAAAAAGAACAATAAATAATAATATATCTAAAATTATTTGAACACTATTTTGACACAAATAAAACACAACTAAACACAACAAGAGTTGCCAGACTTTGTTTTCCACTGATATAAAATACTTTCTAACTGTGTGGATAAATTTTCAAAGTTCGCTATAGTACAGACTATACCTTCACGAACCATAGCTGACCTAGAAGGTCCAATATTACAATTGATGAATTTGCTTCCTCATACGAAGAATGTCTACTGCGACATGAACCTTCATTAAAATCCGAGACAATCGGATCCATATTACGAGACCAATTTGGTGCCAATATTTCCTACGCACCCCCACTTCATAGTACTTCAAATGGGCCGAACCATACACTCAGTGACAAACCAAAGACCGATGGATATAATTCACTGTTCATCGGAAGATGGTAAAAAGAAGGTAAAAGAAAGATTAACTAACGCTCAACTGACATCGCTAGAAAGAAAAAACACCTCTCGACAGAACAGATAATTTAATGTTGGAGACAGAGTGATGGTAAGGAACAATAAACGGTTAGGTAATAAACTAATTTGTTGAAGCAGATCTAGAAACAACTGTCATAATAAAAGGGAGGATAGTCTCCAAGGACCATTTAAGATGAAACGAACACGCCCTTACTACCATTTTTGAATAAATTACTTCTTCCAGCTGATTTTGACAATGATACTATCCAACCGGCCTACTTGAGGCATACAACGAACTTAACATTGTATTCTGAGATCGCAGATGGAACTGAAAGACTTACCAAACACTTTTCTTTATCACACATGGTTAAACTACTAAATTCCAATGCAATGTGGATAAGAAACGTTTTCACAATTTTAGAAGTTCACCACAGACATGCAAGGAACATCAATGTGATTTGAACAACTCTTAAATAATTGCTGGAACACCTGACTTTGATGACTTCGAGGGACTTAAACAAAAAGAAATCAAAAACGCTATGAAGATACAAATATTAAGAAACACAAAAACTCAGGACCAAATTAATAAATTGACAGAAACAGTCAACAAAATTATTTCAATGACAAATCCTTAATGAGCCACCACGAATCACTTGTATGAGACCCTACTTTAAAGAAATCGAACAATAATTAGCGAAATCGAGTCATTAATATTGTCAGTCACCTTGGCAAAGATAGGAATAATTAACCCCATGCTTTTAGACACTGAAGAGTTGAAAGATTTTATGGAAATAGATAATATAAATGTAACTATTACAGATTTGTTGGAAGTATCTATTGTTAAAGTCCTTTTAGACAGTAAGCTATTACATTTTATTTTTTAAGTACCCTAAGCCTAGTTTAGAATGTAAGAAAATCATTATTTTCCCTGTTCAACACAATGGAACAACACTACACCCCGCTGAAAACAATGTTGCAGATTGCGGAACACAAACGTTGGTAATTGGAAATTGTATCGCTACTCTAACATCATCATTTTGTCAAGAACTATCGGAAACAACATGCGCTCGACAGCTTTATTCAGGCGTCCAAGCCCATTGCAGCACACGACCCAGTCACCTTGAACCTTTGGTAATTATTGATGATGCTGTCATTATTTTTAACGAGAACACAGCGGTAATCAACAACACCCAGGATTCTACAACCACAGTTTGCGGCACATTTCTAATTACCTCCATTTACAGAAATCAGAAAGGTATTATAATGAAAAAATCTGCGACAGCCTCAATATCGATTCTCAATATCACGGGTCATCAAGGCATACTAAGTCTTCCTTATCTGCAAATATTAAGCATAGAAAATGTACAGTTTATCAACGACGTAAATTCAAAGACACTGATGGGTCCTGCAATTTCGGGGCTAGCAAATTCAATCTTAATTTTTGGTCTTTTCATTGTTCTAAATTTGCGCCAGAAACGAGTGGTACAGAACATCGATATTGAAGCTGTCATCGAGAGCTACAAGAGGTCCGAGGACGGCTCTCACTCAAGTGTGGGAGGAGTAAACACAGTCTCCGACGTCTCATCCTAATATCCCAGACGGAATGTTGCTTTCTAATATCCAACAGAATGCAATGCAATACTCCACACGAGTAGCAACATCAGCATTCAGACTTCCAACATAATGAAACTCAACACCACACACGAGGCGCAGTGTCAGCGGTTGCTATAATAATTTTAGTTTTTATAAAATGTCTTCTTAGATTAAGTTATTCAGTTTTACAAATAAACTCGAATCAACCAAACGTATATTCGTTAATTTACACACATACACTTAATCAAAACAATTGCTGCATTAGCCTTAAAAATTTATGTACATTTATTATAAAAGTTTTCTTTATCGTTGTGAACATTATACTAAACAATATTGAAATTACAAGGTAACGCTAAAGTAGACTTTCGGTGTATATATATATATATATATATATATATATATATATATATATATATATATATATAAAGGGTGATTTTTTTGAGGTTAGGATTTTCATGCATTAGTATTTGACAGATCACGTGGGATTTCAGACATGGTGTCAAAGAGAAAGATGCTCAGTATGCTTTGACATTTCATTATGAATAGACTTACTAACGAGCAACGCTTGCAAATCATTGAATTTTATTACCAAAATCAGTGTTCGGTTCGAAATGTGTTTTGCGCTTTACGTCCGATTTATGGTCTACATAATCGACCAAGTGAGCAAACAATTAATGCGATTGTGACCAAGTTTCGCACTCAGTTTACTTTATTGGACATTAAACCAACCACACGAATGCGTACAGAAGAGAATATTGCGTCTGTTTCTGAGAGTGTTGCTGAAGACCGTGAAATGTCGATTCGTCGCCGTTCGCAGCAATTGGGTTTGTGTTATTCGACCACATGGAAGATTTTACGCAAAGATCTTGGTGTAAAACCGTATAAAATACAGCTCGTGCAAGAACTGAAGCCGAACGATCTGCCACAACGTCGAATTTTCAGTGAATGGGCCCTAGAAAAGTTGGCAGAAAATCCGCTTTTTTATCGACAAAATTTGTTCAGCGATGAGGCTCATTTCTGGTTGAATGGCTACGTAAATGAGCAAAATTGCCGCATTTGGAGTGAAGAGCAACCAGAAGCTGTTCAAGAACTGCCCATGCATCCCGAAAAATGCACTGTTTGGTGTGGTTTGTACGCTGGTGGAATCATTGGACCGTATTTTTTCAAAGATGCTGTTGGACGCAACGTTACGGTGAATGGCGATCGCTATCGTTCGATGCTAACAAACTTTTTGTTGCCAAAAATGGAAGAACTGAACTTGGTTGAAATGTGGTTTCAACAAGATGGCGCTACATGCCACACAGCTCGCGATTCTATGGCCATTTTGAGGGAAAACTTCGGAGAACAATTCATCTCAAGAAATGGACCGGTAAGTTGGCCACCAAGATCATTCGATTTGACGCCTTTAGACTATTTTTTGTGGGGCTACGTCAAGTCTAAAGTCAACAGAAATAAGCCAGCAACTATTCCAGCTTTGGAAGACAACATTTCCGAAGAAATTCGGGCTATTCCGGCCGAAATGCTCGAAAAAGTTGCCAAAAATTGGACTTTCCGAATGGACCACCTAAGACGCAGCCGCGGTCAACATTTAAATGAAATTATCTTCAAAAAGTAAATGTCATGGGCCAATCTAACGTTTCAAATAAAGAACTGATGAGATTTTGCAAATTTTATGCGTTTTTTTTTTTAAAGTTATCAAGCTCTATATATATATATATATATATATATATATATATATATATATATATATTTTATATATATATATTTGAATGGTGAGCGCTACGAAGTAATGATCAACGACTTCTGTGTGCTGCAACTGGATGAACTGGTATTGGAAAACATGTGCCACGTGCCACAATCGCTATACTGAAGGATGCATTTTCCAGGCGCATAATCTCCCGTTTTGACCATTTGCAATGGCCAGCAAGATCGCCTGACTTGACCGCTCCAGATTTTTCTATGGAGTTTTTTATGTCAACAAGCCTCAGACTCTTCCAGGCAATGTCCGTCTAGAATATGAGGACCTATCGCCGGAAGATTAGGCCAAAGTGATGGAAAATGCCAGAGGCTCAAATGAAAATAAACTTTGGTGGCTGCTTTTTACATGACATCATATTATAAAAAACAAGTTAAAAAGCAGTTGAATACCCTCCATCATTTGGAACGAATTTGGAAATTTTCATAAAATAAAATCTTTAAATATTCTGTTTAAATTTTAAAAATACCGAACATAGCCGTTTTATTGGAGTCTATACGACGTGGACCTACATAGGCATTGTTTGTTATAAGCCATTACCATATTCAAATTCGAAAACTTGAAATAAACAGTGAATAATGTAGCTAAAATCATCAAAATATCGTATATAGAGATGTATTGTTACATCGTAGCTGTGCGAAGACCTGGACCAGCATAGATAATTTCTTGTCTTAGGCTGTAGCATCCATTACGAAGTTCATATACGACATCTCAAACAATTTCAGTGGGTATCGTACCTAAACTCGTCAAAATACCGAATATAGGGAGGTACTGATATATGGAACTTGGACCTGCATAGACAATTTTCTGTTACATACTGTAGATCACATTACGAATTTTAAATACGTAATTTGAAACATTTCCGGTGAACAATTACGATAAAATCATCAAAATACCGACTATTGGGAGGGACCGTTATATGGGGGACTGTACAAATTTAAGTGAGGGAGGAGTTTATACAGTCTAATGGACATCATATTATAAAAACAAGTTAAAAAGCAGTTGAATACCCTCCATCATTTGGAACGAATTTGGAAATTTTCATAAAATAAAATCTATAAATATTCTGTTTAAATTTTAAAAATACCGAACATAGCCGTTTTATTGGAGTCTATACGACGTGGACCTACATAGGCATTGTTTGTTATAAGCCATTACCATATTCAAATTCGAAAACTTGAAATAAACAATGAATAATGTAGCTAAAATCATCAACATATCGTATATAGGGATGTATTGTTACATCGGAACTGTGCGAAGACCTGGACCAGCATAGATAATTTCTTGTCTTAGGCTATAGCATCCATTACGAAGTTCATATACGACATCTCAAACAATTTCAGTGGGTATCGTACCTAAACTCGTCAAAATACCGAATATGGGGAGGTACTGATATATGGAACCTGGACCTGCATAGACAATTTTCTGTCACATACTGTAGATCACATTACGAATTCTAAATACGTAATTTGAAACATTTCCGGTGAACAATTACGATAAAATCATCAAAATACCGACTATTGGGGGGTACCGTTGTATGGGGGTTATACGAAGACCTGGGCCTGCACAGACAATTTTCTGTCATAGGCTGTAGTATCCATCACGAACTTCGAATAATAAATTTGAAACGATTCCGGTGAATAATGTCGCTAAGATCATCAAAATACCGAATATATGGAGGCACGGTTATATGGGGGCTATATGAAGACGTGGAGCTGCATAGGCAATTTTCTGTCACAGACTGTAGTTCCCATTACGAACTCTAAATACGTAATTTGAAACTACTACAGTGAATAATGACGCTAAAATCATCAAAATACCGAATATAGGGAGGTACCGTTATATAGGGGCTATACGGAGACGTGACCCTGCACAATAAATTTTATGTCTTTGGCTGTAATATCCCTTTGGAACTTCAAATATTAAATTTGAAACAATTCCGGTGAATAATGTCGCTAAAATCATCAAAATACCGAATATAGGGAGGTACCGTTATATGGGAGCTATATGAAGACGTGGACCTGCACAGATAATTTTCTGCCTTAGGCTGTAGTATCCCTCTCGAACTTCGAATAATAAATTTGAAACGATTCCGGTGAATAATGTCGCTAAGATCATCAAAATACCGAATATATGGAGGCACGGTTATATGGGGGCTATATGAAGACGTGGAGCTGCATAGGCAATTTTCTGTCACAGACTGTAGTTCCCATTACGAACTCTAAATACGTAATTTGAAACTACTACAGTGAATAATGACGCTAAAATCATCAAAATACCGAATATCGGGAGGTACCGTTATATGGGGGCTATATGAAAACGTAGACCTACATAGCCCATTTACGAACTTAGCCTGCCTACTGGCAAAATAAACATGTGTTCAAAATTGTAGGCTTCTATCTCAATTCGTACGAAAGATAGCGTGATTACAACAGACAGGCAGACGGACAGAGAGACAGACGAGCATGGCTAAATAAATCTCCCAGACGGAATGTTGCTTTCTAATATCCAACAGAATGCAATGCAATACTCCACACGAGTAGCAACATCAGCATTCTGACTTCCAACATAATGAAACTCAACACCACACACGAGGCGCAGTGTCAGCGGTTGCTATAATAATTTTAGTTTTTATAAAATGTCTTCTTAGATTAAGTTATTCAGTTTTACAAATAAACTCGAATCAACCAAACGTATATTCGTTAATTTACACACATACACTTAATCAAAACAATTGCTGCATTAGCCTTAAAAATTTATGTACATTTATTATAAAAGTTTTCTGTACATTTATTATAAAAGTTTTCTTTATCGTTGTGAACATTATACTAAACAATATTGAAATTACAAGTAGACTTTCGGTGTATATATATACATATATATATATATATATATATATATATATATATATATATATATATATATATATATATATATATATATATATATATATATATATATATATATATATATATATATATATGTATATATATACACCGAAAGTCTACTTGTAATTTCAATATTGTTTAGTATAATGTTCACAACGATAAAGAAAACTATTATAATAAATGTACAGAAAACTTTTATAATAAATGTACATAAATTTTTAAGGCTAATGCAGCAATTGTTTTGATTAAGTGTATGTGTGTAAATTAACGAATATACGTTTGGTTGATTCGAGTTTATTTGTAAAACTGAATAACTTAATCTAAGAAGACATTTTATAAAAACTAAAATTATTATAGCAACCGCTGACACTGCGCCTCGTGTGTGGTGTTGAGTTTCATTATGTTGGAAGTCAGAATGCTGATGTTGCTACTCGTGTGGAGTATTGCATTGCATTCTGTTGGATATTAGAAAGCAACATTCCGTCTGGGAGATTTATTTAGCCATGCTCGTCTGTCTCTCTGTCCGTCTGCCTGTCTGTTGTAATCACGCTATCTTTCGTACGAATTGAGATAGAAGCCTACAATTTTGAACACATGTTTATTTTGCCAGTAGGCAGGCTAAGTTCGTAAATGGGCTATGTAGGTCTACGTTTTCATATAGCCCCCATATAACGGTACCTCCCGATATTCGGTATTTTGATGATTTTAGCGTCATTATTCACTGTAGTAGTTTCAAATTACGTATTTAGAGTTCGTAATGGGAACTACAGTCTGTGACAGAAAATTGCCTATGCAGCTCCACGTCTTCATATAGCCCCCATATAACCGTGCCTCCATATATTCGGTATTTTGATGATCTTAGCGACATTATTCACCGGAATCGTTTCAAATTTATTATTCGAAGTTCGAGAGGGATACTACAGCCTAAGGCAGAAAATTATCTGTGCAGGTCCACGTCTTCATATAGCTCCCATATAACGGTACCTCCCTATATTCGGTATTTTGATGATTTTAGCGACATTATTCACCGGAATTGTTTCAAATTTAATATTTGAAGTTCCAAAGGGATATTACAGCCAAAGACATAAAATTTATTGTGCAGGGTCACGTCTCCGTATAGCCCCTATATAACGGTACCTCCCTATATTCGGTATTTTGATGATTTTAGCGTCATTATTCACTGTAGTAGTTTCAAATTACGTATTTAGAGTTCGTAATGGGAACTACAGTCTGTGACAGAAAATTGCCTATGCAGCTCCACGTCTTCATATAGCCCCCATATAACCGTGCCTCCATATATTCGGTATTTTGATGATCTTAGCGACATTATTCACCGGAATCGTTTCAAATTTATTATTCGAAGTTCGTGATGGATACTACAGCCTATGACAGAAAATTGTCTGTGCAGGCCCAGGTCTTCGTATAACCCCCATACAACGGTACCCCCCAATAGTCGGTATTTTGATGATTTTATCGTAATTGTTCACCGGAAATGTTTCAAATTACGTATTTAGAATTCGTAATGTGATCTACAGTATGTGACAGAAAATTGTCTATGCAGGTCCAGGTTCCATATATCAGTACCTCCCCATATTCGGTATTTTGACGAGTTTAGGTACGATACCCACTGAAATTGTTTGAGATGTCGTATATGAACTTCGTAATGGATGCTATAGCCTAAGACAAGAAATTATCTATGCTGGTCCAGGTCTTCGCACAGTTCCGATGTAACAATACATCCCTATATACGATATGTTGATGATTTTAGCTACATTATTCATTGTTTATTTCAAGTTTTCGAATTTGAATATGGTAATGGCTTATAACAAACAATGCCTATGTAGGTCCACGTCGTATAGACTCCAATAAAACGGCTACGTTCGGTATTTTTAAAATTTAAACAGAATATTTATAGATTTTATTTTATGAAAATTTCCAAATTCGTTCCAAATGATGGAGGGTATTCAACTGCTTTTTAACTTGTTTTTTATAATATGATGTCCATTAGACTGTATAAACTCCTCCCTCACTTAAATTTGTACAGTCCCCCATATAACGGTCCCTCCCAATAGTCGGTATTTTGATGATTTTATCGTAATTGTTCACCGGAAATGTTTCAAATTACGTATTTAAAATTCGTAATGTGATCTACAGTATGTAACAGAAAATTGTCTATGCAGGTCCAAGTTCCATATATCAGTACCTCCCTATATTCGGTATTTTGACGAGTTTAGGTACGATACCCACTGAAATTGTTTGAGATGTCGTATATGAACTTCGTAATGGATGCTACAGCCTAAGACAAGAAATTATCTATGCTGGTCCAGGTCTTCGCACAGCTACGATGTAACAATACATCTCTATATACGATATTTTGATGATTTTAGCTACATTATTCACTGTTTATTTCAAGTTTTCGAATTTGAATATGGTAATGGCTTATAACAAACAATGCCTATGTAGGTCCACGTCGTATAGACTCCAATAAAACGGCTATGTTCGGTATTTTTAAAATTTAAACAGAATATTTAAAGATTTTATTTTATGAAAATTTCCAAATTCGTTCCAAATGATGGAGGGTATTCAACTGCTTTTTAACTTGTTTTTTATAATATGATGTCATGTAAAAAGCAGCCACCAAAGTTTATTTTCATTTGAGCCTCTGGCATTTTCCATCACTTTGGCCTAATCTTCCGGCGATAGGTCCTCATATTCTAGACGGACATTGCCTGGAAGAGTCTGAGGCTTGTTGACATAAAAAACTCCATAGAAAAATCTGGAGCGGTCAAGTCAGGCGATCTTGCTGGCCATTGCAAATGGTCAAAACGGGAGATTATGCGCCTGGAAAATGCATCCTTCAGTATAGCGATTGTGGCACGTGGCACATGTTTTCCAATACCAGTTCATCCAGTTGCAGCACACAGAAGTCGTTGATCATTACTTCGTAGCGCTCACCATTCACAGTAACCGTTTGTGCCGTAATGTCTTCGAAAAAAAATCCAGCGAAAACAGCACACCAAACAGTGACTTTGGGTTAAAGGCTCAGAGATCCTAGGCTACAGCAGAAATATTCTTTGCAGAACGGATACTTCGGGGTCTGCCACGTCTGGCAGTATTATTTGGATAAATGTTTAAGTGTTTTACCAGAAAACGTTTCAGTATTTGCCAAATTCACGTTGTGTCAAAGTCACCGACCGATTTTTGGTCACATAAAAAGTCACCAATATTCCGCGCTCTGGGGCAGTGTAGCGTAACATTGTTTATTAACTTGGACAACACACGTCTTTCATTCTATAGCGGTCTCATTAGAGCAAAATATTATTATCGTAGAAACCTTTAGCGTAAATCTGAAAAGTATTAAAAAGCTTCATAAGGAAAAGTAAAAAAGATATTCTTTCTCAGAACAGTGTTGGCTTGTTTGTTCGGGATACCGTAGTATTTTGTTGTTGCAAAATGGTCAGGCTTTATCCCTTTATTGTTGTTTTTTATTTATTTATTTATTTTTTGTAGCAGACAGAACCAACTTGCATGGTTATGCTACTTCGTTCAGATTGAACGAAAGCATAACAAGTGGAGAAAGATGTAAATGTTTATAAGTGCGGTTGTAAGATTTAGAAGACTTTCCAAAAGAATTTTAGTTTTATTTAATTCTTTGGTTCCTCTTCTATTGAGCTTACGATCTCGTCACTTGGATAAAAAATGTTTTTGTCATAGAAGTTATTTTTAAAATAACTTCTGGGGAGAATATCCCAGACAAAAAACAAGGGAACTGATGAGGATTGGTGGCTCTTTCCGAAACCTAGGTATTCCCTGCCTTACCCCCTGGTAAACATTAAAATCGTTCTCCACTAATAAACAAACGTTGTTTTTATAAAAAAAAAACACCAGTAAACAAATTATAAGAAACACATTCTATAAAAAGTAATCGAGTGCAACCAATCAAAGCAGACGTGGACGTAGCAGTATACGCTGTTACTTACACTTAACGTCAGTCACAACCAACGTAGATGACATTGATATTATAATATGAGCAGGCACAACGAATGTTCATGAATATAATAAAGTCGAAACTCATTGGGAAGGCAAGGAGAGCAATGAGAATTCATCGATCTAATGCAGCAATTGTTTTGATTAAGTGTATGTGTGTAAATTAACGAATATACGTTTGGTTGATTCGAGTTTATTTGTAAAACTGAATAACTTAATCTAAGAAGACATTTTATAAAAACTAAAATTATTATAGCAACCGCTGACACTGCGCCTCGTGTGTGGTGTTGAGTTTCATTATGTTGGAAGTCAGAATGCTGATGTTGCTACTCGTGTGGAGTATTGCATTGCATTCTGTTGGATATTAGAAAGCAACATTCCGTCTGGGAGATTTATTTAGCCATGCTCGTCTGTCTCTCTGTCCGTCTGCCTGTCTGTTGTAATCACGCTATCTTTCGTACGAATTGAGATAGAAGCCTACAATTTTGAACACATGTTTATTTTGCCAGTAGGCAGGCTAAGTTCGTAAATGGGCTATGTAGGTCTACGTTTTCATATAGCCCCCATATAACGGTACCTCCCGATATTCGGTATTTTGATGATTTTAGCGTCATTATTCACTGTAGTAGTTTCAAATTACGTATTTAGAGTTCGTAATGGGAACTACAGTCTGTGACAGAAAATTGCCTATGCAGCTCCACGTCTTCATATAGCCCCCATATAACCGTGCCTCCATATATTCGGTATTTTGATGATCTTAGCGACATTATTCACCGGAATCGTTTCAAATTTATTATTCGAAGTTCGAGAGGGATACTACAGCCTAAGGCAGAAAATTATCTGTGCAGGTCCACGTCTTCATATAGCTCCCATATAACGGTACCTCCCTATATTCGGTATTTTGATGATTTTAGCGACATTATTCACCGGAATTGTTTCAAATTTAATATTTGAAGTTCCAAAGGGATATTACAGCCAAAGACATAAAATTTATTGTGCAGGGTCACGTCTCCGTATAGCCCCTATATAACGGTACCTCCCTATATTCGGTATTTTGATGATTTTAGCGTCATTATTCACTGTAGTAGTTTCAAATTACGTATTTAGAGTTCGTAATGGGAACTACAGTCTGTGACAGAAAATTGCCTATGCAGCTCCACTTCAGCTGAACTTCGTAATGGATGCTATAGCCTAAGACAAGAAATTATCTATGCTGGTCCAGGTCTTCGCACAGTTCCGATGTAACAATACATCCCTATATACGATATGTTGATGATTTTAGCTACATTATTCATTGTTTATTTCAAGTTTTCGAATTTGAATATGGTAATAGCTTATAACAAACAATGCCTATGTAGGTCCACGTCGTATAGACTCCAATAAAACGGCTATGTTCGGTATTTTTAAAATTTAAACAGAATATTTATAGATTTTATTTTATGAAAATTTCCAAATTCGTTCCAAATGATGGAGGGTATTCAACTGCTTTTTAACTTGTTTTTTATAATATGATGTCCATTAGACTGTATAAACTCCTCCCTCACTTAAATTTGTACAGTCCCCCATATAACGGTCCCTCCCAATAGTCGGTATTTTGATGATTTTATCGTAATTGTTCACCGGAAATGTTTCAAATTACGTATTTAAAATTCGTAATGTGATCTACAGTATGTAACAGAAAATTGTCTATGCAGGTCCAGGTTCCATATATCAGTACCTCCCTATATTCGGTATTTTGACGAGTTTAGGTACGATACCCACTGAAATTGTTTGAGATGTCGTATATGAACTTCGTAATGGATGCTACAGCCTAAGACAAGAAATTATCTATGCTGGTCCAGGTCTTCGCACAGCTACGATGTAACAATACATCTCTATATACGATATTTTGATGATTTTAGCTACATTATTCACTGTTTATTTCAAGTTTTCGAATTTGAATATGGTAATGGCTTATAACAAACAATGCCTATGTAGGTCCACGTCGTATAGACTCCAATAAAACGGCTATGTTCGGTATTTTTAAAATTTAAACAGAATATTTAAAGATTTTATTTTATGAAAATTTCCAAATTCGTTCCAAATGATGGAGGGTATTCAACTGCTTTTTAACTTGTTTTTTATAATATGATGTCATGTAAAAAGCAGCCACCAAAGTTTATTTTCATTTGAGCCTCTGGCATTTTCCATCACTTTGGCCTAATCTTCCGGCGATAGGTCCTCATATTCTAGACGGACATTGCCTGGAAGAGTCTGAGGCTTGTTGACATAAAAAACTCCATAGAAAAATCTGGAGCGGTCAAGTCAGGCGATCTTGCTGGCCATTGCAAATGGTCAAAACGGGAGATTATGCGCCTGGAAAATGCATCCTTCAGTATAGCGATTGTGGCACGTGGCACATGTTTTCCAATACCAGTTCATCCAGTTGCAGCACACAGAAGTCGTTGATCATTACTTCATAGCGCTCACCATTCACAGTAACCGTTTGTGCCGTAATGTCTTCGAAAAAAAATCCAGCGAAAACAGCACACCAAACAGTGACTTTGGGTTAAAGGCTCAGAGATCCTAGGCTACAGCAGAAATATTCTTTGCAGAACGGATACTTCGGGGTCTGCCACGTCTGGCAGTATTATTTGGATAAATGTTTAAGTGTTTTACCAGAAAACGTTTCAGTATTTGCCAAATTCACGTTGTGTCAAAGTCACCGACCGATTTTTGGTCACATAAAAAGTCACCAATATTCCGCGCTCTGGGGCAGTGTAGCGTAACATTGTTTATTAACTTGGACAACACACGTCTTTCATTCTATAGCGGTCTCATTAGAGCAAAATATTATTATCGTAGAAACCTTTAGCGTAAATCTGAAAAGTATTAAAAAGCTTCATAAGGAAAAGTAAAAAAGATATTCTTTCTCAGAACAGTGTTGGCTTGTTTGTTCGGGATACCGTAGTATTTTGTTGTTGCAAAATGGTCAGGCTTTATCCCTTTATTGTTGTTTTTTATTTATTTATTTATTTTTTGTAGCAGACAGAACCAACTTGCATGGTTATGCTACTTCGTTCAGATTGAACGAAAGCATAACAAGTGGAGAAAGATGTAAATGTTTATAAGTGCGGTTGTAAGATTTAGAAGACTTTCCAAAAGAATTTTAGTTTTATTTAATTCTTTGGTTCCTCTTCTATTGAGCTTACGATCTCGTCACTTGGATAAAAAATGTTTTTGTCATAGAAGTTATTTTTAAAATAACTTCTGGGGAGAATATCCCAGACAAAAAACAAGGGAACTGATGAGGATTGGTGGCTCTTTCCGAAACCTAGGTATTCCCTGCCTTACCCCCTGGTAAACATTAAAATCGTTCTCCACTAATAAACAAACGTTGTTTTTATAAAAAAAAAAACACCAGTAAACAAATTATAAGAAACACATTCTATAAAAAGTAATCGAGTGCAACCAATCAAAGCAGACGTGGACGTAGCAGTATACGCTGTTACTTACACTTAACGTCAGTCACAACCAACGTAGATGACATTGATATTATAATATGAGCAGGCACAACGAATGTTCATGAATATAATAAAGTCGAAACTCATTGGGAAGGCAAGGAGAGCAATGAGAATTCATCGATCCGCGGAATGGACTGAGATACGAGCTATGTTGAACACAAATTATGGTGGATTTTTTACCATAGGTAAACTTAATGGAGAATTAAGAGGGGCTCAATTCAGAGAGACGGTAATCTATTTCTATAATTACAATTAATACTCCAAACACCTCAACATTGAAAAAGATTTGGTCACCTAATTTATAATTATTATTATAGCAAGGAAAAGGAATGAATAACTGTAATGTATTCAATGACTTTGATTGCTTCTGGCAACTCAGGTTTTCCTGGTTCTTTTACAAAGATTTTCCTTAGCCGCACTTCGCCGCTCACTTATTCATCTTGCGCGAAACATTTCATTTCACATTTCACGGATTTTTCCTTTTCTTATTTTACTTTTACTTATTTTACTTCATCGGTCAGAATTCCTCCTTTGTACTGAATTTCCAATAAAGAAAAATTCAATCATATTTGTTAGACACAAACCTAATACCTATATTGTTTTATTTCTTCCTTTATTTTCTCATTCAATTCGAAACCCATCTGCGAGAAATATCCCGACGAGTCCCTGTTATTTTGGCACGGACATTGATCCAACTTTTTTTCAATCCTGGGCTGGATTCTTGTTCTATGAAAATATGAA
Organism: Musca domestica; assembly: GCF_030504385.1. NCBI lineage: Eukaryota > Metazoa > Arthropoda > Insecta > Diptera > Muscidae > Musca > Musca domestica. The sequence goes on along the minus strand of NW_026712115.1, from coordinate 18,451,204 downwards.
ATGAAAAATATTTCCTTTATAAAATTTTTTATTTGACATTTCTTTCCTTTATAAAAGTTTTCATTTCACATTTTCATAAAACAAGAATATAGGCCCTGGTGTTATAGGATATTTCAAACAACATTTTACAATCTCTCATATTCATACAGGTAACACGGACAAAGAACGTTTTCATAGTAGCCAGAACGAAAACATTAGCATTTTAACAAGAAAAAAGGACCTAAGTTCGACCGGACCGAACTTTTAATATCCTCCACCACTCGAAAGGAACTTGAAAAATTCCGTAAAACACCGTTTAAATAAAAACCGTTTTGTGGGAGCTATACGAAGACGAGGACCTGTATAAATATTTTTTAAACAACTCCGGTAAATAATGTTGCTAATATCATTAAAATACCGAATAAAGGGTTATTCGGAAGGAAGATCCGCCGGAATTCTCTATATCTTGCGTTGAGGAAAATTAAGAAAAAACTAGGGTCCTAATAGAGACATATTTTCATATTCCCCCCACACAGCAATGTTGCTGTAGTTTTTGCTGGTAAATAATATGGTCGCTAATACTGTAATACTGATCATATCATTGGATTGCTAGAGTCGTGTGATATTCCATTAGACTGTATAAACTCCTCCCTCACTTAAATTTGGACAGTCCCCCATATAACGGTACCTCCCAATAGTCGGTATTTTGATGATTTTATCGTAATTGTTCACCGGAAATGTTTCAAATTACGTATTTAGAATTCGTAATGTGATCTACAGTATGTAACAGAAAATTGTCTAGCAGGTCCAGGTTCCATATATCAGTACCTCCCTATATTCGGTATTTTGACGAGTTTAGGTACGATACCCACTGAAATTGTTTGAGATGTCGTATATGAACTTCGTAATGGATGCTATAGCCTAAGACAAGAAATTATCTATGCTGGTCCAGGTCTTCGCACAGCTCCGATGTAACAATACATCCCTATATACGATATTTTGATGATTTTAGCTACATTATTCACTGTTTATTTCAAGTTTTCGAATTTGAATATGGTAATGGCTTATAACAAACAATGCCTATATAGGTCCACGTCGTATAGACTCCAATAAAACGGCTATGTTCGGTATTTTTAAAATTTAAACAGAATATTTAAAGATTTTATTTTATGAAAATTTCCAAATTCGTTCCAAATGGTGGAGGGTATTCAACTGCTTTTTAACTTGTTTTTTATAATATGATGTCATGTAAAAAGCAGCCACCAAAGTTTATTTTCATTTGAGCCTCTGGCATTTTCCATCACTTTGGCCTAATCTTCCGGCGATAGGTCCTCATATTCTAGACGGACATTGCCTGGAAGAGTCTGAGGCTTGTTGACATAAAAAACTCCATAGAAAAATCTGGAGCGGTCAAATCAGGCGATCTTGCTGGCCATTGCAAATGGACAAAACGGAAGATTATGCGCCTTTAAAATGCATCCTTCAGTATAGCGATTGTGGCACGTGGCACATGTTTTCCAATCCCAGTTCATCCAGTTGCAGCACACAGAAGTCGTTGATCATTACTTCGTAGCGCTCACCATTCACAGTAACCGTTTGTGCCGTAATGTCTTCGAAAAAAATCCAGCGAAAACAGCACACCATACAGTGACTTTGGGTTAAAGGCTCAGAGATCCTAGGCTACAGCAGAAATATTCTTTGCAGAACGGATACTTCGGGGTCTGCCACGTCTGGCAGTATTATTTGTTTCGCCGGTCTCTAAGAGGCGAGTGGATAAATGTTTAAGTGTTTTACCAGGATTTTTGGTCACATAAAAAGTCACCAATATTCCGCGCTCTGGGGCAGTGTAGCGTAACATTGTTTATTAACTTGGACAACACACGTCTTTCATTCTATAGCGGTCTCATTAGAGCAAAATATTATTATCGTAGAAACCTTTAACGTAAATCTGAAAAGTATTAAAAAGCTTCATAAGGAAAAGTAAAAAAGTTATTCTTTCTCAGAACAGTGTTGGCTTGTTTGTTCGGGATACCGTAGTATTTTGTTGTTGCAAAATGGTCAGGCTTTATCCCTTTATTGTTGTTTTTCATTATTATTATTTTTTTTTTTTTTGTAACAGACGAAACCAACTTACATGGTTATGCTACTTCGTTCAGGTTGAACGAAAGCATAACAAGTGGAGAAAGATGTAAATGTTTATAAGTGCGGTTGTAAGATTTAGAAGACTTTCCAAAAGAATTTTAGTTTTATTTAATTCTTTGGTTCCTCTTCTATTGAGCTTACGACCTCGTCACTTGGGTAAAAAATGTTTTTGTCATAGAAGTTATTTTTAAAATAACTTCTAGGGAGAATATCCCAGACAAAAAACAAGGGAACTGATGAGGATTGGTGGCTCTTTCCAAAACCTAGGTATTCCCTGCCTTACCCCCTGGTAAACATTACCATCGTTTTCCACTAATAAACAAACGTTGTCTTTATAAAAAAAAAAACAACAATAAACAAATTATAAGAAACACATTCTATAAAAAGTAATCGAGTGCAACCAATCAAAGCAGACGTGGACGTAGCAGTATACACTGTTACTTACACTTAACGTCAGTCACAACCAACGTAGATGACATTGATATTATAATATGAGCAGGCACAACGAATGTTCATGAATATAGTAAAGTCGAAACTCATTGGGAAGGTAAGGAGAGCAATGAGAATTCATCGATCCGCGGAATGGACTGAGATAAGGGCTATGTTGAACACAAATTATGGTGGATTTTTTACCATAGGTAAACTTAATGGAGAATTAAGAGGGGCTTAATTCAGAGAGACGGTAATCTATTTCTATAATTACAATTAATACTCCAAACACATCAACAGTGAAAAAGATTTGGTCACCTAATTTATAATTATTTTTATAGTAAGGAAAAAGGAATGAATAACTGTAGTGTATTCAATGACTTTGATTGCTTCTGGCAACTCAGGTTTTCCTGGTTCTTTTACAAAGATTTTCCTTAGCCGCACTTCGCCGCTCACTTATTCATCTTGCGCGAAACATTTCATTTCACATTTCACGGATTTTTCCTTTTCTTATTTTACTTTTACTTATTTTACTTCATCGGTCAGAATTCCTCCTTTGTACTGAATTTCCAATAAAGAAAAATTCAATCATATTTGTTCAACACAAACCTAATACCTATATTGTTTTATTTCTTCCTTTATTTTCTCATTCAATTCGAAACCCATCTGCGAGAAATATCCCGACGAGTCCCTGTTATTTTGGCACGGACATTGATCCAACTTTTTTTCAATCCTGGGCTGGATTCTTGTTCTATGAAAATATGAAATGAAAAATATTTCCTTTATAAAATTTTTTATTTGACATTTCTTTCCTTTATAAAAGTTTTCATTTCACATTTTCATAAAACAAGAATATAGGCCCTGGTGTTATAGGATATTTCAAACAACATTTTACAATCTCTCATATTCATACAGGTAACACGGACAAAAACGTTTTCATAGTAGCCAGAACGAAAACATTAGCATTTTAACAAGAAAAAAGGACCTAAGTTCGACCGGACCGAACTTTTAATATCCTCCACCACTCGAAAGGAACTTGAAAAATTCCGTAAAACACCGTTTAAATAAAAACCGTTTTATGGGAGCTATACGAAGACGAGGACCAGTATAAATATTTTTTAAACAACTCCGGTAAATAATGTTAAATGTTAATGTTAAAATACCGAATAAAGGGTTATTCGGAAGGTAGATCCGCCGGACTTCTCTATATCTTGCGTAGAGGAAAATTAAGAAAAAACTAGGGTCCTAATAGAGACATATTTTCATATTCCCCCCACACAGCAATGTTGCTGTAGTTTTTGCTGGTAAATAATATGGTCGCTAATACTGTAATACTGATCATATCATTGGATTGCTAGAGTCGTGTGATATTCCATTAGACTGTATAAACTCCTCCCTCACTTAAATTTGGACAGTACTCGGGCCTTTGGTAATAATCAATGGTTTGGTTTCAGCAAATTGTAATATTGATTCATTGTGTTAGATGGGGTGTAGAATTATTTTCTCACATACTAATTTAGGCTTAGGATATTTAATTAGAAAATATAACATTTCATTATACAGTAAGACCTTAACTAAAGATGCTTCCTACAAATCTGTAACAATAGTATAGCCAAACATATTCGTAAAATTTCTTTCAAATCATTCGAATCGAAAATTACAGGATTAATTATGCCTACTTTAAAAAGATTGATTGATAGCATAAGTGTTTCGATTTCCAGTTTTATAATTATATATCTAGCAAGTAGCGTTTCGTATATGTAACCTGTATGAATATTTTTGGGTTTTGAATTTTTAATAATTTTATTGACAACATCTGTTAATTTGTTTATTTGATCCTGTGTTTTACTATTGGTCAAAATCTGTTTATTACCGAATTTATAAGTTTCCCCATTAAAAAAAATCGGTTCTCCAAAGTCGTTAAAATCAGGAGTCCCCGCGACTATTTTTAGAACCGTTCCCAGTACGTTAATACTACTTGCATGTCTGTGGTGAACATATAGTGATTCTAGAAGGGAGCGTAGTCGCTTGATATCGGACTCGAGTATCTTCATCATAGGTAATTAAGAAAAAGGGTCCGTAAATTTGTCGTTGTCGTATTAAATGTATTTTTTATGTTGAATAATATATGAATATAATAATATTGTTACGTTCTTGGATTTTACTTAATCCCGGGTAGACGTTGTTTTATTTCCCAATACAGCTCGTACCAAATAAAACGCGGGTTCTTTCGGATTACGATTATTACAATGATTTTATTTGTACTTTACTTTACTCGACGGTTTCAATTCGCGATCTCATTCACAACTGACTAACTGTGAATGAGATCGCGAATTGAAACCGTCGAGTAAAGTAAAGTACAAATAAAATCATTGTAATAATCGTAATCCGAAAGAACCCGCGTTTTATTTGGTACGAGCTGTATTGGGAAATAAAACAACGTCTACCCGGGCCTTTCCATTTCCCCTATTTATATGAGCCTCGCCTGTCGCTACAGAAGTTTCTAGACGATCTGGTAACGCCTAGATTACGAACAATCTACCAATGCAACGAACACATACAAACTTACATTGAGTGAACAATAACAACAACACATACACAGGCGAGGGGGTAACAAAGAAAGAGGAATTAAGCGATCATCAATGATGACGTTTAACAAGAATTGTACGTCAGCAACAAAATAGAAAATGAAAGAGGAAATGGAAGGATGTAGAAAAATCTATACAGTAGTTGTTGTTGTGAAGTTATTCAAATAAACTGCGTAGTAGAAATTTACGTTACAGTTCAAATTCTTAAATTAACGGAATTCATCTAAATTAACTTAAATCTAAAGTTATATTCGTAACATTGCCCCCCGCTTAAGCCTGTTCGTCCCGAATAGGCACAGTTCCCGTTCCGTAGGGGGTCAGCCGCTCCAAATGTACAACTTTCATCTTCGACCTGGGACTGTCGCTCCTCTGGATGCGATAAACGACGTCATTTATTTTCGTGACAATCTTGTAGGGTCCTTCCCAGTGCGTTTGTAATTTGGGGCATAGTCCTTTCTTTCGTTGTGGGTTGAACAATAGTACCAGTTGCCCTTCTTGAAACCCATCGGTATTTGCCACTCGATCGTACCTTGCCTTCATGCGGTTGCTAACCATTTTTATTCGATGTCGGACTGCATCGTGGACTTTACTAAAAGAGTTTTGACTGTCTTCATCTTGGTTCACATCGTCGTTTGGGGTAGCACCGAATATCAAATCGCCAGGTAGCTTTAATTCATTTCCGAACAGAACTTTGGCTGGGGTCCGGGATGTGGAATCATGAGTGGACGATCTATGAGCCAGTAAAAACTTGGGAATATGCTCATCCCAGTCTCGTTGGCCACTGTCCACCACTTTCCGTAGATGTTCTTCCAGGGTGCGATTGAATCTTTCCACCATGCCATCTGATTGTGGATGTAGGGGCGTCGTTCTGGTTTTCTTGATTCCGTAGGAGTCACATATTTCCTTGAAGATCGCTGATTCAAAATTCCTCCCTTGATCGGAATGAACCTCAGATGGAACACCATAGCGACAAATCCAATTTCTGCTGAACACATCCACAATTGTCCTGGCTTCTTGATTTGGGATAGCATAAACCTCTGGCCATTTACTGAAGTAATCCATGACCACTAAGACATACCGGTTCCCAGAGTCGCTTGTTGGGAACGGTCCAGCTACATCCATTGCGATTCTTTCAAAAGGGGCTCCTGAATTATACTGCTGCATGTAGCCTCGACTCTTCCGTGTTGGACCTTTAGCTCTTATGCACCTTTCACAATTGGCGATCCAGTCGGCAATGGATTTTTGACAGCCGACCCAGTAGAATCTCTGCTTTACCTTTTCAGCGGTTTTTGCTATGCCAAGATGTCCTCCACTTGGCCCATCGTGAAACTCCGACAAGACATCTCTTATTTTGGAGTGTGGGACGACGATCAAGTTCCGGTGAGATTTACCGTCCTCACTTTCCCATTTGCGATATAGGCAACCATCTATTATAAGTAGACTGTCCCACTGGGCCCAATAGGATTTTAAAAGAGGGCTTTCGGAGGTAATTTCTTTGCGACTAGGTCGTTTGCCCGTTTCTATGGCCGAAATTACTTTGCCCAGAATGGGATCTCTTCGTTGTTCCGTCGGCCAATCTTCACCCGACTCAAATTGCAATAGTCGGACATCAACGATATTCTCTTTATTCTCAGCCTTTGAGCAGTGCTTGCATTCTACTTTGCATGGCCGACGAGACAGGGCATCAGCATTACCGTGTTTTCCGCCTTTTCTGTGCTCGATTCTGAAGTCATAACTCTGGAGCCTCTCGATCCAACGGGCTAGTTGACCTTCCGGATTCTTAAACTGCAGCAACCATTGGAGAGCAGCGTCGGTCCTCAGCAGGAAATGCTGGCCATATAGGTATTTGTGGAAGTGTTTAACGCACTCAAGGACAGCAAGCAGCTCTCTCCTCGTCACACAGTAATTCCTCTCAGGTTTCGACAATGTCCGGCTGTAGTACCCGATGACTTTTTCCTGTCCGTCGATTTCCTGGGAAAGGACGCCACCGATGCCGCACGCACTTGCGTCTGTGTCCAGGACAAACTTGCCGCCAGGTATAGGGTATGCCAAAACGGGGGCTCTGCATAGCATGTCTTTGAGCTTTCTGAATGCCTCCTCCTGGTCGTTGCCCCACTGAAACCTCTGGCCTTTTTGCGTCAAACGGTGTAGACAGGCGGCGATGTTGGCAAAATTTTGGACAAATCGACGGTAGTATGTGCAGAGACCCAGAAAGCTTCGCAGCTCATGGAGATTTCGGGGCTGCGGCCAATCTCTGACGGCTTGAATTTTCTCCTTATCCGTCGATATGCCCTCCGGCGTCACGTGGTGCCCCAGGAACTTCACCTCTCGTTGGAAGAGACTGCACTTCTTTGGGTTCAGCTTGAGGCCTGAAGACGAAAGCTGCTGTAGAACATCCTTTAAGTTCTTGATGTGTTCGTCGAAGTTGCGTCCCATGACTATGATGTTTTAACACACGCTCCATCAGCCTTTCAAATGTAGCCGTCCGAATGGCATGACATTGAACTGCCAGAGACCCCCATTTACGCCAAACGCTGTTTTCTCCTTATCTTTCTCGGCGATCTCTACTTGCCAGTACCCACTCTGCAGGTCGAGGGTGGAGAACCATGACGTCACGGCTAATGTGTCCAATGTGTCGTCGATTCTTGGGAGCGGATAGCTGTCTTTCTTGGTGACATCATTCAACTTTCTGTAGTCCACACAAAATCGGGTGCTTCCGTCTTTCTTCTTGACCAAGACCACTAGGGAGCACCATGGACTTGACGATGGTTCTATTACACCACTCTTTTCCATTTCACTTATCAGCTTCTGAACCTCGTCTCTTTTTGCCAGGGGAACACTTCTTGGAGGCTGTTTAATGGGTCTCGCGTCTGCTGTATTGATTTCATGCTTCACCACTGATGTTCTTCCTTGGTGCTCTTTTGTCAACGCAAAGGTAGAGGCATATTTCCATAATAGCTGCTTAGCCTTGTTCCTCTCGGAAGGTGATAATTGGTGTGTCCACGTTTTAATGTAGCCGTCGAGGTGCTTCTTCTCCATGGCAGCTGGCTTTTCGGTGCTAGTTTCCAAATTAACTACAGCTTCAGCTGGTGTGCATTGTCCAACATCGGAAAATTGGCAAATTTGCTCTTGCTTGTTTGACAGGTTCAAAACTCTAACAGGAATTAATCCGCCCTTGTTGCTTTTCACCAGGGCATTCGCTATTAGGATGTTACTGTTTCTGTTTTCTGCTGGTTCCACCACCCACAACTTCTCGGCTCCACAATCTCCATTCATTGGTACCCATATTATTGCTTCGGCACAGGGCGGTATTATCTCTGGATGGTCCGTGGTCAGACGTCTAATGGGTGTACTTTCATCGTAGCCCACGTTTAACGGAATTTCGACGTTAGACCAGGTCATAACACGTTCTTTCATATCCAGATTGATACCAAAGGCAATCATAAAATCTGCGCCTATTATCACTTCGTCTACGATATCGGCAACTATAAACTCGTAATTCTCCGATTTATTGGCAATAGTTAGTCTCAGGGTAATCTTGCCGTGTACTGCCGCGGGCTCCCCCGTTGCTGTGCGCAGTCTGACTCCATTAAGTTGCGTTATTTTTCACTTTACCAGATCTGATCTTACGATGGACTTTGATGCGCCAGTATCTAACGTCAGAACTCGCTTATCACCATTGATGTACCCAGTTGTTGTTAGGTTGTGACTTTCCTGTTGTACTATTGCTATGGAGATTGTGGGGCCATCGTCGATGGGAGCCAGTTCATGCCCCGCTGGACTGGCTCGATTTAGTTTAACTGTGACTCATTGGTGGACTGTTGGGCCATTCTTCTACCATCTTTCGTTGGAGGTGGTGACGATGACCTGGATCGTTTGCGCTTAGCTCTGCATTCGCGCGCAATATGACCTGCTTTATCGCAGTTGTAGCATCTAACCCTGGGCTTAGTCATCCCAACTAACTTTGTCTCTTCTATTACCCGCCTCATGGCGTCTTCGATCGAGTTAACGAGAGATTTGGGTTCGCAACCTTCGGTCTCCAGTTGGCGAATCTTGTGGGTCTGGGGCTTAACAACTATTCTTGCCGTCTCTTGGGCAAGGGCAAACGACACAGTTTCGGAAAATGATGCTTTTGGTGACGCATATGTTGCATACTTAATCTCAGGGTCACGTATGCCATTCACAAAGGTTTCGATTTTCATACGGTCCAGCAATGGGTGATCCTCTCCTGGATACGTCATTAGCACCAAACGTTCCACCTCAGCTGCAAAGTCTTGTAACGTCTCGTTTGCCCTCTGTACTCTTCCCCTTAATTCCATAAGGTAGATGTTTCGTTTATGTTCGCCACCGTACTTACGTTCCAGTGCAGCAATAACATCTTCATAGTTGTTTCTAGAAGCGACAGGAATACTCTGTATAACATCAGCAGCACTGCCCTTCAATGCCAGAAGTAGTGCAACCGCTTTGTCGCTGTCGTTCCACGAATTTCTAGAAGCCACTGTCTCGAACTGTAACTTGAAAACATTGAATGACGTAGAGCCGTCGAATACAGGAGGTTTGATTTTTAGTGTGTTATCAGGAACTCGCACCGGACCACCTTTGATTTCCAGTTCCGAAATTTTCTTCTCCAGATTTGTAACCCTATGGTCGTGGGACAGAAATTTCTCGTCAACCGACTGCACTTTCTTATCCAACTCTTTAATTTGGACCTCCACGGTTTCCATTCTCCTTCCAATAACTTCTGTAATGTACTCGAGTTTCTCGTTCGTTATTCTCGAATTTTCTTCGAACCTTCTGAAATTTTCCTCAAACATTTTGGCTAGCATTTCTCTGAAATCGTCACCCCTGGCAGCTACTGACGAGACTTCCCCACCGTTGGATTCGCCCATTTCCGATAAATCCACTTCATCCTTACTTTCAAACTCATATGTACCGATGTTCATACCACGGCGCTCGAACTCATCCAACAGACGTTTTTGTAGTTCAGCCTTGTTGCCAGTAGAGGACAATTCCAATTTATTAAGTTCCTTCTTCAAGTCTTCCACTCGTAGATCCTTAAACTTCGTCGTAGTATTATCGTAATCTCACTTCCGACACCAATTGTTACGTTCTTGGATTTTACTTAATCCCGGGTAGACGTTGTTTTATTTCCCAATACAGCTCGTACCAAATAAAACGCGGGTTCTTTCGGATTACGATTATTACAATGATTTTATTTGCACTTTACTTTACTCGACGGTTTCAATTCGCGATCTCATTCACAACTGACTAACTGCCTTTCCATTTCCCCTATTTATATGAGCCTCGCCTGTCGCTACAGAAGTTTCTAGACGATCTGGTAACGCCTAGATTACGAACAATCTACCAATGCAACGAACACATACAAACTTACATTGAGTGAACAATAACAACAACACATACACAGGCGAGGGGGTAACAAAGAAAGAGGAATTAAGCGATCATCAATGATGACGTTTAACAAGAATTGTACGTCAGCAACAAAATAGAAAATGAAAGAGGAAATGGAAGGATGTAGAAAAATCTATACAGTAGTTGTTGTTGTGAAGTTATTCAAATAAACTGCGTAGTAGAAATTTACGTTACAATTCAAATTCTTAAATTAACGGAATTCATCTAAATTAACTTAAATCTAAAGTTATATTCGTAACAATATGTTGAATAGTTGGATAATTGGGCGTTTTAAGTCCACTATTGTGCGAGATGGAATTTGTTGCATTAACGAAAATTTTGAGAATTTATCGATGCACTTTAGGAAAAATTTTTTATCCGTTGAAAATATATCGATATGAAATTTCTCTTATGTGAGATGGTACTGAAGTTATTCCAATCTCATGTTTCATAGGATGCCTGTCGTATTTTGACCTTGAATAGATTCTATTTTCTATTTTCACTACTTTCGAAAAATAATGATCAGAAAGTATCTGTTTAATATTTTCTTGGGCTGCTTATGCGCATGGTTATACTCGATTATAACAATATCCCTTTGGTCATTCTTGTCAAAAATATATTGAACTAATTTTTTACAGTACCAAAATTTAGTGTAAAGGAAAATATTTAAAAAGTTCATCTTCAATACAAGCTAAAGTTGGAAGGTCGCAACGTAATCCACATATGGATTAATTACATACTTAGCTTCATTTGGCAATGTGTCCCTGTCTGTAAAGTCAATCAAATGGCGAGTTTTCTCGATAAAAATAATGAAATTCCTCTTAAGAACGAAATTTGCTTCTCGGAGAACGATTTGATGTCTAAAACAAGTTAAAAAGCAGTAAGTTCGGCCGGGCCGAACTTTGAATGTGGTGGGTATATTAGAACAATTTTAGAAATTTAAAAAAAAATAAAAACCGTTAAAAATTCTGGTAAAATGTAAAAATGCCGAATATGGCCGTTATATTAGAGTTTATACGACGTGGCCCTACATTGCTGTCATAACCCATTGCCCTTTTCAATTTCGAAACTTGAATTAACGGTAAAAAATTTAACTAACAACATGAAAACGCCGTACATAGGGAGGTACCGTTATATCGAAGCTATACGAAGACCTGGATTTGCATAGACAATTTTCTGTTATAGCCTGTAGCATCCTGTAGAACGAAATTTGCTTCTCGGAGAACGATTTGATGTCTAAAACAAGTTAAAAAGCAGTAAGTTCGGCCGGGCCGAACTTTGAATGTGGTGGGTATATTAGAACAATTTTAGAAATTTAAAAAAAAAAATAAAAACCGTTAAAAATTCTGGTAAAATGTAAAAATGCCGAATATGGCCGTTATATTAGAGTTTATACGACGTGGCCCTACATTGCTGTCATAACCCATTGCCCTTTTCAATTTCGAAACTTGAATTAACGGTAAAAAATTTAACTAACAACATGAAAACGCCGTACATAGGGAGGTACCGTTATATCGAAGCTATACGAAGACCTGGATTTGCATAGACAATTTTCTGTTATAGCCTGTAGCATCCTGTACGAATTTCAAATAGGACATCTCCAACAATTTCGGTGAGTATTGTACCTAAAATCCTCAAAATACCGAATATAGGGAGGCAGTTATATGTGGGGCAAATATAAAGTCCTGTACCTGCATAAACAACTTTCTGTAATAGTCTGAAGTATCCATTACGAACTTCAAATACCAAATTTGAAACAATTCTTGCTTAATATCGGGCGGAGCAATTTTCTGTTTTAGGCTGTTGTACCCCTTTGGGACTTCAAATACCAAATTTGAAACAATTCCGGTGATTAATGTCGCTAAAATCATCAAAATACCGAATATCGGGAGGTACCGTTGTATGGGGGCTATGTAAAAACGTGGACCTACATGACCCATTTACGATCTTAACCTGCCTTCAGGCAAAATAAGTATGTCTGAGAAAGTTTAGCACTATATCTCTATTCGTTCGAAAGATAGCGTGATTACAACAGACAGACAGACAGACGGACATCGCTAAATCGACATAGGCCGTTTATTACATCTTTACGATAGATAAAAATTGATGTTGTCGGACACATAAATCGTTTTTCGTTATAACAAGTCTCATTTAAATAAAAACTGTCCGATAAGCAAATGGCCAGACCATCTTCCCTTTATCTTTTAACGTAAAGTTTACTGAATTCATGTTGCCTTATTTTATATTGATAATATGACAATAACAGCAACATATATTTAAAAAAAGAAATGGATAACGCAAATCATTTATTTTATATTGAAGAACTGTATTGTTTCTTTACAATTCTTCTAAAATGGATATCGTTATATTTGCATGACCGTATCCAAAAGATTTCTTTTGATAATAATCTCTCTAAAAATATTACAGTATTTTCTGGTGTTCCACAGAGAAGCCATTAAGGTCTACTACTTTTTAGACTTTAGGACTTATATTCTCTTGCAATTTGGTGCAGTATCAATGGAATGTTATTAAGCTTAAAAATATTTAAAAAATTGTATTTGCATAGATCTCAGCATATGAACTACAACTATTTCATAGGTTCTTACAAATTGGATTATGTGGACTCGTTTCCTGATCATGGTGTCATATTCTATATGGCTGCGTACTTTGGAGTCCTTAATATAAAATATATTCAAAAAAGATATATTCTGTACAGGTTTAATTTCTTTTGTTTGCTCTGAGAAGTTTCGGATGGAATTCAAATGAACTTCTCCCACCTTATGAGAATCGGCTTAAACTTATCGATCTTCCTACACTAGATGTATTTTTATTATCAAACTTTTGCGTGGTCAAATTGATTCTGAGTTTTTAACTTGTGAAATTAAGTTCAATATCCCCTAGCGAAATACACGTTATTGCACACCACTTAAACTAACATTAGAAAAATTTAACTATGAATTAAATATTCCTCTCCGAAGCTTATGTGCTGATTATAATAAACTATGTAACACGATTTCTTTGTGTGAACCCTTGCTAGCCATAAAAAACTCTCCCTTAGTTCTTATTTTGTAAAATAGTTGCCAGCCCTATTTTCTGTGATTTAGCATTTGTATTGTTTAGTTGTACTGTAGTTTAGTTTAGATACTTTAATTCTTTTTAATTGTTAAACCGGCTGATGCTCTAATGTAGCAGGTTTCCCAAGTCTACTAACCCCCGGACTATGGGGTGTACGTGCTCCCTACGTTAATTGCTTTATTATTTCCTCCACCATACTATGGAGGGTATATTAACTTCCGTTTGTAACTCCTCGAAATACCCATGTAAGACCCAACAAAGTATATATATTCCTGATCTGCGTAAAATTCTATAGCCCATTCTTATATCTTCCATTTATAGTCGACTTTTGTTATCTCTTACTTTAGGAAAAGTGAAGGATAAAGTTCACATTATCGGATTCTCATTATTACATCTTTCCTTTAAAGTATATGCATTTCTTACAGAGATATGGCAGCCTTTTTGTAAAAGTAACTTGTAGTCACAGCATTTTTTATACCCTCCACCATACATAGTATGGAGGGTATACTAAGTTCGTCATTCCATTTGTAACTTATCGAAATAATCAACAAAGTATATATGTATATTCTTGATCAGCGTAAAATTCTGAGACGATTTAGATCTGTTCGTCCGCCCGTCCGTCCGTCTGTTGTAATCACGCTACAGCCTCTTTTGTCTGCACGCAGGTCAAGTTCGAAGATGGGCTATATCGTTCCACGATATCGTATATCCCCCATATAACGGTACCCCCGATATTCGGTATTTTGATAACTTTACCCACATTTTTCAACGGAATTGTTTGAAAATCCACACAAGGAGTTCCTTGTGGGTACTTTATACCTCGGCAGAGAGATATCTACATAGGTCCAGATATCGTATAGCCCCCATATAACGGTACCCCCCGGTATTCGGTATTTTGATGATCCACAAAAGGAGTCCCTTGTTAGTATTTTACCCCCTGAGAAAAAATTTTCTATATAGGTTCACGATATCGAATATCCCCTATATAATGGTACCCCCCGATATTCGGTAGTTTGATGATTTTACCCACATTTTTCAACGGAATTGTCTGAAAATCCACACAAGTAGTTCATTGCGGGTACTTTATACCTTGGCAGAGAATTTTCTATATAGGTCCACGATATCGTATAGCCCCCATATAACGGTACCCCCGATATTTTGATGATTTTACCCACATTTTTCAACGGAATGGTCCGAAATTGTACACAAGGGGTTCTTTGTGAGCACTTTACCCACCGACAGAGAATTTTCTACATAGGTTAACTATATCGTGTATAACCCATATAACGGTACCCCGTTTTGATGATTTTTTCCCACATTTCTGAAAATCCACACAAGGGGTTCCTTGTGAGTACTTTACACCTAGACGTTGATTTGTCTTAATAGGTCCACAATATCATATATCCCCCCATATATCGGGGGGATAGGTATTTTAAAGATATATTAGATATTTTAAAGATTTTTAAAAGAATTTTTAATGGATATTATTTTTTTTGAAAATTTTCTAATTCGTTCCAAATGGTGGAGGTTATACAAAGTTCGCCCCATCCGAACTTACTGCTTTTTTACTTGTTTCACAATGGCATCTTCATTTCAGGTTGAAAATAATTTATTTCACGAAATTAATAATTTATTTCACAGGCCATAGAATTTTACGCAGATCAGGAATATATATACTTTGTTGGGCCTTACATGGGTATTTCGAGGAGTTACAAACGGAAGTTAATATACCCTCCATAGTATGGTGGTGGAAATAATACAGCAATTAACGTAGGGAGCACGTACACCCCATAGTCCGGATTATAGGGGGTTAGTAGACTTGGGAAACCTGCTACATTAGAACATCAGCCAGTTTAACAATTAAAAAGAATTAAAGTATCTAAACTAAACTACAGTAAAACTAAACAATACAAATGCTAAATCACAGAAAATAGGGCTGGCAACTATTTTACAAAATAAGAACTAAGGGAGAGTTTTTTATGGCTAGCAAGGGTTCACACAAAGAAATCGTGTTATATAGTTTATTATAATCAGCACATAAGCTTCGGAGAGGAATATTTAATTCATAGTTAAATTTTTCTAATGTCAGTTTAAGTGGTGTGCAATAACGTGTATTTCGCTAGGGGATATTGAAATTAATTTCACAAGTTAAAAACTCAGAATCAATTTGACCACGGAAAAGTTTGATGATAAAAATACATCTTGTGTAGGAAGATCAATAAGTTTAAGCCGATTCTCATAAGGTGGGAGTAGTTCATTTGAATTCCATGTGAAACCTCTCAGAGCAAACAAAAGAAATTAAACCTTTACAGAATATATCTTTTTTGAATATATTTTATATTAAGGACTCCAAAGTACGCAGCCATATTCTATATATGACACCATGATCAAGAAACGAGTCCACATAATCCAATTTGTAAGAACCTATGAAATAGTTGTAGTTCATATGCTGAGATCTATGCAAATACAATTTTTAAATATTTTTAAACTTAATAACATTCCATTGATACTGCACCAAATTGCAAGAGAATATAAGTCCTAAAGTCCAAAAAGTAGTAGACCTTAATGGCTTCTCTGTGGAACACCAGAAAATACTGTAATATTTTTAGAGAGATTATTATCAAAAGAAATCTTTTGGATACGGTCATGCAAATATAACGATATCCATTTTAGAAGAATTGTAAAGAAACCCATTAAGTCAAATTTATATATTAACAAATTATACACCCCCGTATCGAAAGCTTTACTGAAATCAGTATATAATGTCAGTTTGGAGATTATTTGAGAATCCAGTGTGACATTAGAGACCAGTTCTAATAAATTTGTCAAAGTTGATCTCCCTTTTACAAAACCATGCTGGTGTGGTGATACTAAACATGTAACGAAATTTTGCAGTACCCATATAATTTTCAATAACACATCTACTGTCAGCTTTAAGCAGTGGAATAATAAAGCTTGAACGCCAAATGAAAGGAAATTAACCTAGGGTTAGTGAAGTATTAAAAATTCTTGTCAGAGGAAGATATAGTTCATGTGCACATGCTTTTAAAATGAAAGACGGTACACCATCTGGAACCGGTGAGTGGGAACATTATGAAAGTAAACCACCCAACACTTCATCTGATGTGAGAATAATACGAGAAAACTGATTAAGTTTATTAATACTATAATAGTATCGTACACTCTTAGTGGAATGCCTGGAATACGTACTTTGAAAAAAAAAATCTGCAAACATGTCTGCTTTTTCATTAGGATCACATGATTCTCTACTACCGAATTGCATACTACTAGGAAATTCACGGACTTTTCTTTTTGTATTAACGAATTTATAAAAGTTCTTAGGATTTTTATAGAGGCTGTTTCTCATCTTGACCAGGTATTCAGAGTAACATTTAGAATTTTCAGTGTTGTATAAATTTCTAGCTTGTGTATAATTAGTAAAGTTTATGGTAGAACTGATTTTTTTTTAAATTTTTTACATTATTAAGGCTGAATAAATAAGATAAATATCAATGTCTGAATTTGGAGGAATATATGAACAAGTTATAATTAAATTACAATTTAGATATTTTAATTTAACACAAACAAATTCAATCTTAGCGTGTTCTGTAACCAAAATATACTCTGAGGCAATGGAATTATGAACGACAGTGAAAACTCCTCCGCCAATTTTATTTAATATGTCTTTTCTGTAAAGTTGGTACTGATCAGATAAAATCTCAGTGTCACGAATTTGTGGTTTTAACCATGTTTCCGTGAATACCATAATTTTGAAACCACAGTCAAAGGATTTTAAATAAATATTTCTAAGTATAATGTTAAGACCTCTCACGTTTTGATAAGTTGGTTTTTTGACAATGGTATAACAGAAAGATTAACCGGTAATTTAACGGGGTTTGTTCTTTCCCTAAATACAAATTCCGTTACCAACAATCCATCCGGCTAGAACGTTCTATTAACTATTAAATTAACTAAGCAGGAGTAATGATTTTAAATGATGAAATATTGCGAGGTTGGGACATGCTAAATTTAAAATTCTTTATGCCATTATCAGGTAAATTTGGAATTTTTGTTTTTATGTAAGACCGAATGTTATCAACTAAAGTATCGGGATGCAATCGGGACACAAATATAGTTTTACGCGGCGCTGATTAGAACGCTGGAGGCTTGGTTAGAACGAAAGGCTTATTAGATTCTGCAGTAACAGAAGCTTCCTTAAACGGTTCTGCCGAACGTGGAGAAAATAACGTTTGCTTATTGGTATTATCGGTAGAAATTACAGGAATATTATTAGCTATTGTACTGGGCGAGTTAACAACAATTGCAGGCGCATTTCCTGTAACAATTTCAATAGTTTTATCATCAATAGACGGTGGGATGTCCGAGCCAAAAAATTTGGCAGCGTTGCGTGACTGAGCCACAGCTGGTGAATTTAAACGGATGAAATCATCACCAGGTACAAAAACTGAGGATTTCTTTCGTTTCGGAGATCCATCTAGGAATTGAAAATTATTAAACTTTTTTTTCGAAATACTAAAGCTTTAAAAATGCTTAGCCGAAAACCTTCTTCAAAGCTGCTAATTCAAATTTAGACTCTTTGAAATGAGTCTAAAAGTTAATATGTAAGGCCTACAATACATGCCCAACGTAAACCATATTTTTCGCGATCAGATCAGAACATCAAAATGGCGGCCATTAAGACCTGCACATTTTCAATGCTCAAGCTTATCGCATAGCCAACATGTTACTAAACGTTCTTTAAAATTAGTAATTCTGCAATATTTATTCGAGTACTCCATATTAATTCTAAAGGAAACAGTGTGTTAAGGAAATAGTGTAGTAATTAATTTACAGTAACAACCTAAAAGTATGCTTAGGAAATTTAATATGTACAGAACAGCGAAAGGGAATCAGGCACAAACGTCAAAGTCAAAAGAAATAACACTACATTGTAAATAACAAACACAGAAAAGAATATTAAAACACCTAATGATCAACGCGCACAAAATTTAATTTAGTAAAATAGTATAAAAACACTTTATTTTACAAAAACTTCACACTTTTGCAAACTATTGAAAATTATATATTTAAAAAATCACAGTTTACAACTTCTAAAAGTACAAAAACTTCGAAAATTTAATTATATTTTAATTTTTTTGACGACACACGGAAAAAACCACTTCCATGCGAACAGAGTTGCCAGACTAAATTTTTGAGTAAATATCTTTTTCTAAGATATTCAAGGGTTGGGACTCAAAATTGTTCCCAGTGACAGAGACTCTAATGTAAGAGTGTGTCGTGAAAGAGCCACGTAATTCTCCAAAATTATTTACCCATTGATGAGGCATCCGTTGTTCGGTCAAATGGTTTTAAAAGGAGTACCACTTCTTCTGAAGCAAATATTTCTTTTAACTTTTGAAACGCCCGGAGTTGCTCCTCATTGAGATTTAATTTCACTCCTTTTGATTGGAAAGCACTAATCTTACCGTTAGAGGGTTAGCAATATACGCGAAATCTTTAATAAAATATGTTTAATAATAATACTAAAAACGACATTATTTTAAAGAGTGTGGAAGATATTTCATAATTTAGGATGGCGTCCATTTTTTCTGGGTTCGTTTTGATGCCACTTCTAGACACAAAACAGCCGAGGTATTCGACATTTTGCCGAAAACAATTTCCCGAGAACCCAAACGGGTTTTTTGTAGGGTGACCTAGAATGTCTTATTATGCCATTTTTCAGAAGTTCTTTAACTTCATTATTAACAAAATCTGCTACACTCATGGGATATGGGCATAGCTTTGTATAAACAGGATTTTCCGTAAAAGTGATTCATTGGTTCTTGCAAATACGCGCAAATATTTTATTAAAAATTCTCAACTTCTCAACCTGTTTAAAATTTAAATTTGCGCATTTAAAAAATTGGATCTTTTCGATGCCAGCTGTAGTTTTTAGTTCATTTTTTCGAAATTCAAAGTTGCATCCGTCTGTGTTAACAGATCGAACCCAATGATACCATCAAACGTGGAGAGTGATGGTAAGATAAAAAATGGATTATATACATCAAAAAATATATATTCATGGTACATTTATCCTTAATTGCCATGAAGCCATGAATAGACTTCACCATGAACGGTGTATCCACGGGAATAATACCCTTTAAATCTTTCGTAGGTTCTTATATAATTCTTCGAAGCACCTGTATCAATAAGCTATTTTATGGCTTTCCCAGCTTTGTTTCATTCTATGAATGGTTGCAGGGAGCTGTTACTAAAAACATATCTGGTGAAACTCAAACTTCTCATCGATATCGTCTGCTCAGATTCATCTTGAGCAATACGATTTTGATCATTGACGACGGCTTGAATTTTGTTGATTGTGCGAACTTTGCAGATTCGTCTACCTTCATGGCTTCTACTGAATAATCTTCATTCTTGTGGAAACGACATTGATTTCGTGGACGATGTGGATTCTTATTTTGGACGTGTGATGAATATACTTCACCTTTTATGTTTATCCTTATTTTCGCGTGATTTTGCAAAGTTGAGACAAAAACGCAACTTTCCCGGTTTGACTCAAACTCTTGGGCTAATGTCAAGTAATATCGGGACAAAGTGAAGAAAATAATACATTGCTTAAGTCTTTTTATGGAGCCGGAGATAAAAACACGTAACGACCTATATTTTTCATTCATAGAATATGCTAGAACACTTTCGTATGACAGAGTGGTCTTATTTGTAAGTAAAGTTAATTCTTAAGAACCTCATCCAAGAATTCTAATTGCATCATATCACCTTGATAAAGGGTGGACAGCTCTGGTTCATTTAAATAAACTAAACTTTATCCAAATATGTAAAATCTAAACGGACAATAATGGCTTTAAAGTTCAAAACTGTATTAAATGATGAAAATGCCATGTCGGCTTGAGTTTTTATTTTGTTCCGAATAATAGCCACCGCCTGGCCTAGAGCTACCAACGTGATGATCAAATTCATTCATTCATTCATAGGCTGTATGGACAGCATGACGCCATGAATCGTACGATTCATGTTTGCCTTCGAAATCCGTTAAGGATTTCACGACGTCCAAGGTCTTTTCACATCGAATCTGTGAGTCGATTTCAATTTCAAAATAAGATACCAGTTCAGAAGTCGTTGAAGATACTTTTTCAAATTTAATATTAATATCAAAAATTTGTTTTTCCAAATTGTTTTTTTTTAACTTTTAAAGCTGTCGAAATGGCAGAATGGAATTTATTAAATGAATTAACTAAGTTTTAAATTTTCCGGTCTATCGCTTGTACTCATTGATTGACATAAACATAAACATTGACATAAACAAAACATTTCACAGTATTACAACAACAGACAATTATGACAAAAAGAGCATCTCGTCTTAATTTTACATACCTGCACTAACGTTTTCCATAATTACACATTTTAATTTTTTTAAATATTTTTAAATCGCAAGCACTTGAACTTTTACCGCCAGTTGTAGCAAAACAAAGTGACTTTCAAACAGCTGACTTTAAAAGCTCGTCAGCAAAAAAGGGTTGTCACCCGCATTGATATTAAATATATTTTTTTTTCTAATATGGGTATCTACATTTAGGAAATCAGTTAATTTTCAAAATATGAAACCAAAAAAAAATGACTTTATGCCAAAAAAATCATGCTTTTTACCCACAGTGCACTGCTTAGTAGTTCAAATACCACATTTGATATGTCGGATATTTGTATTAAAGTTCCACCTTGTGACACTCAAGACTTCTATGGAAGTTATGAAGAATGGCCTACATTTCGAGACATGTTTACTGCCATTTATGGAAACCATCCCAGGCTTACTTTATCATTTGCGTAATAAATCAAAGTGTGAAGCTGGTAGAATTGTGGATGGGTACCCCTTACCTGATCAGAATTTTTCGTTAGCATGGGAAGCTTATCTGTGCGATTCGAAAACGTGAGGGTGCTAGTAGACAATCAATTGAAGATTTTGTTTAATCTTTCGGCAGCAAAGACTGAGTCCAGTAACGAAGTCAAGAGAATTCAATCTACAGTTAGCGACTGTCTAGCAATATTAAAAGCTCATAAGGTAGAAGTGAACCAATGGGACCCTATTTTGATATATATGTGTTCAACAAAGCTTCCTGTGGAAACTTTGATAATAATAATAAATTCTTCACTGGAGATGGATGATTGATAATAAATTTCTATAAATGGCTTTTTATGATATATAAATAAGTCACTAGAGGAGACTGAATACAAAACAATGCAAAACACGTAAAATAATATTCTTGGAATTCTTCTATTCCTTCAAAGAATTTTTTTTTACAATTAAATCATATTTTGGCCGCCAGAGTATTTTTATTAAAACAAGTGTTTCATTTACCTACACCACCAGTATCTAATTAGCAACACGTAAGTATCGTCTGCATACTTGTTGTGTTGTCTAGTATTCACACATATTGTTGTTCGTCCTTGTACAACAAATACTTTCGGCTCTAAATCTATTCTGTAGATTTAGAACCCGTACAAGTCCATACACCAGTATCGGAACTTGTACATGTTTTTTTAATGTTAGCTTTTCTCAGTGTACAGTTATTTTTTAATATTTTTATAAAATATCAGTCCACGACTGAATTGAAATGGAATTTTATATCTTGTATTTATATTTCTTTTTCTTTCTTTTTGCAACGCAAACATTGGTCCAATCAAGCCGTATTATTTTCATCGAAAATTAACCCGTCTCTTTTTTCTCCTTTTACAAAGACATCAACATCGACTTTGTCGAGGACAACAACAAACAACACAAAAGATCAACGATCACCAAAGTTTATTTTATTTATTTATCTAAATAAATTTATATCAGCAACACAGGTATGTACACATCTTTATTTTACAAATAATAAGTGCAGTACAGTGATTCCGTGTTGTGATAAATACTTAAAAAGCCGTCGGTCGTTTTGCTACGCGCCTTAGCGTCCGTCCATTTGCCGTCGGAAAATTGCAATCAAAATCAAAAATAATATCAATATTAAATGTCAAGTTCGTAACTCTCGTTTTTTGTTTTCAACAAAAAAAAAAAAAAAAAAAAAAAAAAAAAACACCCACAATCACAGAGTTTTTTTCGTTTTAATTTCATTTGATCGTGTTTTCGCGCATTTCATCTATTTATTTTGCAAACAGATTTAAATTTTGCAAACAGATTTAAAATTTATAAGATTCACGTGGTAGCGGCGCTACTTGATCACCTACAAAAAAATTGGAATAGACTTGAGAAATTGCTGAAAAATATTCCCGCATACAGAGAAATTTCGCTTTTTGAAATATTAGGTAATGATGATATAAATGGAGGAATATCAAAGACTGATATTATTTTGAAAGAAATTCGGAAAGTTTCCTCTGAAGATATATATGACAATATACCGAAAAATGCTAAGAAACAGGTAATATACATATAAAAATAGAATTAATAATTTTTTCAAAATTTCATTTTTAGAAATTGCAGTCAGGAAATATGCGGAGTATAATTGCTTCATTTATAACTGAAACATCTGATTCATTTGCTTTAAATCCGTTAGAAAAGGAAATAAAGGATTATTTTGCTTCATTTCATGATGGGGAAAGCGAAGCTTTTACTTGGTGGCAAAAACATGAAAATGTAAGATAATTTTATATCCAACTACTAAAGGTTTTTGACATTCAAATATTTTTGCATTGGAAAATGTTTAACATTTGATATGTGATAAAATGTTCAGTTAAATTAATTTTTTTTTGCAGGAATTTCCCAATGTTGCGAAATTAGCAACATCAATTTTATGCATACCATCCACTAGCGCATCATCCGAAGAAGCTTTTTCAAGTGCTGGCTCTTCAATAACAGCGAAAGGATCAAATTCAAGCCCTATTACAATAAATAAGGTGCTCTTCGTTCATGACAATTATGAACTATTTAAAAGCTTACTGTAAAAAACAAATAATTCTTTTAAAAAATATATGAAATATATTAGTTTATTCCAAATACCTGTATGTATATATTTTTTTATGAGTCTTAAAGGTAAATCTACACTATCAACATAAAATTTTTCTATCTAGAGAATTAAAAAAAATAATAAAAAACATCGGCTCACAGAATATATGTAGACGCATCGACACAGCTGCTGGGACAATGAACTGTCAAACCAATTTTGGAATTAAAAATGTTGAATGAAAAATAATTAAAATTTTTAAAAATTGTTGAAAAATTCGAATTATAATAACCTTTGAATGACGTCCTATAAGAAAACATAAAAATCTACTTATTTTTACAAAATTCATTAAAAATTTTTGACATATCAATTTTCCCAAGCGTTGATGCATCTACCTATATTCTTCTACCATGGTTGAATCCTTCGGATATGAACTAAAATTAAATTTAAATTTTTCGACACTATGCATCCTATATTCGGTCTTATTTATTAAAATATTATTATTTTTATATAAATATAATATAACATATTGTATATTTAATCAAAAATTATTTATTTTTTTTCATTGTTGTCCGCTACTGATGCAACGTGCATCTTACAGTCCGTGGACCCTACAGTCGGATTTATTGACATCTTAAATCTTTTATCGAATTTTTGATTTTTATTAAACATTTTTGATATTTTTTCGTTGGCAATTGTATCATCGATACTTTTCTATATTTTGCAGGTATGCTACGATACACTGTAAACATTTTACGAAAATTGGAATACACTGAGAGAACTTTTGAGTTAATATTTAATTATTTTCTTAAAATCTCTATATATTTGTGGTTTAATCACGTTAAACTTAAATATTTTTGCCGTATCTACGATACTTTGTTACGATTAGTCAACGACTAATTATAAAATCAGCATATTTCTAAGAAAACAAATTAATTTTCTTGAAGCATCACGTGCTTAAAAGTACTATTCGACATTACGTGTCAATTTATAGAAATTAAAGCATATAGTGCAATTTTTTTATATATTTATATTTCTGCTGTATTTTTGGTAAATCTTTTTAAAGATTTTCGTAGTACAAATTGTTTTTTCAACCATTCTTTGACAATTCTTGATGTTTTGCTACTTTTCCTGCAGTTTTCTAAAACAAAATACAGTTTTCCACGAAAACTTTAGATATTTTTCTATTTCTTTCTGAATTACGTTAATTTATTTGAAATAAATAGACACTCACACCTCTAGATTTGTTCATCCGAGCTACTGATGCTTTGTTTAAATTTAATGCGAACTTCAGTTCCCAACGGGACGACGAGCTCGATGTCTATATTTTAGAATTACATGGAGCTGAGGTCAGAACGTTTTGGGAAAAGGTGAAAACCGTTTTTGACCAACAGAAAGTTAGATGAACTTCGGGCTCCGCCTAAGTCATCAATGGCGACATCGTCTCCTCAGGGTAGCGTACGTAATAGGACTAAATCTCGTTCCGAGATGAACACAGTCAATCAGCCTACTCCTCGTTCCGAAGATAGAGTTTGGAGGCTTGCCTCATTCCCCAATATCTTATAACTCATCACTCACATCCTTTGGTGGTGATAATTCTATTCATAGGTTGAATTTGCCGCCTTATGACATAGAAATATTTAATGGCGACTTTTTATCCTGGCCTACATTTAGAGACTTATTCTCGGTAGTGTATATTAACAATACTGGCATTATCATTATTTGAACAAGACCAGTGGCGTCGCCCATGATATATTGGCTAAGTTTTCACTTACCTACAAAAACTTTGGTCTTGCGTGGAAAGCTCTAGAACAAACGTATGACAATCCACGTATTTTGGTGAACCACCAACTTAAGCTTTTATTTGGCCTGCCAGTATTAGACAGTGAGACAAGTTTAGGTTTTAAGAAATACCAAAGAAGCATAAATGGGTGTATTTCGGCCATGTTAAATTATGACGTGTCAACTGAAGCCTGGGACGTATTCTAATGTTCATATGTCTTCAAAGGCTCCCCAAAAATAGCGTCACACTTTGGGCAGATTTGTCTTCCTGGGCAGATTAGGATAAATTTCTTACAGAACGCATCCAATCTCTTACCTGTCTTCGTGACATTAGAGGCATTGACAACGTCAAACCTCAAAGTAGTAAAAAAGTTCGTTCACATTTCACGAATGCATTTCACATTGAACGTCTATGTCATTATTTGAACAAGACCAGTGGCAACGCCCATGATATAGTGGCTAAGTTTTCACTTACCTACAAAAACTTTGGTCTTGCGTGGAAAGCTCTAGAACAAACGTATGACAATCCACGTATTTTGGTGAACCACCAACTTAAGCTTTTATTTGGCCTGCCAGTATTAGACAGTGAGACAAGTTTAGGTTTTAAGAAATTGCAAAGAGGCATAAATGGGTGTATTTCGGCCATGTTAAATTATGACGTGTCAACTGAAGCCTGGGACGTATTCCAATGTTCATATGTCTTCAAAGGCTCCCCAAAAATAGCGTCACACTTTGGGAACAAAGTGTCAAAAATAAATCGGCTCTGTTTTCCTGGGAAGATTATGATAAATTTCTTACAGAAAGCATTCAAACTCTTACCTGTATTCGTGACATTAGAGGCATTGACAACGTCAAACCTCAAAGTAGTAAAAAGTTCGTTCACATTTCACGAATGCTGGCACGAACCGATCCCCTATTTTTACACCACGTAATTCACCTTCGTCATCTAGGCCATACCGAGCACCCTCCAATAAAACATGCATTTTATGTCTACGACAAATGCCAGAATTTCTAAAACTTTCATTTCCTGTAAAAATTAACACTATTAGGCGACATAATTGTTGTTTAAATTGTCTGTATCCTAAACATTTACTCAACCACTGAAGTAGTCCATACAATTGTAATATATGTAATAAAAGACATCACACTCTATTACATAGAGATAATTCCACGCCTTCGACTGCAAAAAATTCTGAAGTCAGGAACGTAGCTTTGTCCAATCAACCCTTCACTTCTTCAGGTCTAACTTTCAGCTCTTCTAATAGACAGGTATTTCATACCGTTGAAAGTTGAAATGTCCTATTAGGCACGGCAATGGTGCACATCGTTCACCAGTGTACCACGTATCCTGCCACAGCATTGATTGACCCTGCTTCAGAAGCTTCTTTTATTACAGATCGCTTACAGCACATACTGGGCATTGCCTCCTCTACAACTGTTGCTACCTTCTATTCCTTCAAAGATTTTTTTTACAATAAAATTATATTTAGACCGCCAGAGTCTTTTTATTAAAACAAGTGTTTCATTTACCTACAACACCAGTATCTAATTAGCAACACGTAAGTATCGTCTATCTATCAGTCCACGACTGAATTGAAATGGAATTTTATATCTTGTATTTATATTTCTTTTTGCAACGCAAACATTGGTTTTCATCGAAAACTAACCCGTCTCTTTTTTCTCCTTTTACAAAGGCATCAACATCGACTTCATCGTATATTAGAATCCCTAATAGCACAAAACACGGTCTTTGGTTGGATCATTACTGGTTATATTCCCCCTCAACAGCTATCCGTCTTTTCCGTTAAAGTTAGTGTATCTGACGAAGAAACCCTTAATAAGATTCTTCTTCGCTTTTGGGAACTGGGGAAAGTTCCTAAACGTCCACTTTTGTCGCCATCCGACCAGTTTTGTGAGGCAAATTATAAATTTACCATCCGTCGGGATTCAGAGGGCAGGTACGTGGACAGAGTTAGTTGGACAGGCAGACTTAGGATTTTCCCGAAATAATTGTTTACATTTTTTTTTCGAAATGAAGCATCTCTTCTCCGAAAGCCACAAATCAAAGCAGTGTAGGACAAAGCGGTCCATGAGGATTGAGATTTGGACCATATGATGCATCTGCTACATCACGCAGATGCATCTTCAAATTCGTGTCGATCCGGCACATATTCCACTACAGAGAATACTCTTCCGGGATCCTCCTCAAAAACCTGTTCAGGATTTTGAGTTGCAGACGGTGACATTCATCGTAAACTGCACCCCCTATTTAGGCTTACGGACGCTTTTACAGTTAGCTAACGATACTGACGATAAATATCCTCTCGCTGCACACACACTACGTAGGTGCATGTACGTCGACGACGTGCTAACAGGATATCATGACTAGCGTACATCTTTAAATTCTTGCGATCAATTATCTTTCGTCCGTTATATTTGAGTTGAGGAAGTGGACAGCAAATGACCGTGCTATTGTGCAAAATTTAATAGACGCCAAAGTTCTTTCCTTTGGGGAAGCTAGCAGCTCCAAGCCGTTAGGTATACGTTGGAATGCTCAGCTTGATTTGTTTTACTTTAGTGTAAATGCTCTCCCCACAAAAACCCACTGCAAAACTAAGGTAGCCCACCTAAAGGCAATTTCCTTACCACTGTTGGAACTTTGACGAGCCGCTTTGGCCTCCAAATTATTGAAAAATATTATAGATGAAATTGACATTTCATTTCAAAATTTATTTTTTGGCGGATTCTACGATCGCCCTCTCTTGGCTCAACAAAAGTCCATCTACGTGGACAACATTTGTTGCCAACCGTGTTAGCAAAATTCAGGAGATAACAGACGTAGGTAATTGGTATCACGTGCGCTTTGAAGATAATCCCGCTGATTTAGGCAGCCGGGAGGTTTCGCCTTTTCGCCACATTGGCTACGCCAAAATAGTTCTCATTGGAATTTATCCAATTTTTCTCTGCTTGGCACCGAAATTGAAATGCGTACTGTCAAGACTGATGCCTCTTTCTTCAATAATTATTGTGACCCCTTAGAAAATTTCTCTTACTTAGATAGGGCTCTTCGAGTTCTCTCCTATGTTTTTAGATTTTCCACCGGACTCATCTTGCTCATAGAGGTCGATACATTTACAATGAGAAGGCCCTTACCAGTTCAGAGATAAAAGCGGTTAGATTACGTCTGGCTATTTTATCTCAAAAAGTCCACTTTCATCTGCAAAGTCTTTGTCAGATAAGGTTCCCTTACACAGAAAGGCATCCCATTATTCTGCCTCACCAAAGTCGTTTCACACTCTTGCTATTTCAATTCATACATGTTCTTTCCATCCACGGTGGAAATCAACTGATGTTACGCAACATTAGAAATGAATATTGGGCCACACGACTCGCATCACTTATTAAAACCACCATTAATAATGTAAAACATATTTTTTGGACAAAAAACGGTCTTGCTCTCAGATAATGGAGAGCAGACCATTATCTAGACCACTCACCACTACCGGTGTTGATTTTGCAGGTCCCTTTGATCTTAAATCATTTACACGCCATTTTGCAAAAATCACTAAAGGCTATGTCTGTGTTTTTGTCTGCTTTTCTCCGAAAGCAATACATCTTGGGGCAGCTTCTGATTTGTTTACGGCAACATTTTTAGCAGCGTTTCATCGCTTTATTTCCAGACGTGGTTGTCCAAAAACCATTTTTCTAATAATGGCACCAACTTCGTTGGATCTTCTAGGAAAATCGAAAATAACTTTAAAATAGTTCTCCGTAAAAGTCGTACTAACTTGTGTGCCGCACTGCAGTATCAGGGACTTTATTCCCGCTGGTGCCCCCATATGGGTGGTCTATGGGAGGCCGCCGTAAAAAGTTTAAAGTTGCATTTACGTAAGCAAGCTAAGAACTTCAAATTTACGTTTGAAGAACTTTCTACGATTCTTTCCAGAATCGAAGCTTGCTTAAATTCACGTCCTTTAGTCTCATAAATGGGGTTGAACTAATAGTAGCACTAACACCAGGGCATCTCCCCAATCCTTGATCCTCCGGAGCCAGTAATTGACGAAGTGCCTTTGCATCTGGCAAATCGGTTTCGGAAACTTAAAGCTCTCACTCATCAACTCTGCCTACGGTGGAAGGATGAGTATTTGAAGAGCTTGCACAAAAGATACAAATGGATGTTTCCGCAATGCGATCTCCAAAAAGGCGAATTAGTCGCAATTAGACATGAAAATCTTCCTCCCACTTCGTGGAAATTAGGACGGACCCGGGTTCTGATGGTCGAGTACGAGTCGCAGATATCCCTACGGGAAATGACATTATCCGACGGCCAATTATAAAATTAATTGCGCTATCTTAATTGTCATAGTCCATGTTTTGGATTCGTATTTGTAACCTCTTTATTATTTCGCAAAAGAAAAAAAATATAATTGATGGCCGCGAACGCATCGCGAATTCTCGGGCATGACATGGCCAAGTAATATTTGTTTTGCACCTCCATCGGAGGAAACAAAAAATCCGCCTACGGCGATCCCTGAAGATCCTTCAGGAGAAACAGTGGTCTCGCCACACCCTTCGGCATCCTGTAGAAACAACTGGGACTCGAACAAGGCATGTGTTCACTGCGGCGGCAAGCATCATCTACGGGCCTGTAAGGAGCTCAATGTGGTGCGCATTGAAAGAAGGTTGCGAAAAGTCGCCCTGCATAAATGCTGCGATAGACAGTTATATGCCAACGCATTCTTTTCGAGATTGACACAGTCGGCTTTGTTGCAAAATCTGCAACCAGCAACACCACACATTGCTCCACCAACTTTCTTCCATCAATCGGACTCCGTCCAGCGCTGCCCAGCCAAGTACTTCCAAGCACTAATTTCTCTTTCGGAGACTGTGTCCGCGGGTCTAAAAGAAAAATTTTCTGGCCTGCAGTTAGCCGATCCTCGGGCCTATGGTTCTATGACCTGAAATTAACCAAAAATAATGAAGCCTCAGACCTATTCGAGTCCTGGTTTCCCATGGGCCCAGCTCACCATTTTTGGCTGGGTAATATCGGGCCCATGTAATATTTAAAAGAAGTGAGGGGCAATCTTCAATTGCCTTTGGCTCTACGAGCCGTCGTCACTAGACTCTATGAGTCATTTGATACAAACAAAAGTTGATAGATCTGACTCTACGAGCCAATTACGATCTCTGCTCTACGAGCAAAAACTTTGTATTATAAAATGTTTTTGAAAAAAAAAATAAATAAAAATAAAAGAAACAAGTAAAAAAGCTGTAAGTTCGGCCGGGCCGAACTTTTAATACCCTCCACAATTTGGTACAAATTTGGCAATTTCCAAAAAAAAAAAAACCGTTAAAAATTCTGTTAAAATCTTAAAATTACCGAATGCTTATTACAATATTTAAATGCGAAACTTGAAGAAAAATATGTTTATAATGTAGCTAAAATCGTCAAAATACCGAATATGGGGGTTACCGTTATATGGGGGCTATACGAAGACGTGGACCTGCACAGACAATTTTCTGGCATGAGCTAAAGTATCCATTACGAACTTCACATGCGAAATTTGAAACAATCCCTGTAAATAATGTCGCTAAAATCGTTAAAATACCGAATATCGGGGGGTACCGTTATATGGGGGCTATATGAAGACGTGGACCTACATGGCTCATTTTTTGACTTTGCATGAAGTATCCATTACGAACTTCAAATACCAAATTTGAAACGATTCCGGTAAACAATGTCGTTAAAATCATCAAAATACCGAATATCGGGGGGTACCGTTATATGGGGGCTATATGAAGACGTGGACCTGCACAGATAATTTTCTGTCTTAGGCTGTAGTATCCATTACGAAATTCAAATACCAAAATTGAAATAATCCCGGTGAATAATGTCGCTAAAATCATCAAAATGCCGAATATCGGGAGGTACCGTTATATGGGGGCTTTATGATAACTTGGACCTACATGGCCCATTTACGAACTTAACCTGCCTACTGAGAAAATATACATGGGTGCAAAATTTTAGCCTTCTATCTCAATTTGTTCGAAAGATAGCGTGATTACAACAGACAGACAGACAGACGGACATCGCTAAATCGTCTTAGAATTTTACGCTGATCAAGAATATATATACTTTGTTGGGTCTGACATGAATATTTCGAGGAGTTACAAACGGAATGACAAAATTAATATACCCTCCATAGTATGGTGGAGGGTATAATAATATACCCTCCATAGTATGGTGGAGGGTATAAAAATGAATAATTTAATTGTATATATTATTCTTAATTTTGCAACATAGCAGGTGTTGCAACGCGAGCGGCAATGTACAGTTTCAAAGCATTTTTTCTAATGTATATGATTTAAATTCCCCCACGGGCCCTTTCTTATCCCTTCGTTACATTTTGTCCAATACTCATTTATACTTCTTTTTTTATTTCGTAGACAAAGACAATTGTAGTAACAAAATGTAACGAGTATATTTACAAACCCCGCTTTGCGGGCTTTGAAGTTTTAATAGTTTTATTGACAACATCTGTTAATTTGTTTATTTGATCCTGTGTTTAACTGTTTATCGAAATCTGTTTATTAACCGAATTTATAAGTTCCTCCTGTCAAAATTTCAATTTTCCAAAGTTGTCAAAATCAGAAGTCCTCGCGATTATTTTTAGAGCCGTTCCCAGTATGTTAATACAACTTGCATGACTGGGGAACATATAGTGATTCTAGAAGGGAATGTATTTGCTTGATATCTGATATCGGACTTGAGTATCTTAACCATATTGATTAAGGAAAATGATCCGTAAATTTTCCAGTCTCCTCCGCTATTTCTGAATATATCGTATCCTTCATTGTATTTCGTAGGTAGACGTAGTCCTGCCAAATTATAACGTCCCCATCTTCAATTGGTATGTAGTCGGAACCAGATTTTAATGAAGGTTGGTTGTAAAGGAAAATATTTAAAAAGTTCATCTTCAATACAAGCTAAAGTTGGCAGGTCGCAATGTAATCCACATATGGATTAATTACATACTTAACTTTATTTGGTAATGTGTCCCTGTCTGTAAAGTCAATCAAATGGCGAGTTTTCTCAGCAAAATAATGAAATTCCTCTTAAGAAGGAAATTTGTTTCTCGGAGAAGGATTTGATTTCTAAAACAATTAATTGGCTTGTTAAAAGACCCAATAGTGCATGTCAAAGATATTTCGCTATGTACAGTGGCGAGATCTTGTTCTCAGTGGACACAGGCTCTACATTAAGAGTATGGATATTATGTCGTGAAAGAGTATCTGCCACATAATTCTTCTTTCCAGGCTTATGAATAATTTTGGCATTATGTTCGTCAACAAATGCAGTCCACCATTATATTTTAGCATTCTGATTTCTATCTAAAACTGAGAATGTGAGTGAGGTGATTTGTGTAAATATTTAAATTTCGTACTCCGTATAAATAGTTCGTTAATTTTTGAAGATCCAAACAATAGCTAGTAGTTACCGCTTATTAGTGGAATAGTTTAGTTCTTTACCTTTACCCAATGATGAGGCATCCGTTGTTCGGTCAAATGGTTTTAAAAGGAGTTCCACTTCTTCTGAAGCAAGTATTTCTTTTATCTTTTCAAACGTCCGGAGTTGTTCCTCAGTTATATTTATTTTTTCTCCTTTTGATTGGGAAGCACCAGGGTTTAAAAGCCATCACCTAATGAAAATAGCCTTAGCTTTTCAGGGCTACTGCTATTAAACATTTGAAGTCACAGCTAAAATTGCACATGATCAGCTATTTGGCTTTGACGAAAGCTATTTAGCTCGTTGTTGACATGCTAGCTATTTTTGATTTGGCCTAGCGGTCAATTAGGCAACAAATTCTGCACACGAAAAAAGCAATAGCTCTGTTTTCGGCTGCTGCTATTTTCTTTTTGCAGAGTGATAATATATTTTTAGATTTGTGTCTTGTCAACGAACAAATCATTAAAACACGTACATATACAATAATAGCGATTTATACGTGATGGTAAATTAATTTTTTCCCTTTGTAAATGACATAGTAATTTGTACCTAGGGTAATATCGAATATAGTAAACATTTTAACCACATTTACTATGAAGTAGATTGCATTTTTTCAAATGCAATTCAGTTCAGTAAATATATTTATTATTAATAAATAGAATAAAAATAAATAAAAAGTGTAGTTCATTTTTATTAAGTACAAATATTATATTGTAGGATTTTACTTAAACCCTCATCAGAAAAAATGTCAAGCTCTAATATAGCTTCATGCAAAAACTGTAAATTCAACTCCACCAACAATATAATCTGCTTCAACACACAAATGAAACAATATTTTAGTTGATTTGATCACGTTTCGTCCATTGTCAGTTGTAATTGATACAATTTGTTGCAAGTTCAGAAGCAAATTTTTGGAAGTACTTGAGTGTGCTTCTTTCAGTTCAACCATTCCAAGCATTCTAGTTTCAATTTTGTCATTTTCTACAAATTGTGCAGATACGCCAAAAATATTTCTAAACAATCTTGTGGCACTGTCCATTTTTAAAGAGATTAACTTCAAACATTCTCTGGATATTTCTGATATTATATATTTCGCCACTTTTGACAAAGTCTTTTTGCACTTTTCGGCATTTAGAGAAAATTTTTGGCCACTCTCATTCTCAATTGCTTTACATCATCGGTCACTAAACCTATGTGCATTTTTAACAGCTGTTTTTTGCTTTTATCGCACATAATTTTTTTGGGTTTGAAAGTTGGAGTTTTCAGAAAATATTACTTTATGAACTTTTTCCAAAAGAATCTTAAGATTATAATTTTACTGCACTTATAATGTTTTTACACATCTTGCAAAATACCCTGTCACCATCTTTTATAAAATATTTAATATTTTCTTTAGACATTTTAATTTATTTTTCCCCAACAATATGTGTACTTTCCCGAATTATGTTTTCTCTAACTTACTCACTCTTCCATTTGTCATTCCGTCCTTTTCTTTCACTATGTTGTCAACTCATTGAGCTCAAAAATCGTCTTGTTATTATTTTATAAATTTATTTTGTGAGTTTGTTAGCAAATCGAGATTTACTTAAAAATCCAGATTCTTTTCTAATATTGTTGAATAATTTTACATAAAATTGATGTAAATCTTAATTCAAAGGCTTTAACAATTTTTGCTAATTGTCTATATATGAAACTATCAAATGTTAAAAAGCGCGTTTTTATCGCATTTCATTCGATGTGACATTGTAACAAGCAACACTGAACTCAAAAATTAATATTTGTTTTTTGTTGGCTAAAAACCGAGCTAAGCAGCAGCAGTCGTGGAAAAATGTGCCAAAAATCATCAAAATACCGAATATCGAAGAAATGCGGCAAAAACCATTATATTGGGAGGTACCGTTATATGGGGACTATACCAAAACGTTGACATATAATTCCAATGATACGCTACGAACTGGTACCCATTATGACCTACAACTACCAACTACCAGAAATTCGTGACAAAATGTGCCAAAAATCATCAAAATACAGAATATCGGGAGGTACCGTTATATGGGGATTATACCAAAACGTGGACCTATACATACATATGATGTTTCGCCACACGAACTTGGTCCCATCATGATCTACAAATACCAATTTTTAGACAAATCCGTGAATAAATAATTAAAACACCGAATATGGGGAGGTACCGTTATATGGGGACTATACCAAAACGTGGATCGAAATATCTCATTTTTAATACCAACCATCATAGACACAATACAAATGGCTCTGCTAAATTTTGCGCTCTCCGTCAAATAATATGGGCTATATCGTGATTTCAACAGACAGACATCGTTAAATCGACTTAGAATTTTATGCTGATTATGAATATATATACTTTAAGAGGTCTACGACGAATATTTAAGGATATTTCAAACGGAATGACAAAGTTAATATACCCTCCTTTGCAAGATGGAAGGTATAAAAACGACCTTATATTAAAGAGTGTAGAAAGGATTTCACAATTGAGGATGGCGTCCACTTTTTCTGGGTTCGTTTTGATGCCACTTCTAGACACAAAACAGACGAGGTTTCGAAATTTTGCTGAAAACAATTTCCCGGGAACCCAAGAGGGTTTGTTGTAGAAAGTCTTATTATCCTATTTTTCAGAATTTCCTTAACTTCATTATTAACAAAATCTCCTACACACAAGGTATATGGGCATAGCAGGATTTTCCGTATTTGTACGAATAGTAGCTACATTATTCGTATTATATGAAAGTAATTCTTTGGGGTTTGCAAAAAACGTCCAAATATATATTTTTTTAAATTTTCTCAAATTTTTCTTCGATGACTTGAAGTACTTATATGTCCATACCCACTGAAAATTTACACTTGCGCATTTAAGAAATTGGACCTTTTCGATGCCAGCTATAGTTTTTAGTTATTTTTTCGGAATTCAAAATTGCGCCCGTCTGTGTTAACAGATCGAGGCCAATGATAGAGGTGATGGTAAGATAAAAAGTGGATTATATTCATAAAAAAATATATATCCATGGTACAATTACCCTTAATTGCCGCGAAGCCGTGAATAGATGAATGGTGTATCCACGGGAATAATACCTTTTAAACCTCAGCGCGATCTGGCAACTCTTGTCGTGTATAGTTGTGTTTTATTTTTGTCAAAATAGTGATAAAATAATTTTATATATATTATTACTTATTGTTATTCTTGTGCAGTGAAATACTAACAGTTGTTTATTAATATAATCGTAATTATTCGTGCATTGTGAAGTACAGTGATTAAATACGGTATTTTACAAAATAAATAAAACAAATTGTCACTGTGTTTGCACCTTCTCATCTTTTTGTTTTACTTTCTGCCTTGCTCTTGTTTTGTTTCCCAATCCTAAATTCTAATATTTACCTTTACGATCTAAAGCATGCTTTGAGTTATTAAAATAATTTTTTGAAGTTTTGCATAATGGCATGTTTATACAAAAATTGTAAAATTACTAATGACAATTACTTGTTGGCTATGTGATGCTCACATTAAATGTGTGGGTTTTACAGGTAGACAATTTGATGTAATAACCGATAGAAAAAATGGACTTCACTGGGCGTGCATAAATTGTAGGTCCTTGGAGGTTGATTTTAACCGTCTATTTAAGGAGTCTAAAGTCGAAATTGCAAA
Organism: Musca domestica; assembly: GCF_030504385.1. Taxonomy (NCBI): domain Eukaryota; kingdom Metazoa; phylum Arthropoda; class Insecta; order Diptera; family Muscidae; genus Musca; species Musca domestica. Next base: position 18,414,646 of record NW_026712115.1, on the reverse strand, counting down.
TATGAAGAAATATTTTGAATCTCTTTACTCTCGCTTAAGCTATTTTGAAAACATGTATAATAAATTTGAGCATCGCCCAAAAGAAAAAAATCTTCAGCTATTATTTCTGGTAATAACTTTATATCGCTAAATTCTTAACTCAAAACTTCGTCAAACTTATTTAAAATCTTTTGGTTCTGATTTTGAAGTCTTTATATTCACTGAAACTTGGCTTAAAACTGAAATCTACGACACGGAAATCTTTTATGACTGATTTGAAGTCTATAGAAATGTAAGAGTAAATAGAACCCGTGGAGGTGTTCTAATAGCTGTACATAATTCCATTACGTCTGAAATAGTTGTCACTGAAGATCTTAATATAAAATTTATATGTCTCAAACTATTATATCGTGGTAAATATATTGTTTTAACCTGTTCCTACATACCTCGAAATTCAGACTTTGAATATACATTAAGCACGCAAAGCTTCTAAAAGATGTTTCATGTTAAAAGTCAGCAAATTTTGATCTTATTTGTCTTTGTGGTTTCAACTTACCAAGTATATCGTGGATCCCTAAAGAAAATTCCCCAGATTATATTCCTGTATAGTCTGCAGGCTCAGCTAGTAGAATGGACGAATTCTGGGAAGCTGTATTTGGCCAAGGACTTTTCCAAATAGATAATGTTTGTAATGTCAAGAATAGAATTTTAGATTTAATGTTCTCCACAACCGTTAACCTTTCATTTAGTAGATGTGCACCGTTGGTCGAACCGGAGGATAATTATCACCCAACCCTCAATTTAACTCTTGATCTTAAAACTCAAATAACTTCCAAACCACCCATTAAAAAAATTAATTAAATAATTAACATAGATATGTTACGTACTACTCTTTCTAATACAATTTGGCCTCTTCAAGGTGATATTGATTATTGCAATTCCGACTTATAAAATATGTTAAATGATGCCTTTAAAATGGATGCAAAATGGAGGCTCGCTATGGTTTATTCCATATTTAAGACGTTTACCTAATAACAAAAGTACTATTTTTAAGAAATTAAAAAATTTAACTCATCCATAAACTACTCCAATTACTCCAAAGCTCGAAATAAGTAAATTATTGAACATTTGTATTCGGCATATCTACAAAGAATTAAAAATAGTTTTCAACGCAACACGAAAAACTTCTATAATTTCGTGAATTCTAAAAGAAAAGTTCATGAATTCCCTAGCTGTATGAAATTCGGCAGCATAGAGGCTACCGATGATTCTGACAAGTTCGATGATTTTTTTTCAGAATAGCTATTCAACATATGCACCCACAAGCTATTACATCTTTAACATTAATATACTTAAATTTTTGTCCCAAATTTTGCTTACGGAAGAAGAGGTTTTAAAACTTTAAAAAGTTCGATCTCCTCAGGTCCAGACGGAGTTCCGGCAAACGTTCTTAAGTTATGTGGAATTGAATTATACATACCACTTACAAATTTATTTAATTACTTCTTCCTCTCCATAAAACTGGTAGTTGTTACAATATTCAAAATTATAGGGGTATTGCTAAGCTTAGCGCAATACCTAAACTTTTTGAATTTTTGGTTTCGCGTATGTTAACACACTTTGTGGCTCCAATTTTTTCACCGTGTCAACACGATTTCATCAGAGGTATGTTAACTTTGACTAATCTTATGGAATTGACGTGCTATGTTAATAATGGTTTTGCTAATAAATTTCAAACTGATGTAATTTATACCGATTTTAGTAAAGCTTTTTTCACTGTCGTACTTAGTTTATTACTCCACAAGCTCGATATAATGGGTGTCCCTACATTATTGCAAGACTGGAATTCACCATACCTTGAAAACCGTACTCAAAAGGTGTCTTTCATAAATACCATTTCAAAGAATATTCTAGTCCATTCTGGTGTTCCCCAGGAAGCCACTTAGGGCCATTAATTTACGTTATCTATCTCAATGATATTCCGTCAGTTGTAAGGTTTTCCAAAGTTCTAATGTTGCAGATGATGCTAAGCTATTTATTAATCTCGATTCTCTCAATAGCTCATTACACTTACAACATGATCTACATTCCATCGTAAATTGGTGTGGTATAAATGGCATGTCACTAGATCTTAAAAAAAGGAAAAAAATTAGTATTATTAAGATCTAGACATATTCTATCTGATTACTTCGTAGGTTTATTGATCTTGGTGTTATTTTGGACAATAAACTTCGTTTTAACTTACACATTGAATCTAGCGTTAATAAAGCAAAGTCTCTTCTAGGTTTCATTAAGCGCTGGTCTAAAGAGTTTGAAGACCCTTACGTAACTAAACATTTGTTTACTAGTCTAGTTCGACCTATATTAGAGTATGGTTGCGTGCATTTTATAAATGTTACTCTAATTCGATAGAAACAGTTCCAAAACAATTCATTATATTCGCTCCCAAAGGTCTGCCCTGGAATCCGTCTGAAGCACTCCCCCCCTATGAAAATCGATTAAAACTTATAGATCTTCCATCGTTAGAAAGAAAGCGTTTAATGGTTAGAGCAATGTTTTTAATACGACTTTTGCGTGGTCAAATTGATTCACAATTTTTAATTAGCAAAATAAAGTTTAATGTTCCGTCTAGAATAATGTTCCGTCTAGAATACCGCTAAATCTTTCCTTGGCGAGATCTAACTACGAACTAAGCAACCCCCTTAGATCTTTATGTGATATATATAACAACCTCTGTAATAATTGTCCACTATATCACTATCACATGCAATAAAAATATAAATTCTTAATTTGTAATAATACACGGAGAGAAAAAATTGCCTCTCTAACATATGTTGCAGGAAACATATATATGTTTGCTACAGTCTCAAACATATAATATGTTCGGGTACTACAAGTAAATATATGCTTAGATGCAAGTGTATGTACATGCTTGGATGCAGGCAAAGCTATGCGTGGACAGAAGTATATATATGTTTGGATGTAAGCATGTATATACTTAAATACAAACACATATATGATTGATCCCTTTATTGTTGTTTTTATGAAAACAAAGTTTTTTTTAGTGGGATATTCTCCCCAAAAGTTATTTTAAAAATAACTTCTATGACAAAAAAAAACTTTTTTTACCCAAGCGACGAGATCGTAAGCTCAATATAAGAGGAACCACAGAATTAAATAAAAAAAATTTTTTTAGAAAATCTTCTAAATCTTACAACCGCACTTGTAAACATTTGCATCATTCTCCACGCAACAGGATCAACAAATAACAACACACAAGTGTTAAGCCGCTCAGCAAAAACAAAGTTTTCACCCCCCTTTTAGTCGCTTTTGCGTCTTCTGCTGCACTATACAAACAGCCCTTTGTTATAAAATATGTGAGAGCGCTATTGTTACGCTCTGTGTCAAAAAATGTTCTCTCACCCGTTAAATTTTAATTGTTTGGGTTCAAACATATTTTTTATGTTAGAACATATTTTTTGTTCTAACATAAAAAATATGTTTGAACCCAAACAATTAAAATTTAAATATGTTACAAAATGTTGCAAACACATATATATTTCGTCTCAAGTTTGCATCCAAATATATATTTGTTTGCAAGCAGCCCTGAATATATACATACTACGATTCAAACATATTTCGAAAGTGTATTTTTCTGCGTATAGAAATAAGTTATAACAGCCAGATTTGTATTTTTGCTAGTTGTTGTGTGCTTTGTAATACTAATCCTTTTCCTAATACCGGCTGATGTTTTACTGTAGCTGGTGTTTCCCTTCAATACTAACCCTCCATGGTGCGGACTATGAGGTGTACGCGCTTCCTACGTATTTCGAGGTGGCCCCCTTGGTCGGCGTTGGCGATCGAACGAAAAAAAAACCTTTTATAGGTTTTTATATAATTCTTCGAAGCACCTGTATCAATAAGCTATTTTAGGGTTTTCCCTGCTACGTTTCATTCTATGAATGTTTGCAGGGAGCTGTTACTAAAAGTGTATCTTGCAAACTCAAACTGCTCATCGATTACGATATCGTCTGCCTCGGTCTCCCCCACCTGATGGTAGTCTTGATCATACTCGGACTCATCTATGAGAAAAAAAGATTTGTCCTCTTAAGCTTTGGCCCAGTATATATTGCAAATTTGATCATTTTTCAAATGATTGTTGTAGGATTCGATTTTGATCAATTGCTTCTAGGGTATACCATCGACGACTGCTTGAATTTTGTTGATTGTGTGAACCTTGCAGATTCCTCTACCTTCATGGGTTCTACTGAATATTATTCATTCTTTTTGAAATGACCTGGACTTCCTTTCTTATTCTGGACGTGTGATGAATGTACTTCACCATTTATGTCTATCCTTATTTTCGCGTGATTTTGCAAAGTTGAGACAAAAACGCACCTTTCCCGGTTTGACTCAAACTCTTGGGCTAATGTTAAGTAATATCGGGACGAAATGCAGAAAATAATACATTGCTTAAGACTTTTTTGGTGCCGGAGATGAAAACGCATATTTTTCATTCATAGAATTTGCTACAACATTTTCGTATGACAGTGTGGTCTTATTTGTAAGTAAAGTTACTGCTACTACTTACTTCATCAAGAATTCTAATTGCATCATATCACCCTGATCTCTGGTTCATTTAAATAAACTTGACATTTATCCAGGGTCTATTCACATCGAATCTTTGGGTCAATTTCAATATCGCCGTCCATCCCATAACCATCTTGGGCGCCAATTAAGATGTTCACGTATGTATGTTTTATTAGAATATTCTTTACACATTAAATTCACTTGCGTTGCCTTTATTAAAATGTTCCTAGTATATTGAGTTAACTAATTTTCAATAGAACAGTGTTGGCTTGTTTGTTCGGGATACCATAGTATGTTGTTGTTGCAAAATGGTCAGGCTTAATCCCTTTATTGTTGTTTTTATAAAAACAACGTTTGTTTATTAGTGGATAACGATGGTAATATTAACCAGGAGGTAAGACGGGGAATACCTAGGTTTCGGAAAGAGCGGAAAGATTGTCAGGCTTAGTGACCATCTTGCAACAACAAAATACTATGGTATCCCGAACAAAAAAACCAACACTGTTATTTTAATAGACATGGCACGGTCGGTCGACAAAGGGGTTTTTATTGTCGGCCGAACTTTAAATAAAGTCCACCATTTGGGACGAATTAGGAAATTTTCAAAAAAAATAAATAAATAAAAGAGATAAATAAATAAATAAAAACCAATTCTATTAAAGTCTTAAAAATTCCAAATATCAAAAAAAATGTGGCTAAAACAATCATAATACCAAATACTGGGGGTACCGTTATATGGGGCCGACATAGTGGACCGATATAGCCCATCGTCGAACTTGACCTGGCTGCAGACAAAAGACAGAACTGTGCACAATATTAGCATCATATCGGAATTTCTTTTGGCTGTAGCATGATTACAACAGGCGCACGTCTTTGAATTTTACGCTGATCAAGAATATAGATACTTTGTTGGGTCTAAAATGATTATTTCGATGAGTTACAAATGGAATGACGAACTTAATATACCCTACATACTATGTATGGCGGAGGGTATAAAAACAAAATAATCATGTAAAAAAGCTATAAGTTCGGAAAGGCTGAACTTTGAATACCTTCCACCACTTGGAACGAATTTGCCAATTTCAAAAAAAAAATAATAAATAAATAAATAAACTCCGCTTAATAATTCTGTCAAGATCTTAAAAATACCGAATGTAGCATAGGCAACCTTTGTCATAATGTATTACAATATTCACATGCGAAACTTTCTCCACGCAACAGCATCAACAAATAACAACACACAGTGTTAAGCCGCTCAGCAAAAACAAAGTTTTCACCCCCCTTTTCGTCGCTTTTGCGTCTTCTGCTGCACTATACAAACAGCCCTTTGTTATAAAATATGTGAGAGCGCTATTGTTACGCTCTGTGTCACAAAAATGTTCTCTCACCCGTTAAAAAATATGTCCTAACATAAAAAATATGTTTGAACCCAAACAATTAAAATTTAAATATGTTACAAAATGTTGCAAACACATATATATTTCGTCTCAAGTTTGCATCCAAATATATATTTGTTTGCAAGCAGCCCTGAATATATACATACTTCGATCCAAACATATTTCAAAAGTGTATTTTTCTGCGTATAGAAATAAGTTATAACAGCCAGATTTGTATTTTTGCTAGTTGTTGTGTGCTTTGTAATACTAATCCTTTTCCTAATACCGGCTGATGTTTTACTGTAGCTGGTGTTTCCCTTCAATACTAACCCTCCATGGTGCGGACTATGAGGTGTACGCGCTTCCTACGTATTTCGAGGTGGCCCCCTCGGTCGGCGTTGGCGATCGAACGAAAAAAAAAACCTTTTATAGGTTTTTATATAATTCTTCGAAGCACTGTATCAATAAGCTATTTTAGGTTTTCCCTGCTACGTTTCATTCTATGAATGTTTGCAGGGAGCTGTTACTAAAAGTGTATCTTGCAAACTCAAACTGCTCATCGATTACGATATCGTCTGCCTCGGTCTCCCCCACCTGATGGTAGTCTTGATCATACTCGGACTCATCTATGAGAAAAAAAGATTTGTCCTCTGAAGCGTTGGCCCAGTATATATTGCAAATTTGATTATTTTTCAAATGATTGTTGTAGGATTCGATTTTGATCAATTGCTTCTAGGGTATACCATTGACGACTGCTTGAATTTTGTTGATTGTGTGAACCTTGCAGATTCCTCTACCTTCATGGGTTCTACTGAATAATATTCATTCTTTTTGAAATGACCTGGACTTCCTTTCTTATTCTGGACGTGTGATGAATGTACTTCACCATTTATGTCTATCCTTATTTTCGCGTGATTTTGCAAAGTTGAGACAAAAACGCACCTTTCCCGGTTTGACTCAAACTCTTGGGCTAATGTTAAGTAATATCGGGACGAAATGCAGAAAATAATACATTGCTTAAGACTTTTTTGGTGCCGGAGATGAAAACGCATATTTTTCATTCATAGAATTTGCTACAACATTTTCGTATGACAGTGTGGTCTTATTTGTAAGTAAAGTTACTGCTACTACTTACTTCATCAAGAATTCTAATTGCATCATATCACCCTGATCTCTGGTTCATTTAAATAAACTTGACATTTATCCAGGGTCTATTCACATCGAATCTTTGGGTCAATTTCAATATCGCCGTCCATCACATAACCATCTTGGGCGCCAATTAAGATGTTCACGTATGTATGTTTTATTAGAATATTCTTTACACATTAAATTCACTTGCGTTGCCTTTATTAAAATGTTCCTAGTATATTGAGTTAACTAATTTTTAATAGAACAGTGTTGGCTTGTTTGTTCGGGATACCATAGTATGTTGTTGTTGCAAAATGGTCAGGCTTAATCCCTTTATTGTTGTTTTTATAAAAACAACGTTTGTTTATTAGTGGATAACGATGGTAATATTAACCAGGAGGTAAGACGGGGAATACCTAGGTTTCGGAAAGAGCGGAAAGATTGTCAGGCTTAGTGACCATCTTGCAACAACAAAATACTATGGTATCCCGAACAAAAAAACCAACACTGTTATTTTAATAGACATGGCACGGTCGGTCGACAAAGGGGTTTTTATTGTCGGCCGAACTTTAAATAAAGTCCACCATTTGGGACGAATTAGGAAATTTTCAAAAAAAATAAATAAATAAAAGAGATAAATAAATAAATAAAAACCAATTCTATTAAAGTCTTAAAAATTCCAAATATCAAAAAAAATGTGGCTAAAACAATCATAATACCAAATACTGGGGGTACCGTTATATGGGGCCGACATAGTGGACCGATATAGCCCATCGTCGAACTTGACCTGGCTGCAGACAAAAGACAGAACTGTGCACAATATTAGCATCATATCGGAATTTCTTTTGGCTGTAGCATGATTACAACAGGCGCACGTCTTTGAATTTTACGCTGATCAAGAATATAGATACTTTGTTGGGTCTAAAATGATTATTTCGATGAGTTACAAATGGAATGACGAACTTAATATACCCTACATACTATGTATGGCGGAGGGTATAAAAACAAAATAATCATGTAAAAAAGCTATAAGTTCGGAAAGGCTGAACTTTGAATACCTTCCACCACTTGGAACGAATTTGCCAATTTCAAAAAAAAAATAATAAATAAATAAATAAACTCCGCTTAATAATTCTGTCAAGATCTTAAAAATACCGAATGTAGCATAGGCAACCTTTGTCATAATGTATTACAATATTCACATGCGAAACTTTCTCCACGCAACAGCATCAACAAATAACAACACACAGTGTTAAGCCGCTCAGCAAAAACAAAGTTTTCACCCCCCTTTTCGTCGCTTTTGCGTCTTCTGCTGCACTATACAAACAGCCCTTTGTTATAAAATATGTGAGAGCGCTATTGTTACGCTCTGTGTCACAAAAATGTTCTCTCACCCGTTAAAAAATATGTCCTAACATAAAAAATATGTTTGAACCCAAACAATTAAAATTTAAATATGTTACAAAATGTTGCAAACACATATATATTTCGTCTCAAGTTTGCATCCAAATATATATTTGTTTGCAAGCAGCCCTGAATATATACATACTTCGATCCAAACATATTTCAAAAGTGTATTTTTCTGCGTATAGAAATAAGTTATAACAGCCAGATTTGTATTTTTGCTAGTTGTTGTGTGCTTTGTAATACTAATCCTTTTCCTAATACCGGCTGATGTTTTACTGTAGCTGGTGTTTCCCTTCAATACTAACCCTCCATGGTGCGGACTATGAGGTGTACGCGCTTCCTACGTATTTCGAGGTGGCCCCCTCGGTCGGCGTTGGCGATCGAACGAAAAAAAAAACCTTTTATAGGTTTTTATATAATTCTTCGAAGCACTGTATCAATAAGCTATTTTAGGTTTTCCCTGCTACGTTTCATTCTATGAATGTTTGCAGGGAGCTGTTACTAAAAGTGTATCTTGCAAACTCAAACTGCTCATCGATTACGATATCGTCTGCCTCGGTCTCCCCCACCTGATGGTAGTCTTGATCATACTCGGACTCATCTATGAGAAAAAAAGATTTGTCCTCTGAAGCGTTGGCCCAGTATATATTGCAAATTTGATTATTTTTCAAATGATTGTTGTAGGATTCGATTTTGATCAATTGCTTCTAGGGTATACCATTGACGACTGCTTGAATTTTGTTGATTGTGTGAACCTTGCAGATTCCTCTACCTTCATGGGTTCTACTGAATAATATTCATTCTTTTTGAAATGACCTGGACTTCCTTTCTTATTCTGGACGTGTGATGAATGTACTTCACCATTTATGTCTATCCTTATTTTCGCGTGATTTTGCAAAGTTGAGACAAAAACGCACCTTTCCCGGTTTGACTCAAACTCTTGGGCTAATGTGAAGTAATATCGGGACGAAATGCAGAAAATAATACATTGCTTAAGACTTTTTTGGTGCCGGAGATGAAAACGCATATTTTTCATTCATAGAATTTGCTACAACATTTTCGTATGACAGTGTGGTCTTATTTGTAAGTAAAGTTACTGCTACTACTTACTTCATCAAGAATTCTAATTGCATCATATCACCCTGATAAAGGGTGGACAGCTCTGGTTCATTTAAATAAACTTGACATTTATCCAGGGTCCATTCACATCGAATCTTTGGGTCAATTTCAATATCGCCATCCATCACATAACCATATTGGGCGCCAATTAAGATGTTCACGTATGTATGTTTTATTAGAATATTCTTTACACATTAAATTCACTTGCGTTGCCTTTATTAAAATGTTCCTAGTATATTGAGTTAACTAATTTTTAATAGAACAGTGTTGGCTTGTTTGTTCGGGATACCATAGTATGTTGTTGTTGCAAAATGGTCAGGCTTAATCCCTTTATTGTTGTTTTTATAAAAACAACGTTTGTTTATTAGTGGATAACGATGGTAATATTAACCAGGAGGTAAGACGGGGAATACCTAGGTTTCGGAAAGAGCGGAAAGATTGTCAGGCTTAACAACAACAAAATACTATGGTATCCCGAACAAAAAAACCAACACTGTTATTTTAATAGACATGGCACGGTCGGTCGACAAAGGGGTTTTTATTGTCGGCCGGGCCGAACTTTGAATGAAGTCCACCATTTGGGACGATTTAGGAAATTTTCAAAAAAAAAAAAAATAAAATAGATAAATAAATAAATAAAAACCAATTCTATTAAAGTCTTAAAAATTCCAAATATCAAAAAAAATGTGGCTAAAACAATCATAATACCAAATATTGGGGGTACCGTTATATGGGGCCGACATAGTGGACCGATATAGCCCATCGTCGAACTTGACCTGGCTGCAGACAAAAGACAGAACTGTGCACAATATTAGCTTCATATCGGAATTTGTTTTGGCTGTAGCATGATTACAACAGGCGCACGTCTTTGAATTTTACGCTGATCAAGAATATAGATACTTTGTTGGGTCTAAAATGATTATTTCGATGAGTTACAAATGGAATGACGAACTTAATATACCCTACATACTATGTATGGCGGAGGGTATAAAAACAAAATAAACATGTAAAAAAGCTATAAGTTCGGAAGGGCTGAACTTTGAATACCTTCCACCACTTGGAACGAATTTGCCAATTTCAAAAAAAAAAAGATAAATAAATAAATAAATAAATAAATAAACTCCGCTTAATAATTCTGTCAAGATCTTAAAAATACCGAATGTAGCATAGGCAACCTTTGCCATAATGTATTACAATATTCACATGCGAAACTTTCTCCACGTAACAGCATCAACAAATAACAACACACAAGTGTTAAGCCGCTCAGCAAAAACAAAGTTTTCACCCCCCTTTTCGTCGCTTTTGCGTCTTCTGCTGCACTATACAAACAGCCCTTTGTTATAAAATATGTGAGAGCGCTATTGTTACGCTCTGTGTCACAAAAATGTTCTCTCACCCGTTAAAAAATATGTTCTAACATAAAAAATATGTTTGAACCCAAACAATTAAAATTTAAATATGTTACAAAATGTTGCAAACACATATATATTTCGTCTCAAGTTTGCATCCAAATATATATTTGTTTGCAAGCAGCCCCGAATATATACATACTTCGATCCAAACATATTTCGAAAGTGTATTTTTCTGCGTATAGAAATAAGTTATAACAGCCAGATTTGTATTTTTGCTAGTTGTTGTGCTAGTTGTTCCTAATACCGGCTGATGTTTTACTGTAGCTGGTGTTTCCCTTCAATACTAACCCTCCATGGTGCGGACTATGAGGTGTACGCGCTTCCTACGTATTTCGAGGTGGCCCCCTCGGTCGGCGTTGGCGATCGAACGAAAAAAAAACCTTTTATAGGTTTTTATATAATTCTTCGAAGCACCTGTATCAATAAGCTATTTTAGGTTTTCCCTGCTACGTTTCATTCTATGAATGTTTGCAGGGAGCTGTTACTAAAAGTGTATCTTGCAAACTCAAACTGCTCATCGATTACGATATCGTCTGCCTCGGTCTCCCCCACCTGATGGTAGTCTTGATCATACTCGGACTCATCTATGAGAAAAAAAGATTTGTCCTCTGAAGCTTTGGCCCAGTATATATTGCAAATTTGATTATTTTTCAAATGATTGTTGTAGGATTCGATTTTGATCAATTGCTTCTAGGGTATACCATTGACGACTGCTTGAATTTTGTTGATTGTGTGAACCTTGCAGATTCCTCTACCTTCATGGGTTCTACTGAATAATATTCATTCTTTTTGAAATGACCTGGACTTCCTTTCTTATTCTGGACGTGTGATGAATGTACTTCACCATTTATGTCTATCCTTATTTTCGCGTGATTTTGCAAAGTTGAGACAAAAACGCACCTTTCCCGGTTTGACTCAAACTCTTGGGCTAATGTGAAGTAATATCGGGACGAAATGCAGAAAATAATACATTGCTTAAGACTTTTTTGGTGCCGGAGATGAAAACGCATATTTTTCATTCATAGAATTTGCTACAACATTTTCGTATGACAGTGTGGTCTTATTTGTAAGTAAAGTTACTGCTACTACTTACTTCATCAAGAATTCTAATTGCATCATATCACCCTGATAAAGGGTGGACAGCTCTGGTTCATTTAAATAAACTTGACATTTATCCAGGGTCCATTCACATCGAATCTTTGGGTCAATTTCAATATCGCCATCCATCCCATAACCATCTTGGGCGCCAATTAAGATGTTCACGTATGTATGTTTTATTAGAATATTCTTTACACATTAAATTCACTTGCGTTGCCTTTATTAAAATGTTCCTAGTATATTGAGTTAACTAATTTTTAATAGAACAGTGTTGGCTTGTTTGTTCGGGATACCATAGTATGTTGTTGTTGCAAAATGGTCAGGCTTAATCCCTTTATTGTTGTTTTTATAAAAACAACGTTTGTTTATTAGTGGATAACGATGGTAATATTAACCAGGAGGTAAGACGGGGAATACCTAGGTTTCGGAAAGAGCGGAAAGATTGTCAGGCTTAGTGACCATCTTGCAACAACAAAATACTATGGTATCCCGAACAAAAAAACCAACACTGTTATTTTAATAGACATGGCACGGTCGGTCGACAAAGGGGTTTTTATTGTCGGCCGGGCCGAACTTTGAATAAAGTCCACCATTTGGGACGATTTAGGAAATTTTCAAAAAAAAAAAATAAAAGAGATAAATAAATAAATAAAAACCAATTCTATTAAAGTCTTAAAAATTCCAAATATCAAAAAAATGTGGCTAAAACAATCATAATACCAAATATTGGGGGTACCGTTATATGGGGCCGACATAGTGGACCGATATAGCCCATCGTCGAACTTGACCTGGCTGCAGACAAAAGACAGAACTGTGCACAATATTAGCTTCATATCGGAATTTGTTTTGGCTGTAGCATGATTACAACAGGCGCACGTCTTTGAATTTTACGCTGATCAAGAATATAGATACTTTGTTGGGTCTAAAATGATTATTTCGATGAGTTACAAATGGAATGACGAACTTAATATACCCTACATACTATGTATGGCGGAGGGTATAAAAACAAAATAAACATGTAAAAAAGCTATAAGTTCGGAAGGGCTGAACTTTGAATACCTTCCACCACTTGGAACGAATTTGCCAATTTCAAAAAAAAAAAAAAAATAAATAAATAAATAAACTCCGCTTAATAATTCTGTCAAGATCTTAAAAATACCGAATGTAGCATAGGCAACCTTTGCCATAATGTATTACAATATTCACATGCGAAACTTGAAAAAAGAAATCGGTGATACTGAATGTAGGGAGGAAACATTATATGGGGGCTATACCACAACGTGTACCTGCATATACTATTTTCTGTCATAGGCTGTTGTATCCATTACGCACACCTAATACCAAATTTGAAACAATTCCGGTGGAAAATGTTGATAAAATCATCAAAATACAGGATATTGGGATGTGCCTTTATATGGTTGCTATACGAAGACGTGAACCTATACAGAGAATTTTCTGTCTTAGTCTGTAGCATCCATTACAAACATCAAATGTCAAATTTCAAACTAAAGATGTCGGAAATAGCATCAACTTTTAAAATAAGTTCGAATTGGTCACCTTTGTCTCGAATTATGGCCTTCAAACGGCCAATAAAAACGTCACACGCTGCCCGAATGTTGTTTTGCGGTATTTTGGTCCGTTCCCGGCGAAGCGCTTCCTTGAGGTAATTGACACTTTGGTATTTTAAGTGCCAACCTTGCTTTCGAAAATACTCCAGACAAGATAGTCCAACGGATAGGTTTCCTGAGATTTTGATGGCCATTGTGCGCTGAAAATGAAGCGAGGAACCTCACCAAGGCTTTAATACAACCTTCAGAATATTTTCGCGATAATATTCATCATGTATTCCGATGCTACGGTCAATTAATATGTTTCCTTATCGGAGAAAACAAAATTCGTCAATTCACCACTTTCGCCAAAGCGAAGCAACTCTTTAGCTCTTTTGAGGCATTTTCTTTCTGTTGCACTTTTTTGAATTTCAATGGCTTTACCCCGAGCTCATTTTTCAATATTTGCCGAATGGAATATTGCGATATATTCAGCTCACGAGCCATTTTTCGGCCACTGCGATGCGGGTTTCGATCAAGTCGCTTCATTACTCTTCGAACCATTTCTGCTGATGTTGCTGTTTTCTTCCGTTCACTTCGTTGAAGTCGAGCTACGCTACCAGTATCACGGTAAAGAGCGATGGTACGAGACACAAAAGATTTATTCACATTTAAATGCTGGAGTGCTCTAACGATAGCCACTTGTGGTTTTCCAGACAAATAATAAGAAATCATACTATCACGCTTGAATTCCATCACGAATAACTTTTTTTTTGGAAATTTCTCATAAAAATGCTTTTGTACGCTTGTAAACAATATAATGGGCTGTCAGTGGAATACTTGTAATAGTTGTCGGATAAGTGACTTAGAAATGACAGCGGTCTGAAGTTGTTGTTTTTCATCTCAGCCTGTATGAGTTTCATATTGTAATGATACGGAAACATAAATAAAGTTACAAAGTTATTGAAGAAAATCCATTAAATACAGAACAATTTTAAGTTATCGTAGCTGCAATTGTGTTAAAAGATGTAAAATATAACACACTAATGAAACTATTAATAAACACCACTGGATTGAAAATAATCACACTGTAATTGATAAAACAATATATGAACAAGTAAAAAAGCAGTAAGTTCGGCCGGGCCGAACTTTGAATACCCTCCACCATTTGGAACGAATTAGAAAATTTTCAAAAAAATAAAATCCAATAAAAACTTTTTTAATATCTTTAAAATATCTAATATAGAAAGGTGTCGATATATGGGGGGATATTACGATATTGTGGACCTATAAAGACAAATCTATGTCTGCGTGTAAAGTACTCACAAGGAACTCCATGTATGGATTTTCAGATAATTCCATTGGAAAAAGTGGCTAAAATTATCAAAATACCGAATATAGGGGAGTACCGTTATATGGGGGATATACGATATTGTGGACCTATATAGACAATTCCGTTTCAGGGGTAAAGTGTTCACAAAGAACTCCGTGTGTGGTTTTTCAGACGATACGATTGGAAAATGTGGGTCAAATCATAAAATACCGAATATCGGGAGGTACCTTTATATGGGGGATATACGATATCGTAGACCTGTATAGACAATTCTCTCTCAGGGGGTTAGGTACTCACAAGGAACTACTTGTGCCAATTCCATTGAAAAGCGTGGCTAACATCATCAAAATACCGAATATCGGGGGTACAGTTATATGGGGGATATACGATATCGTGGACCTATATAGACAATTCTTTTTGAGGAGGTAAAATGCCCACAAGGGACTCCTTTTGTGGAATTTCAGACAATTCCATTGAAAAATGTGGCTACAATCATCAAAATACCGAATATCGGGGGTACCGTTACATGGGGGCTATACGATATTGTGGACCTAAATAGATAATTCTCTGCCGAGGTATAAAGTACCCACAAGGAACTCTTTGTGTGGAATTTCAGACAATTCCGTTGAAAAATGTGGGTAAAATAATTAAAATACCGAATATCGGGGGGTACCGTTATATGGGGGCTATACGATATTTTGGACCTATATAGATAATTCTCTGCCGAGGTATAAAGTACCCACAAGGAACTCCTTCTGTGGAATTTCAGACAATTCCGTTGAAAAATGTGGGTAAAATCATCGAAATACCGAATATCGGGGGGTACCGTTACATGGGGGCTATACGATATCGTGGACCTGTATGGACAATTCTCTGCCGAGGTATAAAGTACCCAAAAGGAACTCCCTGTGTGGATTTTTAGACAATTCCGTTGAAAATGTGGGTAAAATCATCAAAATACCGAATATCGGGGGATACCGTTATATGGAGGATGTATGATATCGTGGACCTGTATAGACAATTCTCTCTCAGGGGTAAATTACTCGCAAGGAACCACTTGTGTGGATTTTAAGACAATTCCATTGAAAAATGTGGCTAACATCATCAAAATACCGAATATCGGGGGTACCGTTATATGGGGGCTATACGATATCGTGGACCGATATAGCCCATCTTCGAACTTGACCTGCCTGCAGACAAAAGAGAGATCTGTGCAAAATTTAAACTTCCTATCTTAATTCGTTTAGACTGTAGCGTGATTACAACAGACGGACAGACGGACGGACAGGGCTAAATCGTCTTAGAATTTTACGCTGATCAAGAATATATATACTTTGTTGGGTCTAAAATGATTATTTCGATGAGTTACAAACGGAATGACGAACTTAATATACCCTCCATACCTTTTTTGATGGAGGGTATAAAAAGAAATCACAAAAATTATATACAATGGTTTCATATCTTTGTTTTACTGCGTTCGATGAATTCGCCAAATACGCAGCAATGGAAGAATTAACAGATAAAACTGCATACCAATCCGCAAAATGCATGATAAAGGGCAAGATCACAAACTATATGCTTAAACAACATGCATACGTTGAAGAACGTTCAGTGGAAATGCATTACATGAGGTTGTACACCACATCGAGAGCACCTTCGATACGAAGATATATACACTGGCAGTATGCATTGATATCGAAACCGCTTTCAACAACGTCAGCACAGATACACTCATCCAGTCCGTGGTCAATTTCCGGGTCGACCTAGATAAACAATATGCTAAGCAATAGATGGATAAGTTATGGGCTATATGATGTTAGCATAAAGGAAAAATATGGTCAAGGAATTTCACAGGGAGGGATTTTGTCACCCCGAGTCGACTCTGAAACTTACATACAAATGGGCCAAACCGAGGTATTAACGTTAACCCAGAAAAAAATGACATATGTATTTTCACTAGGAAAATAAAACTGAGGCACTTCGATGAACCGGTCTTCCTGAACAAGTCAATCAATATTTCCAATAGGTTAGGTTGAAAAGAGGGGCGAAGCAATTCGTTGTGCTAGACTAAGGGTTTTTTTTTGAAGAAGACGTGCATTTTACAGTTCGTTATATTTGAAATTCAGTTGCCTTTATGAAATTTCTTAACTGTGTTATGTTTGTAGTGTGCATTGGTGTGATATGAAGAAAATATTTAAAATTTGCATCAAATGAATTCCTGAGGCTTAGCATACATATTTCCTCAGCCTTATTGCTCGCCGTTTGGGGTGGGATCTTGCCAAAATTCATTTGTATGTTCTGCCAACTACCAGTTAAATTTTTTTATGTATGCTCAAAAAGAAAAAAAAACAATAAGCCAAATATAGAATTTAGAAGAAATTCATTACTAAAGAAAGACCAGTATAAACAAGGATCTGTTGTCCTGAAAGTATAGAGAAAGAATTGCTTACGTTCACCATATATCGATTAAATGCCATGTTAAGATGATATGACATGGACAGCCCACCCATCCTGTTTACTAACTTAATCCAAGAAGGAAAACCCTCACACAACATCATAGTAAACCCACAATCAGTCACCCTATTTAACTCAGCCGAACCCTTTTTGTAAAATCAAACTCGAAAAAATTATCTACTCCATATTAATATGAACAATAATTTTATTAAAATAAGAAAATTCCATTTGTTTATAATTCAGAAAAAAAAATTAACTATACCTAATAGGAATGAAATACAGCGTTAAATTAGCTATCTCAAAATATAAATTTACACTAAACATTTTGCAAAAGCTAGATATGTACAAGTATTAATATAAAGAAGAAAATTATTGCCAAGAATTTTTTTATATCGAAATCGAAGACTATTTTTCATTAAATATAAAGCAATCAATTAAATAAATAATAAAAATTTATAAATATAAACAAAAAAAAATTAATAACAATTATAACATGCAATGAGAATCTGAATCAGAGTAGTTGGTGAAACAATCAATGTTAGCAAAAAAATATGTTAACACACAAAACGAAATGTACATCGGTTTGTGTGTTTCTTTTTTTTCTTTTGTACTTTTTAACTTCTGTTAGGTCGTTCAACCCGACCAACAGCAAAATGTTAAGCACTGTTAATATCAATGATCTTTTACAGATTTCTTTTGTACTTGTTTGAATATAATTACTTTGAATTTTACTAAACCAAATATAAAAATTATGTAAAATGGGACTAATTGTATGGATATGCTGTAATATTTACTTATTAATTAAAATTATGGCAAAATAAAACCAACTGGTTGTAATGGTAAAAGTTTGAAAAGCAGTGCTTCTCAAACTTTGACACTGAATGTAATTAGTTAACAGCAGAACTGATGCGTTAACATTGGTTGCTACCAGTACAGAAAATATGAATGACAGGAAATGGAAAATTGAACGAGCAACAGGAAAATCCTTTAAATATTCACCAGTAATTAATTTAATGAGTTTCAATAAATTAATTACGATCAAAACAATATTAAATATTATTAAATAAAGAAACTTTAATGTTAATATTTTCTGGAGAGGAATAACGGTGCGCTCTCAGTAAGTGGTTACCTTGCTTTGCTTGTTCAATTTTAACATGTTTCTCACTTACTTGGATTGTGACAGAATTCCCTCGTTGAAAGGCCTTTCGATGGGGTGATCAGCAAACTCCAATTCAGAGAATATAGTAAGAGTAGAGTATGTACCAGAATAGATTGGCATCCATGTAACTTTATATTTATACTAACACAATTCTTATATTGGTTTGTTTTATATTGTGCTTCTTTTAAAATCTTTTTACTATTTTAATCAATTTTTTTATGTTTGACGGTCAATTTCAACATTTTTTCTCAACACATAATCTTTTCTGTTATTTATATTGTTTCACTACCGTCTGTTTCAGATCTCACACTGCCTGATAGAACCAACAACAATTATTTTAACATTAACCTTGACAATAATTGAGAGAACAAATATATAAAAGCACATGCAAATTATTTTAATATTTATATATCGTAAGTTTTGGATGTTCTTCCACACAACGGATTCAGGCAAATGATTTGTTTTTTTTCGTTTAATATTATTAACTCTTTTACTGGCACTGAGTGATTTCTTTATATAAAGTACGTCGATCACAATACCACTTCACCAACTACATGAATAGCACTGAGTAAGGCGATGGTAGAAGTTCTCACTAGACTGTCGATCCATAATGCGAAAATTCATGGAATTGGAGAATAAGGTGTTCTAAAGATAAGGAGGAGGGGACACAAGGGTAGGAATTAGAAAACACATAGAAATGATGACACAATGAACACTGAACCTTACCCGTGATTAAAGAAGGCAAATAGTATGGCATTGCCAGGAATAGTTCTGGGTGAAAAAGACAATTCCTCAATATTCTTGAAGCAAAAAAAATCAACCAGGACGAAATTTATCCTCCTCAGGTATAGAACGCCTCCTTCTGGCACAAAATTAAGGAAATTTGCACAGATGGGTAAAAAAAAGCCGCCAAAGAATTTCTATTGTGCAACCAAAATTAATAGTTGGATCAACTCCTCACAATGGCTCCAAAAGGCTTGTGCTTAGGTGCGTGGTTGGAAGAAACTGCGCAAGATGTCTTCCTAATTACCCTATTTTGTAACCTCGGATGATACGCTGCTACAAAATGCCAAAACTAATACCAGTAAAAAATTCCAAAATTAAATATGTCTACTTTCTATGTATGTATATATTCCCCACAACAACGAAAATATCCTCTATGATCCTCGTATGTGTGCTTGAGTGAGATTAGAAAAACAAGCGAGTAGAAAATCCTAAATTTTCTAGTAGCTCTGAAGGGGAAATTATAGCATCAACTTAACGAGTAGAACGAAAAAAATACTATGTTGCTGCTAGCTAGAAAATAGACTTTTGCCTTCAAACGCTTATTCACATGTAAATCAAGATAAAATTAAACTAAATACAATTTGAGTTTCGAATATGATGAGACAAAGAAAATAAATAAATAAGAAATAAAAAAAAATAGATAAAAAACAACAGCCCCAACCAGGAATAGAACTCAAGTCTCCGGAACCATACGCCGACACACTACCCTCATGCCACCGATAGCATACAAGCAGTGATATGTAAACAACATCAAGCGGACAGTGCCCAACATGCAAATCGTCGATGTAAAGATAACATAGCTAAGTCACTACAAATAAAGAAGAAGAAGACCTCATAAAGAAAAATCTATAAATAAATAAAAGACACTGCAGAAGCAACCGAACTAGCAATGTTAACTTACATTTAATGAAACATTTGAAATAAATCAGCCCTGTCCAATCTTCTGTTTAGTGAGTGCCAATAATAAACATAAGTGAAGTACATTTCTAAATTTACATACATGCGCCACTACAAATACCCCCCGCCAAAATCAGGCTTAAGGGCCTAAATGGACATTAAGACTGATCCCGCATGTATCCTTTATTCATTGACGCATATCCTTAGCATGATACGTCCCGATCAGTTTGCCTTGGAGATCCTCCAACTCATAATAGCAGGTGCCAATTTTTCTTCGAACCCTACATTTAATAAAGGTTGGAGCTAATTTAGCATTGTACCCTTTTTCAAAATTGCTTTGGCTGAAGTTTCTTCGATAGACTTCCTGGCCAACATTATACGAAACCACCCTTGCCCTCAAATTGTACTGCCTCTCGTTACGCTCCTGTTGTTTCCTCATTACCTCAGCTGCCTTAGACCTTACTATATCAAATGTATCATGCCGATTGAAATTCATGGATCTGTCCTCCAGAGAATTAAGGTTCCGCAATAATTTATAGGTCGACGCATTGGTCACCATGTGCTGACCAAATGCCATAAAATACGGAGAAGTTCCAATAGACGTATGAAGAGTTGATCTTAGGGCACATGCTATGTGGCTTAAATTCACATCCCAGTCCGTCTGGTTAGGTTTCACATATGCCTTAATGGCCGAGATGACAGATCTATTTACCCTCTCTGAAGCATTTGCCTGTGGCGAATGCACAGCAGTATATATATGAGAAATTTTATAGAAATCCAAAAGTTCATTAAACTTTTTAGCTTTAAATTGAGTTCCATTGTCGGATACTATACTTTCGGGAACACCAAAGGTATGAAATAAGTCTTGCTCCATGTACTTAATAACTACATCCGCTGTAAATTTCCGCACAGGGTGAAGAAATGCAAATTTCGAAAAGTGGTCAAGTACTATGAATATGCCAATGTTTCCCAATTTCGACCTAGGGTAGGGTCCTATAAAATCAATGTAGAGTCTTTGAAAAAATCTATGGGTTACACCAGTATCTCCCATAGGAGGCTTCATTGTTACATTGGGATATTTAGTGCTCTTACACACATCGCAGGCATTGATATAGTTCTTCACATCTGAAACCAAATTTGGCCAAAAATAATACCTTCGGATCCGCTCTAAGGTTTTATGTATGCCGCTATGGGAGGACAGGGGGTTGTCGTGGTGTTTCTCCAAAACCTCGGAAACCATACTAGGAGGAATCCACAACTTCCACGCCAAATCATCTAGCACAGGATCGCCAACAGCATGGACCGTTCTCCTGTACAGAAAACCATCAATAATTTTTAAATCAGGAGTTGCATTAATATTCTTTTTAACCTTATTCAGGAGCTCCTTATACTCTTCGGAGGAGAAATGCGGGGATTTTAAATCTACAAATACACCACGACCATTATCGATCTCAGACACAAATAAGATTCCCGACAGATCATCCGTGTTGGCACGCGAAAGCGCATCAGGAACTATATTCTGCGACCCTTTCCTATGTTCAATTCTAAACCGATACCCTTGAAGTTTTAAGGCCCACCTAGCCAGCCTGGTGCTTAAGTCAGATTGGGACATGAGCCACTTAAGAGAAGCGTGGTCAGTTATGACCGTGAACTCATGTCCCTCGACATAAGCTCTGAACTTTTTAATGCATAGCATTGCTGCTAAGCATTCTTGTTCGGTGACACTATAGTTGCGTTGGGCTTGGTTGAGTTTCTTAGACATAAATGCTATTGGAAACTCATCACCCTCCGCATTCTTTTGCACCAAAACTCCTCCTATACCTGTCTTGCTTGCATCACAGTGTATAAAGAACGGCTGTGAGAAGTCAGGACTATGCAACACAGGGGCTGTGCTTAGAATGGACTTTAATTCTTCGAAGGCATTTTGGGCCTCAGGGGACCAACGAAATTTCCGATTATTTTTCAAAAGATCTGTCAAAGGGCTAGAAGTTGCAGCATAGTTCCTAATGAACTTCCGGTACCAACCAGACATACCTAAAAATCGCCGGATTTGCTTGACGGATCTGGGTATTGGGAAGTCGGTTATAGCCGAAATTTTATCAGGGTCTGTACGGATTGTGCCCTCACCAACGACATGTCCTAAATATCGAACCTCTTTTCTACAGAACTTGCTTTTCTCGACATTAATGGTTAAACCTGCCATCCGGAGACACCTCGCCACTTCCTTAAGTACCTCAATATGTCTTTCCAAGGTGGGAGATACTACTAAGAGATCATCCAGGTAGACCAAAACCTCAGTCCTGAGAGACGCTGGTATCACTTTATCCATGAGTCTACACATGGTTTGTGGGGCGTTACATAACCCAAATGGCATGACTTTAAACTGATACAAAGGTCTCCCAGGAACTGTGAATGCAGTCTTACCTTTCGATGATTCATCTAGCGGTATCTGCCAAAATGCATCCTTAAGATCAAGACTTGTTATGTACTCTGCCTTAGGCAGACGGCTCAATATACCTTCTATATGAGGTAGCGGATAGGCGTCACCTTCAGTAACGGCGTTAAGTTTCCTGCTGTCTAGACATAAGCGATTTTTACCTGGCTTCCTATGCAAAACAATAGGCGAAGACCAGGGACTTGAGGATTCCTCTATCACACCCATAGATATCATACGATCAAGCTCTTCGTATATCAGTTTCTCAATCGCCGGAGAGACGGGGAAATGTCGCTGTTTTATAGGTGTTGCATCACCTGTATTTATCGAATGCGAAATTAAATTCGTTTTCCCCAGACCCTCTTTCGCGAATGATGGAAACTGACCTATGACTATTTGAAGCTGATATTTCTGTTCCATCGTTAGTTGCTTCTGATCTGAGGAGATACAACCTTCAATTAGTTGGAGTTCAAAATTGCAGATATCGGATGAAAGTACAGAAGGAAGCAGGCCATACAATTTCCAAAAATCCATACCTAAAATCAAATTTTGAGACAAGCTCGGGACTACATAGATTGTTATTGGCAAACTCTTTCCTCTAAAAACTACATCAGTCGTAAAGACACCAACAATATTTTGTGGTTTTCCATCGGCAGTTTTTACGGTGGTATTCAATTTCTTGTATGGATGATTTGATGATAGAAAATCAACAGCAGCCTGTGACCCTAGACACGTTACCGAAGCTCCTGTATCCAACAGACCCATCATAACTTTGCCTAATATTTGTACCTCCGCATAGGGTCGAACATCTCCCGGACTTTCCAGAATAGAAACGATGAAATTGGTTTTCATTGACTTAACAGACTTCCAAAAGTTTTTCATTCTTCTGCTCGAACGGGTAATTTTTGGTTCCTCATTAAAAATTCTCTGTCTGGTTTTCATATAATTCTCTAATCTGACATGGAGTGGTATAATGGGACGAGGTTCAAATCGGACGGATGACGGATTTGGATGTAACGAGATCTCCTTTCGAATATCTTGGCTTGAAAGATTTAAGTCTTTGGAGGGACTATCACAATGACCAGTGACACGCTTTAATAATTTTATGCATTTTGGGAAGACTGTTGAGGTATCATTTGTTTCCGTGCACTTCTCAGTGCCGGAGCTATGAAGTTTTTTGATTCAGCAC
The DNA here is from genome assembly GCF_030504385.1 of Musca domestica. Classification (NCBI taxonomy): domain Eukaryota; kingdom Metazoa; phylum Arthropoda; class Insecta; order Diptera; family Muscidae; genus Musca; species Musca domestica. The sequence goes on along the minus strand of NW_026712115.1, from coordinate 18,390,738 downwards.
ATATTTTGCAGTTGGGTTTATAAATTTGAGGAGTGCCACATCCGTAGCAAAACACTGTGCGTTCGGCTAAGCATTCCTGATACCTATGCCCAGGTTTCCTGCAGTTCCAACATACAAGAGAAATTTCAGAAATTTCTTCCACTTCTAAAAGATCATTATCATCGGACCCCGTCAACTCCACTTCAGCCGCCCTCTTGGGAACACAATTATTCCTAGAACCCGAAAAACCCTGCCTTCGTCCAACATCCTGAAGAAAAAATTCTCTCCTACGGCATATTTCTCTTAATTGGCTTACCGAACTAATAGTCATGTTAAGAATTTCATGTTGTATATCGGGCTGTAAATTTCTTCGCAAAATCTCTACCAGAGTCTTATCATCCAGAGGCCTATCCAGTCTGTCAACTAAATCAATCACTGACTCATAAAAATTGTCAAACGGTTCGTTGGGTTTTTGTTTCCGATCCCTATAATCAATGTCTGTCCTTGAGTCGCGATATTGCTCTCTCAGGGCTTTGCAAAGATCGGTCCAATGAACCTCACGAACAGTACGGTGAAAGCGCCAATACCAATCGCTTGCTTTCCCTTCGAACAATGCGCTAGCGCTGCGACACAAAATCTCAAAATCGCCACAAAGTGTTTGCTTGGTCAGAGCTTCCACTCTATATATAAAACTGTCAACTGGCAAACTCGCTGAAGCACCACTAAACTTTATTCTCCAATTCGCAATGATCTGACTGACTTTATCAGGACGATTCGCTAAATCAGAATTTGAATTTGGAAAGCTAATACGTGACCTGTTTATAGAATTGCCATTAGGACTTTCATTTACCAAACCATTGTTTATCTGATTGCTATTCGCAGGAGGCAACCCTAACAACTGCTCTAGAGTCCTTTGCTCCACATCATACACATTGGGAATGGGTGCATTGTTTCGATTTACCACCGGAGAAGAGGCAGTAGCAACCTGGGGAACATTACTAATATTTAATCGAGCTAAGCTCGCTTCTACACTCTTTTTGACCAAAGAAGTTATCTGATTTGAAATTGACTCCAAAATCTGAGTTTGCTGATTGCTAACGACCGACGTTACCATATCTCTGACACTTTCAATTGTTAAAACCGGGGGCGAAGAGGATGTACTAGCAGAAGGATTTGAATCTGAATTCGTTTCCTCAGTTCGGTTAGCGTCAAAATTCTTTGCCTTTGATGAAGACCTGGTTTTAATTGAAGTAGATGATTTTTGAGAAACAGCCTGAGTTGGTGGTTTAGGATCACTAATTATTTTGGAACCACATACCGGACAATCCGCATGGGTCTTGATATAATTGGTAATGCAGATCTTATGAAACGAATGTCGACAAATGGTTTCAGATAATGCAGATGGATTCAAGATAGGAGACTTACAAATCTTACAAATCAATGCATCTGTAACACTCGCGGCTCCAGCCGTAGACAAATCATCGGAGCTTCTGTCAAGAGGCATAACGATTTAATAACTGATTTTTTCCAAAATATACTAAAACAATATTACAAAAAAAAATACAAAAAAAAATATTTCACCACAAGGTATGTTTGAAACTATAAATAACAAGTTCGATTTTAACTGGGGAACGGAAAATTAATATAGAGTGAGGAATTATAATAATTATCAAAAGTATGGAAAACGTAACAAGTTGTAAGCAGAAGAAATATTAAAGAAAAAGTAGTGGACCACAGATAAAGATAGAACATTACGATGGTTAAAAATCTCATCAATAAAATTTAATAATTCCGATCGCAAAAAAAAGAACAGCAGCAAAGTCCATTTGTTTTTAAAGATTGAAGTCAGACTCAAACATCAGTCCAAGAACTAAATTCATTCAACCTCCTAACAAAGGAATCGACTACCGGAAGACAAGAGATAGATAACCCAATTCCTGGTAATATAAGTTAGCCATAATGCCTTCAACTCATAAAAATTCCATCGAAATTTGGTTATCCAACAAGAAAAATGGAAGTATATATAAAAATAATAGAAAACTAAATGAAAACAGGACTCGAGTGAAAAGAAACTACGATATTAATATATCAAGATGATTAATCAGTTTTTAAAGAAAATATTTTTATCTCACTCGGGCCCCACGTTGGGCGCCAAAAACTGTAGTGTGCATTGGTGTGATATGAAGAAAATATTTAAAATTTGCATCAAATGAATTCCTGAGGCTTAGCATACATATTTCCTCAGCCTTATTGCTCGCCGTTTGGGGTGGGATCTTGCCAAAATTCATTTGTATGTTCTGCCAACTACCAGTTAAATTTTTTTATGTATGCTCAAAAAGAAAAAAAAACAATAAGCCAAATATAGAATTTAGAAGAAATTCATTACTAAAGAAATACCAGTATAAACAAGGATCTGTTGTCCTGAAAGTATAGAGAAAGAATTGCTTACGTTCACCATATATCGATTAAATGCCATGTTAAGATGATATTACATGGACAGCCCACCCATCCTGTTTACTAACTTAATCCAAGAAGGAAAACCCTCACACAACATCATAGTAAACCCACAATCGGTCACCCTATTTAACTCAGCCGAACCCTTTTTGTAAAATCAAACTCGAAAAAATTATCTACTCCATATTAATATGAACAATAATTTTATTAAAATAAGAAAATTCCATTTGTTTATAATTCAGAAAAAAAAATTAACTATACCTAACAGGAATGAAATACAGCGTTAAATTAGCTATCTCTAAATATAAATTTACACTAAACATTTTGCAAAAGCTAGATATGTACAAGTATTAATATAAAGAAGAAAATTATTGCCAAGAATTTTTTTATATCGAAATCAAAGACTATTTTTCATTAAATATAAAGCAATCAATTAAATAAATAATAAAAATTTATAAATATAAACAAAAAAAAATTAATAACAATTATAACATGCAATGAGAATCTGAATCAGAGTAGTTGGTGAAACAATCAATGTTAGCAAAAAAATATGTTAACACACAAAACGAAATGTACATCGGTTTGTGTGTTTCTTTTTTTTCTTTTGTACTTTTTAACTTCTGTTAGGTCGTTCAACCCGACCAACAGCAAAATGTTAAGCACTGTTAATATCAATGATCTTTTACAGATTTCTTTTGTACTTGTTTGAATATAATTACTTTGAATTTTACTAAACCAAATATAAAAATTATGTAAAATGGGACTAATTGTATGGATATGCTGTAATATTTACTTATTAATTAAAATTATGGCAAAATAAAACCAACTGGTTGTAATGGTAAAAGTTTGAAAAGCAGTGCTTCTCAAACTTTGACACTGAATGTAATTAGTTAACAGCAGAACTGATGCGTTAACATTGGTTGCTATGTTAACACCAGCATATCCACACAACCAGTACAGAAAATATGAATGACAGGAAATGGAAAATTGAACGAGCAACAGGAAAATCCTTTAAATATTCACCAGTAATTAATTTAATGAGTTTCAATAAATTAATTACGATCAAAACAATATTAAATATTATTAAATAAAGAAACTTTAATGTTAATATTTTCTGGAGAGGAATAACGGTGCGCTCTCAATAAGTGGTTACCTTGCTTTGCTTGTTCAATTTTAACATGTTTCTCACTTACTTGGTTTGTGACAGAATTCCCTCGTTGAAAGGCCTTTCGATGGGGTGATCAGCAAACTCCAATTCAGAGAATATAGTAAGAGTAGAGTATGTACCAGAATAGATTGGCATCCATGTAACTTTATATTTATACTAACACAATTCTTATATTGGTTTGTTTTATATTGTGCTTCTTTTAAAATCTTTTTACTATTTTAATCAATTTTTTTATGTTTGACGGTCAATTTCAACATTTTTTCTCAACACATAATCTTTTCTGTTATTTATATTGTTTCACTACCGTCTGTTTCAGATCTCACACTGCCTGATAGAACCAACAACAATTATTTTAACATTAACCTTGACAATAATTGAGAGAACAAATATATAAAAGCACATGCAAATTATTTTAATATTTATATATCGTAAGTTTTGGATGTTCTTCCACACAACGGATTCAGGCAAATGATTTGTTTTTTTTTTTTCGTTTAATATTATTAACTCTTTTACTGGCACTGAGTGATTTCTTTATATAAAGTACGTCCACTTCACCAACTACATGAATAGCACTGAGTAAGGCGATGGTAGAAGTTCTCACTAGACTGTCGATCCATAATGCGAAAATTCATGGAATTGGAGAATAAGGTGTTCTAAAGATAAGGAGGAGGGGACACAAGAGTAGGAATTAGAAAACACATAGAAATGATGACACAATGAACACTGAACCTTACCCGTGATTAAAGAAGGCAAATAGTATGGCATTGCCAGGAATAGTTCTGGGTGAAAAAGACAATTCCTCAATATTCTTGAAGCAAAAAAAAATCAACCAGGACGAAATTTATCCTCCTCAGGTATAGAACGCCTCCTTCTGGCACAAAATTAAGGAAATTTGCACAGATGGGTAAAAAAAAGCCGCCAAAGAATTTCTATTGTGCAACCAAAACCAATAGTTGGATCAACTCCTCACAATGGCTCCAAAAGGCTTGTGCTTAGGTGCGTGGTTGGAAGAAACTGCGCAAGATGTCTTCCTAATTACCCTATTTTGTAACCTCGGATGATACGCTGCTACAAAATGCCAAAACTAATACCAGTAAAAAATTCCAAAATTAAATATGTCTACTTTCTATATATGTATATATTCCCCACAACAACGAAAATATCCTCTATGATCCTCGTATGTGTGCTTGAGTGAGATTAGAAAAACAAGCGAGTAGAAAATCCTAAATTTTCTAGTAGCTCTGAAGGGGAAATTATAACATCAACTTAACGAGTAGAACGAAAAAAATACTATGTTGCTGCTAGCTAGAAAATAGACTTTTGCCTTCAAACGCTTATTCACATGTAAATCAAGATAAAATTAAACTAAATACAATTTGAGTTTCGAATATGATGAGACAAAGAAAATAAATAAATAAGAAATAAAAAAAAATAGATAAAAAACAACAGCCCCAACCAGGAATAGAACTCAAGTCTCCGGAACCATACGCCGACACACTACCCTCATGCCACCGATAGCATACAAGCAGTGATATGTAAACAACATCAAACGGACAGTGCCCAACATGCAAATCGTCGCTGTAAAGATAACATAGCTAAGTCACTACAAATAAAGAAGAAGAAGACCTCATAAAGAAAAATCTATAAATAAATAAAAGACACTGCAGAAGCAACCGAACTAGCAATGTTAACTTACATTTAATGAAACATTTGAAATAAATCAGCCCTGTCCAACCTTCTGTTTAGTGAGTGCCAATAATAAACATAAGTGAAGTACATTTCTAAATTTACATACATGCGCCACTACATGTTATTTACAAAGGTCTGATTAAGGTCTGGTATGGAGTCGTTCCCTAAGAATTCTTCGTTTTTATCTCATCGGGATCGACCCATAAAATTTTTGGGGTTTTCCCTACACCTTCATTGTTCTAGACGTGACGCATTTAGCGGCACTGGATTGTCTACATTGGATTGGAATTAGCAACAATAAAGCTAATTCCCTCCCTGTTTTGGCGAGAGAGTTTGCTTTCTCGTTACACCTTACTCCCGTATGACCTGGTACCCATATAATGTGTACTGAGCCGTGTTGAGAGTAGTTGTTGATTGAATTTATACATTCCAAAACAGTTTTTGAAGTTACTTTTTTGGATGTTATAGCCCTTATAGCTGTCTTGCTCCCCGTTAGGACGTTTACAGTAGCCGGTCTCGTGTTGGCATTAAGCCAGTTCAGACGCTCTGCAATCGCCCGGACCTACGCTGGCAGGATCGTATTGTAATCGGGCAAGCGGACTTTGGTGGTTGTATCCTCGATAAAAAGTCCCAGTCCCGCTCTCTCCCCTAGCACTGAGCCGTCTGTATAACAACAGTTACCAGTCGGCGTTTGTGGTAAGAACCCGACGATCCAAGAGTCTCTGGTAGGGATTAATGTTTCACATGAGGCAGCTACAAAAGTTTCAGATATTCGGTCCGATACAAAATTTTCTGTAGGTTGTCCCGTTGTTACCTGTAAAAATGTTTGACGGTATGTAACGTGGTCTTTGTTTATCCACTAGTCCGTAGCCCTGAGCTTTAAGCCCGCTACGGCCGCTTCATACCGTATCCGAATATCTATTGGGTGCACAAATAGAATTGTCTCTAATGCACTAGTTGGTGTTGTCCTCGTTGCGCCCCAGATGCTTAAGCAGCATATTCGTTGGACTTTCTATAGTATTTTAATGTTGCATTTTTTATCCATAGCTGTACACCAGACTACCGATGCGTATGTTAGAACAGGTCTAATTACGCTTTTGAATAGCCAGTGTGTCATCTTTGGATTGAAACCCCATTTAGAGCCTATAGCCCTTTCACACGTTGCCCAACATCTATGAGCTTTGTTTTAAGTTTCCTATCTAGAATCACAACCAGATATTTTACCTTATTGTAAATTTTGTTTGTCTTGTTCAAGAAGACCGGTTCAACAACATGACCCAGTTTTCTTTTCCTAGTTAATAGACATATCTCAGTTTTTGCGGGTTAACGATAAAACCTCTCGGTCTGTCCCAGTTGTATGCAAGTTTCAAAGCCGACTAAGCCCTTCTGCACAACAAGTTATGGTTCTTTCCCCTCAGAAGTATTATAACGTCGTCTGCATAATATACTAGTTCAAAACCCTCATTAGCTAAAGACCTCAAAAGACTGTTAATGGTGCTAAGCCATTATATCTTTCCCTGTGGAGTTCCTTCACCAACTTTGTCCCTTATGTTAACGTCATATAGCCCAAAGCTTATCCATCTATTCCTTAGAATGTGGTTTATCCAGTCCCTTAGGGCTCGGTCGACCTAAAAATTATCTAAGGATTGGATGAGTGTATCTGTGCTGATGTTGTTGAATGGACCTTCGATGTCAATGCATACTGCTAGTGAATACATCTTCTTACAGAAGTTGCTCTCGATGTGGTGTACAACCTCATGTAATGCGGTTTCCACCTTACGTCCTTTAACGTATGCATGCTGTTTGTATTTAAGCATATCGTTTGCAATTGTGCTCTTAATCATGGTGTTGATTGTACGTTCCATGGTTTTGAGTAAGAACGATGTTAGACTTATCGTTCGAAAAAACTTGGGTATTGCGTAGTTTGCTTCACAGGTTTCGTTATAAAAGCTAACCTCGATTCCTGCCAGGCTTTAGGAGAATACGCTAACTTTAAGTTGGACAAAATAGGGTCCACTTCCTTTTGGAGCGAAGCCATTAAGACCATAACTGGTCCCGCTGCCTTAAACGGTTTGAAACTTCTGATGGCTTCCTTTACAATCGATTCATCAATTTTAGGTGCTTCCTCAGTCGCAATTCTCCTATCTTCCGATATATACATATGTGTCGTGATGCTCGGCGGGAAGTGTGTACTCGTCAGAAACCCTAAGGTTTCTTCTATTGTTTCCATCTTGTTACCCATATCATCCACCATTGTCTCGGCTTGTGTTTGTGTTTTTAAAAGAAACTTTTTAGTTCATAGTTTACTCTTGTAACTTGTACATCACAATCTGTCCTAATGAAATAAACTGAATTAAATTAAAACTCCAGACTTTGAGTATACAATATTGGTGTCAGAAGTAGACAGGCACGATGAATCAGGAGCAGTAGAATGCAGTTTTTGCTTCATTGGCGGATGCAATTCGTACGACTGTGACGGAGGCTGTTCAAACATCGCGGCAGCAGACATCAGAAGACATAAATACAACAAGACCGCCACGGCCAATAAAAACGTCACACGCTGCCCGAATGCTGCTTTGCGGTATTTTGGTCCGTTCCCGGCGTAGCGCTTCCTTGAGGAAATTGACACTTTGGTATTTTAAGTGCCAACCTTGCTTTCGAAAATACTCCAGACAAAATAGTCCAACGGATAGGTTTCCTGAGATTTTGATGGCCATTGTGCGCTGAAAATGAAGCGAGGAACCTCACCAAGGCTTTAATACACCCTTCAGAATATTTTCGCGATAATATTTATCATGTATTCCGATGCTACGGTCAATTAATATGTTTCCTTATCGGAGAAAACAAAATTCGTCAATTCACCACTTTCGCCAAAGCGAAGCAACTCTTTAGCTCTTTTGAGGCATTTTCTTTCTGTTGCACTTTTTTGAATTTCAATGGCTTTACCCCGAGCTCATTTTTCAATATTTGCCGAATGGAATATTGCGATATATTCAGCTCACGAGCCATTTTTCGGCCACTGCGATGCGGGTTTCGATCAAGTCGCTTCATTACTCTTCGAACCATTTCTGCTGATGTTGCTGTTTTCTTCCGTTCACTTCGTTGACGTCGAGCTACGCTACCAGTATCACGGTAAAGAGCGATGGTACGAGACACAAAAGATTTATTCACATTTAAATGCTGGAGTGCTCTAGCCACTTGTGGTTTTCCAGACAAATAATAAGAAATCATACTATCACGCTTGAATTCCATCACGAATAACTTTTTTTTTGGAAATTTCTCATAAAAATGCTTTTGTACGCTTGTAAACAATATAATGAGGTGTCAGTGGAATACTTGTAACAGTTGTCGGATAAGTGACTTAGAAATGACAGCGGTCTGAAGTTGTTGTTTTTCATCTCAGCCTGTATGAGTTTCATATTGTAATGATACGGAAACATAAATAAAGTTACAAAGTTATTGAAGGAAATCCATTAAATACAGAACAATTTTAAGTTATCGTAGCTGCAATTGTGTTAAAAGATGTAAAATATAACACACTATTGAAACTATTAATAAACACCACTGGATTGAAAATAATCACACTGTAATTGATAAAACAATATATGAACAAGTAAAAAAGCAGTAAGTTCGGCCGGGCCGAACTTTGAATACCCTCCACCATTTGGAACAAATTAGAAAATTTTCAAAAAAATAAAATCCAATAAAAACTTTTTTAATATCTTTAAAATATCTAATATAGAAAGGTGCCGATATATGGGGGGATATTACGATATTGTGGACCTATAAAGACAAATCTATGTCTGCGTGTAAAGTACTCACAAGGAACTCCATGTATGGATTTTCAGATAATTCCATTGGAAAAAGTGGCTAAAATTATCAAAATACCGAATATAGGGGAGTACCGTTATATGGGGGATATACGATATTGTGGACCTATATAGACAATTCCGTTTCAGGGATAAAGTGCTCACAAAGAACTCCGTGTGTGGTTTTTCAGACAATACGATTGGAAAATGTGGGTAAAATCATAAAATACCGAATATCGGGAGGTACCGTTATATGGGGGATATACGATATCGTAGACCTGTATAGACAATTCTCTCTCAGGGGGTTAGGTACTCAGAAGGAACTACTTGTGTTGAACTTAAGCCAATTCCATTGAAAAGCGTGGCTAACATCATCAAAATACCGAATATCGGGGGTACAGTTATAGGGGGGATATACGATATCGTGGACCTATATAGACAATTCTTTTTGAGGAGGTAAAATGCCCACAAGGGACTCCTTTTGTGGAATTTCAGACAATTCCATTGAAAAATGTGGCTACAATCATCAAAATACCAAATATCGGGGGTACCGTTATATGGGGGCTATACGATATTGTGGACCTATATAGATAATTCTCTGCCGAGGTATAAAGTACCCACAAGGAACTCTTTGTGTGGAATTTCAGACAATTCCGTTGAAAAATGTGGGTAAAATCATTAAAATACCGAATATCGGGGGGTACCGTTATATGGGGGCTATACGATATTTTGGACCTATATAGATAATTCTCTGCCGAGGTATAAAGTACCCACAAGGAACTCCTTCTGTGGAATTTCAGACAATTCCGTTGAAAAATGTGGGTAAAATCATCAAAATACCGAATATCGGGGGGTACCGTTACATGGGGGCTATACGATATCGTGGACCTGTATGGATAATTCTCTGCCGACGTATAAAGTACCCAAAAGGAACTCCCTCTGTGGATTTTCAGACAATTCCCTTGAAAATGTGGGTAAAATCATCAAAATACCGAATATCGGGGGATACCGTTATATGGGGGATGTACGATATCGTGGACCTGTATAGACAATTCTCTCTCAGGGGGTTAGGTACTCACAAGGAACTACTTGTGCCAATTCCATTGAAAAGCGTGGCTAACATCATCAAAATACCGAATATCGGGCGTACAGTTATATGGGGGATATACGATATCGTGGACCTATATAGACAATTCTTTTTGAGGAGGTAAAATGCCCACAAGGGACTCCTTTTGTGGAATTTCAGACAATTCCATTGAAAAATGTGGCTACAATCATCAAAATACCGAATATCGGGGGTACCGTTACATGGGGGCTATACGATATTGTGGACCTATATAGATAATTCTCTGCCGAGGTATAAAGTACCCACAAGGAACTCTTTGTGTGGAATTTCAGACAATTCCGTTGAAAAATGTGGGTAAAATAATTAAAATACCGAATATCGGGGGGTACCGTTATATGGGGGCTATACGATATTTTGGACCTATATAGATAATTATCTGCCGAGGTATAAAGTACCCACAAGGAACTCCTTCTGTGGAATTTCAGACAATTCCGTTGAAAAATGTGGGTAAAATCATCAAAATACCGAATATCGGGGGGTACCGTTACATGGGGGCTATACGATATCGTGGACCTGTATGGACAATTCTCTGCCGAGGTATAAAGTACCCAAAAGGAACTCCCTGTGTGGATTTTCAGACAATTCCGTTGAAAATGTGGGTAAAATCATCAAAATACCGAATATCGGGGGATACCGTTATATGGAGGATGTATGATATCGTGGACCTGTATAGACAATTCTCTCTCAGGGGTAAATTACTCGCAAGGAACCACTTGTGTGGATTTTAAGACAATTCCATTGAAAAATGTGGCTAACATCATCAAAATACCGAATATCGGGGGTACCGTTATATGGGGGCTATACGATATCGTGGACCGATATAGCCCATCTTCGAACTTGACCTGCCTGCAGACAAAAGAGAGATCTGTGCAAAATTTAAACTTCCTATCTTAATTCGTTTAGACTGTAGCGTGATTACAACAGACGGACAGACGGACGGACAGGGATAAATCGTCTTAGAATTTTACGCTGATCAAGAATATATATACTTTGTTGGGTCTAAAATGATTATTTCGATGAGTTACAAACGGAATGACGAACTTAATATACCCTCCATACCTTTTTTGATGGAGGGTATAAAAAGAAATCACAAAAATTATATACAATGGTTTCATATCTTTGTTTTACTGCGTTCGATGAATTCGCCAAATACGCAGCAATGGAAGAATTAACAGATAAAACTGCATACCAATCCGCAAAATGCATGATAAAGGGCAAGATCACAAACTATATGCTTAAACAACATGCATACGTTGAAGAACGTTCAGTGGAAATGCATTACATGAGGTTGTACACCACATCGAGAGCACCTTCGATACGAAGATATATACACTGGCAGTATGCATTGATATCGAAACCGCTTTCAACAACGTCAGCACAGATACACTCATCCAATCCGTGGTCAATTTCCGGGTCGACCTAGATAAACAATATGCTAAGCAATAGATGGATAAGTTATGGGCTATATGATGTTAGCATAAAGGAAAAATATGGTCAAGGAATTTCACAGGGAGGGATTTTGTCACCCCGAGTCGACTCTGAAACTTACATACAAATGGGCCAGACCGAGGTATTAAAAATGACATATGTATTTTCACTAGGAAAATAAAACTGGGGCACTTCGATGAACCGGTCTTCCTGAACAAGTCAATCAATATTTCCAATAGGTTAGGTTGAAAAGAGGGGCGAAGCAATTCGTTGTGCTAGACTAAGGGCTTTTTTTTTGAAGAAGACGTGCATTTTACAGTTCGTTATATTTGAAATTCAGTTGCCTTTATGAAATTTCTTAACTGTGTTATATTATTTACAAAGGTCTGATTAAGGTCTGGTATGGAGTCGTTCCCTAAGAATTCTTCGTTTTTATCTCATCGGGATCGACCCATAAAATTTTTGGGGTTTTCCCTACACCTTCATTGTTCTAGACGTGACGCATTTAGCGGCACTGGATTGTCTACATTGGATTGGAATTAGCAACAATAAAGCTAATTCCCTCCCTGTTTTGGCGAGAGAGTTTGCTATCTCGTTACACCTTACTCCCGTATGACCTGGTACCCATATAATGTGTACTGAGCCGTGTTGAGAGTAGTTGTTGATTGAATTTATACATTCCAAAACAGTTTTTGAAGTTACTTTTTTGGATGTTATAGCCCTTATAGCTGTCTTGCTCCCCGTTAGGACGTTTACAGTAGCCGGTCTCGTGTTGGCATTAAGCCAGTTCAGACGCTCTGCAATCGCCCGGACCTACGCTGGCAGGATCGTATTGTAATCGGGCAAGCGGATTTTGGTGGTTGTATCCTCGATAAAAAGTCCCAGTCCCGCTCTCTCCCCTAGCACTGAGCCGTCTGTATAACAACAGTTACCAGTCGGCGTTTGTGGTAGGAACCCGACGATCCACGAGTCTCTGGTAGGGATTAATGTTTCACATGAGGCAGCTACAAAAGTTTCAGATATTCGGTCCGATACAAAATTTTCTGTAGGTTGTCCCGTTGTTACCTGTAAAAATGTTTGACGGTATGTAAAGTGGTCTTTGTTTATCCACTAGTCCGTAGCCCTGAGCCTTAAGCCCGCTACGGCCGCTTCATACCGTATCCGAATATCTATTGGGTGCACAAATAGAATTGTCTCTAATGCACTAGTTGGTGTTGTCCTCGTTGCGCCCCAGATGCTTAAGCAGCATATTCGTTGGACTTTCTATAGTATTTTAATGTTACATTTTTTATCCATAGCTGTACACCAGACTACCGATGCGTATGTTAGAACAGGTCTAATTACGCTTTTGAATAGCCAGTGTGTCATTTTTGGATTGAAACCCCATTTAGAGCCTATAGCCCTTTCACACGTTGCCCAACTTCTATGAGCTTTGTTTTAAGTTTCCTATCTAGAATCACAACCAGATATTTTACCTTATTGGAAATATTGTTTGTCTTGTTCAAGAAGACCGGTTCAACAACATGGCCCAGTTTTCTTTTCCTAGTTAATAGACATATCTCAGTTTTTGCGGGTTAACGATAAAACCTCTCTGTCTGTCCCAGTTGTATGCAAGTTTCAAAGCCGACTCAGCCCTTCTGCACAACAAGTTATGGTTCTTTCCCCTCAGAAGTATTATAACGTCGTCTGCATAATATACTAGTTCAAAACCCTCATTAGCTAAAGACCTCAAAAGACTGTTAATGGTGCTAACCCATTATATCTTTCCCTGTGGAGTTCCTTCACCAACTTTGTCCCTTATGTTAACGTCATATAGCCCAAAGCTTATCCATCTATTCCTTAGAATGTGGCTTATCCAGTCCCTTAGGGCTCGGTCGACCTAAAAATTATCTAAGGATTGGATGAGTGTATCTGTGCTGATGTTGTTGAATGGACCTTCGATGTCAATGCATACTGCTAGTGCATACATCTTCTTACAGAAGGTGCTCTCGATGTGGTGTACAACCTCATGTAATGCGGTTTCCACCTTACGTCCTTTAACGTATGCATGCTGTTTGTATTTAAGCATATCGTTTGCAATTGTGCTCTTAATCATGGTGTTGATTGTACGTTCCATGGTTTTGAGCAAGAACGATGTTAGACTTATCGTTCGAAAAAACTTGGGTATTGCGTAGTTTGCTTCACAGGTTTCGTTATAAAAGCTAACCTCGATTCCTGCCAGGCTTTAGGAGAATACGCTAACTTTAAGTTGGACAAAATAGGGTCCACTTCCTTTTGGAGCGAAGCCATTAAGACCATATCTGGTCCCGCTGCCTTAAACGGTTTGAAACTTCTGATGGCTTCCTTTACAATCGGTTCATCAATTTTAGGTGCTTCCTCAGTCGCAATTCTCCTATCTTCCGATATATACATATGTGTCGTGATGCTCGGCGGGAAGTGTGTACTCGTCAGAAACCCTAAGGTTTCTTCTATTGTTTCCATCTTGTTACCCATATCATCCACCATTGTCTCGGCTTGTGTTTGTGTTTTTAAAAGAAACTTTTTAGTTCATAGTTTACTCTTGTAACTTGTGCATCACAATCTGTCCTAATGAAATAAACTGAATTAAATTAAAACTCCAGACTTTGAGTATACAATATTGGTGTCAGAAGTAGACAGGCACGATGAATCAGGAGCAGTAGAATGCAGTTTTTGCTTCATTGGCGGATGCAATTCGTACGACTGTGACGGAGGCTGTTCAAACATCGCGGCAGCATTCTGTGACGTCAGAAGACATAAATACAACAAGACCGCCACGGCCAATAAAAACGTCACACGCTGCCTGAATGCTGCTTTGCGGTATTTTGGTCCGTTCCCGGCGTAGCGCTTCCTTGAGGTAATTGACACTCCAGACAAAATAGTCCAACTGATAGGTTTCCTGAGATTTTGATGGCCATTGTGCGCTGAAAATGAAGCGAGGAACCTCACCAAGGCTTTAATACACCATTCAGAATATTTTCGCGATAATATTCATCATGTATTCCGATGCTACGGTCAATTAATATGTTTCCTTATCGGAGAAAACAAAATTCGTCAATTCACCACTTTCGCCAAAGCGAAGCAACTCTTTAGCTCTTTTGAGGCATTTTCTTTCTGTTGCACTTTTTTGAATTTCAATGGCTTTACCCCGAGCTCATTTTTCAATATTTGCCGAATGGAATATTGCGATATATTCAGCTCACGAGCCATTTTTCGGCCACTGCGATGCGGGTTTCGATCAAGTCGCTTCATTACTCTTTGAACCATTTCTGCTGATGTTGCTGTTTTCTTCCGTTCACTTCGTTGAAGTCGAGCTACGCTACCAGTATCACGGTAAAGAGCGATGGTACGAGACACAAAAGATTTATTCACATTTAAATGCTGGAGTGCTCTAACGATAGCCACTTGTGGTTTTCCAGACAAATAATAAGAAATCATACTATCACGCTTGAATTCCATCACGAATAACTTTTTTTTTGGAAATTTCTCATAAAAATGCTTTTGTACGCTTGTAAACAATATAATGGGCTGTCAGTGGAATACTTGTAATAGTTGTCGGATAAGTGACTTAGAAATGACAGCGGTCTGAAGTTGTTGTTTTTCATCTCAGCCTGTATGAGTTTCATATTGTAATGATACGGAAACATAAATAAAGTTACAAAGTTATTGAAGAAAATCCATTAAATACAGAACAATTTTAAGTTATCGTAGCTGCAATTGTGTTAAAAGATGTAAAATATAACACACTAATGAAACTATTAATAAACACCACTGGATTGAAAATAATCACACTGTAATTGATAAAACAATATATGAACAAGTAAAAAAGCAGTAAGTTCGGCCGGGCCGAACTTTGAATACCCTCCACCATTTGGAACGAATTAGAAAATTTTCAAAAAAATAAAATCCAATAAAAACTTTTTTAATATCTTTAAAATATCTAATATAGAAAGGTGTCGATATATGGGGGGATATTACGATATTGTGGACCTATAAAGACAAATCTATGTCTGCGTGTAAAGTACTCACAAGGAACTCCATGTATGGATTTTCAGATAATTCCATTGGAAAAAGTGGCTAAAATTATCAAAATACCGAATATAGGGGAGTACCGTTATATGGGGGATATACGATATTGTGGACCTATATAGACAATTCCGTTTCAGGGGTAAAGTGTTCACAAAGAACTCCGTGTGTGGTTTTTCAGACGATACGATTGGAAAATATGGGTCAAATCATAAAATACCGAATATCGGGAGGTACCTTTATATGGGGGATATACGATATCGTAGACCTGTATAGACAATTCTCTCTCAGGGGGTTAGGTACTCACAAGGAACTACTTGTGCCAATTCCATTGAAAAGCGTGGCTAACATCATCAAAATACCGAATATCGGGGGTACAGTTATATGGGGGATATACGATATCGTGGACCTATATAGACAATTCTTTTTGAGGAGGTAAAATGCCCACAAGGGACTCCTTTTGTGGAATTTCAGACAATTCCATTGAAAAATGTGGCTACAATCATCAAAATACCGAATATCGGGGGTACCGTTACATGGGGGCTATACGATATTGTGGACCTATATAGATAATTCTCTGCCGAGGTATAAAGTACCCACAAGGAACTCTTTGTGTGGAATTTCAGACAATTCCGTTGAAAAATGTGGGTAAAATAATTAAAATACCGAATATCGGGGGGTACCGTTATATGGGGGCTATACGATATTTTGGACCTATATAGATAATTCTCTGCCGAGGTATAAAGTACCCACAAGGAACTCCTTCTGTGGAATTTCAGACAATTCCGTTGAAAAATGTGGGTAAAATCATCAAAATATCGAATATCGGGGGGTACCGTTACATGGGGGCTATACGATATCGTGGACCTGTATGGACAATTCTCTGCCGAGGTATAAAGTACCCAAAAGGAACTCCCTGTGTAGATTTTTAGACAATTCCGTTGAAAATGTGGGTAAAATCATCAAAATACCGAATATCGGGGGATACCGTTATATGGAGGATGTATGATATCGTGGACCTGTATAGACAATTCTCTCTCAGGGGTAAATTACTCGCAAGGAACCACTTGTGTGGATTTTAAGACAATTCCATTGAAAAATGTGGCTAACATCATCAAAATACCGAATATCGGGGGTACCGTTATATGGGGGCTATACGATATCGTGGACCGATATAGCCCATCTTCGAACTTGACCTGCCTGCAGACAAAAGAGAGATCTGTGCAAAATTTAAACTTCCTATCTTAATTCGTTTAGACTGTAGCGTGATTACAACAGACGGACAGACGGACGGACAGGGCTAAATCGTCTTAGAATTTTACGCTGATCAAGAATATATATACTTTGTTGGGTCTAAAATGATTATTTCGATGAGTTACAAACGGAATGACGAACTTAATATACCCTCCATTCCTTTTTTGATGGAGGGTATAAAAAGAAATCACAAAAATTATATACAATGGTTTCATATCTTTGTTTTACTGCGTTCGATGAATTCGCCAAATACGCAGCAATGGAAGAATTAACAGATAAAACTGCATACCAATCCGCAAAATGCATGATAAAGGGCAAGATCACAAACTATATGCTTAAACAACATGCATACGCTGAAGAACGTTCAGTGGAAATGTATTACATGAGGTTGTACACCACATCGAGAGCACCTTCGATACGAAGATATATACACTGGCAGTATGCATTGATATCGAAACCGCTTTCAACAACGTCAGCACAGATACACTCATCCAGTCCGTGGTCAATTTCCGGGTCGACCTAGATAAACAATATGCTAAGCAATAGATGGATAAGTAATGGGCTATATGATGTTAGCATAAAGGAAAAATATGGTCAAGGAATTTCACAGGGAGGGATTTTGTCACCCCGAGTCGACTCTGAAACTTACATACAAATGGGCCAGACCGAGGTATTAAAAATGACATATGTATTTTCACTAGGAAAATAAAACTGGGGCACTTCGATGAACCGGTCTTCCTGAACAAGTCAATCAATATTTCCAATAGGTTAGGTTGAAAAGAGGGGCGAAGCAATTCGTTGTGCTAGACTAAGGGTTTTTTTTTAAGAAGACGTGCATTTTACAGTTCGTTATATTTGAAATTCAGTTGCCTTTATGAAATTTCTTAACTGTGTTATATTATTTACAAAGGTCTGATTAAGGTCTGGTATGGAGTCGTTCCCTAAGAATTCTTCGTTTTTATCTCGTCGGGATCGACCCATAAAATTTTTGGGGTTTTCCCTACACCTTCATTGTTCTAGACGTGACGCATTTAGCGGCACTGGATTGTCTACATTGGATTGGAATTAGCAACAATAAAGCTAATTCCCTCCCTGTTTTGGCGAGAGAGTTTGCTATCTCGTTACACCTTACTCCCGTATGACCTGGTACCCATATAATGTGTACTGAGCCGTGTTGAGAGTAGTTGTTGATTGAATTTATACATTCCAAAACAGTTTTTGAAGTTACTTTTTTGGATGTTATAGCCCTTATAGCTGTCTTGCTCCCCGTTAGGACGTTTACAGTAGCCGGTCTCGTGTTGGCATTAAGCCAGTTCAGACGCTCTGCAATCGCCCGGACCTACGCTGGCAGGATCGTATTGTAATCGGGCAAGCGGATTTTGGTGGTTGTATCCTCGATAAAAAGTCCCAGTCCCGCTCTCTCCCCTAGCACTGAGCCGTCTGTATAACAACAGTTACCAGTCGGCGTTTGTGGTAGGAACCCGACGATCCACGAGTCTCTGGTAGGGATTAATGTTTCACATGAGGCAGCTACAAAAGTTTCAGATATTCGGTCCGATACAAAATTTTCTGTAGGTTGTCCCGTTGTTACCTGTAAAAATGTTTGACGGTATGTAAAGTGGTCTTTGTTTATCCACTAGTCCGTAGCCCTGAGCCTTAAGCCCGCTACGGCCGCTTCATACCGTATCCGAATATCTATTGGGTGCACAAATAGAATTGTCTCTAATGCACTAGTTGGTGTTGTCCTCGTTGCGCCCCAGATGCTTAAGCAGCATATTCGTTGGACTTTCTATAGTATTTTAATGTTACATTTTTTATCCATAGCTGTACACCAGACTACCGATGCGTATGTTAGAACAGGTCTAATTACGCTTTTGAATAGCCAGTGTGCCATCTTTGGATTGAAACCCCATTTAAAGCCTATAGCCCTTTCACACGTTGCCCAACATCTATGAGCTTTGTTTTAAGTTTCCTATCTAGAATCACAACCAGATATTTTACCTTATTGGAAATATTGTTTGTCTTGTTCAAGAAGACCGGTTCAACAACATGGCCCAGTTTTCTTTTCCTAGTTAATAGACATATCTCAGTTTTTGCGGGTTAACGATAAAACCTCTCGGTCTGTCCCAGTTGTATGCAAGTTTCAAAGCCGACTCAGCCCTTCTGCACAACAAGTTATGGTTCTTTCCCCTCAGAAGTATTATAACGTCGTCTGCATAATATACTAGTTCAAAACCCTCATTGGCTAAAGACCTTAAAAGACTTTTAATGGTGCTAACCCACAGGAGGGGTGAAATATCTTTCCCTGTGGAGTTCCTTGACCAACCTTGTGCCTTATGTCAACGTCATATAGCCCAAAGCTTATCCATATATTCCTTAGAATGTGGTTTATCCAGTCCCTTAGGGCTCGGTCGACCTAAAAATTATCTAAGGATTGGATGAGTGTATCTGTGCTGATGTTGTTGAATGGACCTTCGATGTCAATGCATACTGCTAGTGCATACATCTTCTTACCGAAGGTGCTCTCGATGTGGTGTACAACCTCATGTAATGCGGTTTCCACTGAACGCCCTTTAACGTATTTAAGCATATCGTTTGCAATTGTGCTCTTAATCATGGTGTCGATTGTACGTTCCATGGTTTTGAGTAAGAACGATGTTAGACTTATCGTTCGATAAGACTTGGGTATTGCGTAGTTTGCTTCACAGGTTTGGTTATAAAAGCTAACCTCGATTCCTGCCAGGCTTAAGGAGAATACGCTAACTTTAAGTTGGACAAAATAGGGTCCACTTCCATTTGGAGCGAAGCCGGGAAGACCATATCTGGTCCCGCTGCCTTAAACGGTTTGAAATTTCTGATGGCTTTCTTTACAATCGGTTCATCAATTTTAGGTGCTTCCTCAGTCGCAATTCTCCTATCTTCCGATATATCCATATGTGTCGTGATGCTCGGCGGGAAGTGTGTACTCATCAGAAACCCTAAGGTCTCTTCCATTGTTTCCATCTTGTTACCCATATCATCCACCATTGTCTCGGCTTGTGTGTGTGTTTTTGCAAGAAACTTTTTTACTTTGAAACATGATTCACGCTATCAACCTGTTCGCAGAAAAGCTTCCAAGAGTTTCATTTAGCTGTTCTTACTATTGTTGTATATTTAATATTGACATCACTTTTATTTTATCTGCCAGATGGCAACCCTATTTCACTGACATTCTCAATTCCGTATTCTTTAGTTTTTAGTTCATAGTTTACTCTTGTAACTTGTACATCACAATCTGTCCTAATGAAATAAACTGAATTAAATTAAAACTCCAGACTTTGAGTATACAATATTGGTGCCAGAAGTAGACAGGCACGATGAATCAGGAGCAGTAGAATGCAGTATTTGCTTCATTGGCGGATGCAATTCGTACGACTGTGACGGAGGCTGTTCAAATATCGCAGCCGCAGTCTGTGACGTCAGAAAACATAAATACAACAAGACCCCCACGGTTTGCAGTGAGCGAATACAAAACACAGATGGCTCAACGGTTAAAGACTATTTTGACTATTTTTTTTTGATTGAGCGTTGAAATTGAGCAAGATTGCTCAAGAGGATTATCATAATTATGCGCGCGTACATATGAGTGCTGAGCTAAATACGGCTCTCAAAATTCTAATTAGTCCTAAGAAACCAGATGAAATGAAATATGAAGAAATAAAAACAACATTGATACTTTTCGACGAGTGGAGAAATGTTCATGCAGAAAGTTTTAGATTTCGACAGATACGCCAAGATGTAGGAGAATCGTTGGCAAATTTTTCACTGCGCTTGAAGCAAGCTGCGGCTTCGTGTGACTATGGGGCATTCCTGGATAGGATGCTGATTGAGCCGATAATATTTGGAGTGGAATCCCGCAATATTTGTGACGAGGTTATTACTAAGCAACCAAAAAGTTTTGCGGAAGCATATGAGTGTGCCACGGCAAAGGAGTTAACTCAAGTATCAAGGGTTGTAGTAAATACAGGTGAGAATATTACTACAGAACTGACGTGCAAATTGGGATATATGCCTGTCAAGACGAAAAATGATGTGAAGCAGAAGTCGAATAAAACTACAGAGGTGAGATGTTATGGTTGCGGTGGCCGACACGCGCGGAAGGATTGTAACTTCAAGAACTCAAAGTGCTTTTCATGTGGCAAGGTAGGCCACATAAGTAAAGTGTGCAAGTCAAATACAAAGAAGCTAGTGGAGACGTTGTTGTCAGATAAGGGTGAGGAGGCATACGTCTCAGATGGCAATAGTCAGAACAAAAGGGCCATTCGATCTGAAAATGGTCACAATGAAGATAGACGGCGGAAGTGGATATGGAACTGGAATATTATTAGCTTGGAAAATGTAAAGAGCATACAGCAGTCACCAGTGTTAAAGAAAGCGGACCGGCGATTATCAAGTTATACGAGGCACAAGATCATGTGCATCGGACGTACCGTGGTGAATGTGTCTTTGGGCAGAACCAGTCGTTGGCAGTCGGCTGAACTTATATGTAGTTGATGGCGATTTTGACACATTATGTGGCCGTGAGTGGATCGCACATTTTGTTCGACAAATAAATTTTGCCGTATTGTTCCAAGACCCAATAGAAGCATCAACGGGGACGGAGTTGTCAGCAGCGGAAGGAGAGGAGATGGCATCTATAGCAGTAAAAACCCCATACTGTCTGAACATCAACGGCAACAGCTACAGCTCCTATTAGCCAATCATAAGGGTATATTCAGTGATGTAGTGGGTAAGTTCAAAGATCCTCCTATTAAAGTGCAATTAAAGCAAGATGCTACAATAAAATTTGCAAGACCCCGAGAAATTCCATTCGAAGTACGAAGAAATAGATGCTAAGATTGCGGCGGAATTTTACGAAATGGTAGAGTATTCAGAATGGGCATCTACTACACATGTAGTGATGAAGAAGAATGGAGGTATACGTATTACTGGTAACTACAAACCAACCGTAAATCCGCAAATTGTAATAGATGAACACCCAATTCCGAAAGCGGAGGATATTTTCAACAGGATGAAGGGCTCAACGGTGTTTGTCCATTTAGATATTACTGACGCGTATTGACACTTGGTCCTTGACGAGGAATTTGCCCATGTCCTGACGCTGAATACTCCAATACATGGACTAATACGTCCAACTGGAGCAGTTTATGGAGCCGCCAATATTCCGGCCATTTGGCAAAGAACGCTGGGAATGGCTATACATAATATTCCTAATATTCTTAATTTTTTCAACGATATTCTGGTGTTTGCAACAGATGTTGATGATCTGTTGAAAGTTCTTGAGACTGCATTGTGCAAGTTAAATGAATTTGGATTTAAGTTGTACGATCCAACATTGCCTATTCTACTTGCAACGGACGTCAGTAAAACGGGACTGGGAGCTGTTCTGTCGCATCGTGTTTCTAATGGACAGGAACGTCCAATTGCTTATGCGAGCCGCATCATGAACGCGACAGAGCAATGATATTCACAAATCGATGGCCATAGTGTGGGCCGTCCAAAAGTTTTTCAAGTACCTGAATGACCACAAACCGCTGGTACAAATCCTACATCCGAGTAAGTCGCTGCCTGTTTTATGCATATCCCGTATGGCAAACTACGCAGATTTCCGTTCTAATTTCGATTTTTAAGTGGTCCACAAAACCTCGAAAGAAAACAGTAATGCCGATTTTTTGTCTCGAGTAACTCCAGCCAACAGAGTGAACAAGCTCAGTTTTGATAAGGCCATAGGTAATGACCTTGATGAATGCGACAGTTTCGTGATTCGCCAAATCAATCAATTTGCGGTTACCGCTCAACGAATTGCACTGGAAACGAGAAACGATCCACATCTTGGTAAGATTACAAAGTTATTGGAAAGTGGATAGTGTTTGTAAAAAGCTTTTTACAAATCGCCTGAAATGAACTACAAAGTATCGTCAGGGTGTGTAATGTTTGAACACCGAAAATATATTACGAAATTATATTATAGACCTTAATCAGTCATGGGAAATAAAACAAAACAGTTAAGGAATTTCACCAAGGCAACTGAATTTCAAATATAACATAATGAATTTCACATATAAACTGGTCCTCTGTAACACAAAATACACATTTTAGCCCTCTATCTCAATTCGTTGGAAAGATTGCGCAATTACAGCACTACATCGACTTAGAATTTTACGCAGATCATATATAAATATATATAAATATCGTTCTGACAATATATATATATATATATATATATATATATATATAACCAAAATTAAGCTACTGTTGATATCTCCGCAAGTGCAAGTTTGATCATGATCAGCGTAAAATCCTAAGTCAATATAGCAGTTATAATGAAGAGGGAAATAATATATGTAGGATATGTAGGATTAACTTTGTAATACATTTTATTGTTTTGTGTAACATACAAGTTACTTTTTCTGGAATTTTTTACTGTTGTACCGGAAACTATATTATATTTTTAAATAGGCAAATTTATTATAATTTCCTTCATTGAATCCAATGTTATATTATGTGCTCTTAATTTGTCATCACTTAAAGTATCCTAAGTAAGTATATTCATTTTACACGCTAGGATTAAACCCTATCTTTATTCAATAGTTTGCTCTTATGATCGATCTGATACATCAATTAATATATGTTATTTGTCTTTCCCGTACTCTCCTTAGTTGATTATATTCCTGTTATATTTTTAATTAAAAGTTTCCAAACGTACAATTCTAAATCTGCGGGACGCACACATTTAAGGACGGAGGAGTTAACAACGGTACAGCCTAGCCATTCCGGTCCGGTATATATATATATATATATATATATATATATATATATATATATATATATATATATATATATATATATATATATATATATATATATATATATATATATATATATATATATATATATATATATATATATATATATATATATATATATATATATATATATATATATATACGGACCGGGAATGGCTGTACCGTTGTTAACTCCTCCGTCCTTAAATGTGTGCGTCCCGCAGATTTAGAATTCTACGTTTGGAAATTAAATTCGTTATAGATTTAATTTTTTTATATGTTGATACCAAAGCCATCCATTGCATATAGTCATGGAGGCAAAGATAATGACGTTAATGCTGATGGCACCATTGAATATTGTTCCAAACTGGTTCAACCGATTTATTTTGTTGAGGCTCACTTCATGGACGTATTTGATATCCAGCAGCAGGTCATCATGTGTTATATTTGCTAATGCTGGTGGAAGGGCTTGAACATTTGTGGTTGAAGTGCTGGAGTAAGTATGATTTTTAATAACTACTGACTCATTGGAGAGTTGCAAAAGATAGGTGCCATTCAAGAACTCAGTTTTGCCATTCGATTCCATTAACGCCTTGAAATTCGTCACGTATATAACATCATCACTATTTATTGAATGTAGTCTCTCTACTTGCCCATTCACCTCACTTCTTTGTACTGGCGTAAGATATAATTTGATACCTAATGATTTGATGAAGGTTTCTGTTAAAGGGCTTATGAAGCTGCGCTCGTTATCAGTAACAAGAATTTTTGGCACTGTAAAATAATGTAAAACTTTAATTAATTTTTTCCTCACATTTACCAATGATCTATCCTTAATACTAAAGAATTTGGCAAATTTTGTAAATTTATCAATACAGGTGATGAACTTTTGATTTCCATGATGTCCATGTGAAGAATTTCACATGGATATTTTGGATTTGGTGTTTCTTGACAATGTACCTGTGGGGGTCTCCTATCATATTTACACCTATTACAAACATCGAACCCGGCAACATACTTGCTCGCATATGTGGAAAGTAAAATTGTTCTAGAATTTGTTCTCCGTTTTCTCGGGGATTGCGGTATGATCTCCTTTGTTCAGTTTCTATTATTTGAAATTGATGCTCCTTTGAAGTAATGTCCGTAACGAATTTCTGCGTAATTCTTATTTTATATCTAGAGAAGTGATCAATATAAATTTCTTTTATAGCACCAAGAAGACCTTCTGGTGCTTTTATTCCATTAAGGATATTTGGGCGAAGTTTCTCCTTAAACAAGGTTACTAGTTTTTCCTTATGCCAATTTCTTGAAGAAATAAAGTGCCTATCCGCGATGTGGTTCTTCAATTGCCGTCATGTCCATCCCGATTCCTAGGATAATTTGAATTCTAAAGGCATTTATAGACACATCTACGTGGGGTATTAAGTCAGAAGCATCTTGTTCTGCACTATGAACTGTTGCCGCTGATGAAAGATTAGCGTCTTTTTGACCCTCTGAAGCCGTTAGGGTTTCATCCCCGTCTAAAGACATTCCTTCACTTGCTGTATACGTAGAAGAATGAAAGACATGATTTGAAATGGTTTTTAATCTAGAGAGGGCGTCAGCCACGTGGTTTGATTTACCAGGTTTATAAATCAACTCGTGGTTATATTCCTCTATACGTGCATTTAGTTTGGCATTAAAATTCCTATTTCCTAATGCAAACGTCAAAGGCTAATGGTCGGTATAGATCGTGATTTTCTTTGCACCATACAAGTAATTTCTGAGATTATCCAAGGCCCAGACAATAGCCAACATCTCTTTCTCGTTTGTGGCATAATTCTCTTCAGTTTTATTGAGCGAACGAGAAATATAGGCTATGGTTTTGTCCTTACCGATTTCACCTTGGGACAAAACAGCACCTAGAGCAGTATTAGAGGCATCTGTGGTCAGATTGAACGGTTTGTCAAAGTCTGGGAAAGTCAGAAGTTCAGCTGTGGTTAACATATTTTTTAGTTTTTCAAAAGATTTTAAGGACTCACCATTTAGGTTAATTGGTACCCTTCAAATTGTACGTATATTCTACAAATGATCTTTTATATTTTCACCAATTACAGTTATGTCGTCAATATAGACGAAACAAATTTTCCCTATGTACTCGCGAAGGACATCATTTATCATTCTCTGAAATATAGCCGGAGCGTTTTTTAAGCCAAAGGGCAATCTTACGTATTCAAATTTTCCATTTGCTGTTGAAAAAGCAGTTTTTGGGATATCTTTTGGTCTCATAGCTATCTGATGGAAGCCTGATGTAAGGTCTATTGTTGTAAAATATTTTGCTTTATCTAAACTAGCTAAAGTGGATGTGATATCTGGAATCGGGTCAGTATCTGAAATGGTAACAGCATTCAGGCGTTTGAAATCCACTACCATTCGATATTGTTTTTCCCCATTAGGTTTTGGTTTTTTAGGCACGACCCAGATTGGTGAATTGTATGGACTTTTAGAGGGTCTTATCATTTATTTGCCTTTCTACTCCCCTCTCATGCACACTGGGTAAGGATAGCTTTTCGTATAAATTGGCTCCTCCGTAATTGTTGTTTTGATTTCCGCTTGAACATTAGTAGATGCCAGTTCACTCCCATCCAAGGGACCAAAAAGTTCACCATATTTTTCCACCAGTTCCTCTATCGAAGACTTAACATTTCGTAAAGAATCTTCCTTTAGAATATAATTTGCCTCAGTCGAAACCTTTTCTTTCAGTGGAATTATTTTGTCCTTTTTTAAAGTTAAGACGTTATCCCTACGGTCTACCACCGCGCAAAGTTCTTTAAGGGTATCGTCCCCAATTATCCCATCAAATGTCTGTAGGTTTGGTAAAACATAAAAGGAAATGATTTTATCTAAGCCAATAAATTTGAAAAATATTCCTGTCACCTTGCGATCGATCGAAATTGTAGTGCAGTACTATTTCCTAATCTATATTCTATATAGGGTAGACTTGAGGGCCTTCCCCCATAAAATTTGCTTCCCTTACATTTCCTTTAGTAGAGTCATCTTCTAACCTATTCTCTGTCATTTAATGTACATCCGAACAAGTTTCTACGTTATAAAGTCTAGGCTGCTTGCTGTTTGTATTTGTTTCAAAAGCAGCTCTTTTACTCGCTGTTCTCGGATTGTTCATATAGTTGACACGTCGGGATTGTATTGTCCCATCCACTTCCATTGGTTCATGATATATGGCCGGATACCTTGGGGGTAAAACTGGCTTATTATAATTGGAGTACCCATTTGTCCGAAAATTAGAAGAGTTGTTATTGTGTTCCCAATTTCTAGGCAGAGAATGGCGATTTTGCCATCCTGTTCGCAGAGAGGATGATTTTGGAGGCCTGGAGGGCCCAGGACGATAAGTTGCTTCTGTGGAGATTGAATCATGAGACTTCGTTTTCGTATAAATTATGTTATTCCGCATTGTTAAATTTTGCAATTCCAAACAAGCGGAATATGCTACAAGAAGTGTACTTGGTCGCTGTATAATAATCATACGAGAAAGATCCGGCTTTAACCCGCGTACAAAAATGTCCAATGCTCTATTTCTGTAAGTTTCCACTAGGGCTTTGATCGTTTCTCCGCTGTAAGATTCCGTTTTTAGCGAAGGCTGGTGATTAACAGTTGCATAAAACTCATCCGTTGTTGAGGATCCTTGCGTCAGCTGATTGAGCTGATGTTCTAGGGTTTGGATATCCCTTTTATCAGCGTAGTGGAGGGAAAGTATCCTTTTTATTTCAACCCAATCACTGTCGAATATGTTATACGATAGGAGAGCCGTATCTGCAGCACCAATAATTTTTTGGCGGATGCTCTGTATAATTGCTCTATAAATCGGTTTATCCTTAACAATTTCGAAATGTTTTAATATAGTTTCCACCGAATGAACCCAGGAAACATACTGAGTAGGACTACCTTCAAATGTTCGTAATTCTTTTACGGTGTCCGGAAGGCGACTTATATCCTTCAGCTCAATTTCAGTTCTCGGCAGTTGAAGTGATCCCTTTTCCGCGACCACTGGGACTGCTGCTTTTTTATTCTGATGTATTTTCAATGATATTTTTTAATTTTTTCATATATCTGTATGTTTCAATTTTTTTGAAATACAAAATTTTTATTCTATTGTATTTTCATCGACAACATTTTTCATATATCTATATGTTTCAAGAAATTTTTTAAATATTTTTTTAATAATTTTTTATTCTGTTGTATTTTCAACGATAATTTATATTTTTTTATTTTTCATATATCTGTATATTTCAATTTTTCTAAATAATTTTTATTTTGTTGTATTTTCAACGATAATTTATTTTTTATTTTTCTTTGGGGCTGAGTCTTGGTCGCGCGAACAGGTCAATTGGAAGACCCTTTAATCCCTCACGGGAGATCCGTAGGCTTCCTTCTTGGTACACACTTTGATTAGAAAATGTTATCGCGTGTACCTACTAAGGTACGGGTGTCTCCACTTTCGCTCCGTTATCCTTCTGTGATGATTATGTCACCAGGAGTAACGGGTTGGCAAAGGAGGTACGTTTTTAAAGTATTTTATTTTATATAAAGGACACCACTATTTATGTGGGTCCCTGCTCGGGCGCCAGTTAGAGCCTTCCAATTGTGAACACTAAAAAAATTAATTTTTAACGGTGCCAATCACAATTTCTAATGTATTATTTTTATTATTAATAAGCACGAATCCAAAGCGAACGGATTCGTGCTTATTAATAATAAAAATAATACATTAGAAATTGTAATAAGCAATAATCCTTGTAATTGTGAATATTTAATGTTGAAAATATAATTATTCTGTTCTTATTTCGGTGCAGTGATTGGCACCGTTAAAAATTAATTTTTTTAGTGTTCTCAATTGGAAGGCTCTAACTGGCGCCCGAGCAGGGACCCACATAAATAGTGGTGTCCTTTATATAAAATAAAATACTTTAAAAACGTACCTCCTTTGCCAACCCGTTACTCCTGGTGACATAATCATCACAGAAGGATAACGGAGCGAAAGTGGAGACACCCGTACCTTAGTAGGTACACGCGATAACATTTTGTAATCAAAGTGTGTACCAAGAAGGAAGCCTACGGATCTCCCGTGAGGGATTAAAGGGTCTTCCAATTGACCTGTTCGCGCGACCAAGACTCAGCCCCAAAGAAAAATAAAAAATAAATTATCGTTAAAAATACAACAAAATAAAAATTATTTAGAAAAATTGAAATATACAGATATATGAAAAATAAAAAATATAAATTATCGTTGAAAATACAACAGAATAAAAAATTATTAAAAAAATATTTAAAAAATTTCTTGAAACATATAGATATATGAAAAATGTTATCGATGAAAATACAATAGAATAAACATTTTGTATTTCAAAAAAATTGAAACATACAGATATATGAAAAAATTAAAAAATATCATTGAAAATACATCAGAATAAACAAGTAAAAAAACATTAATTTCGGCCGGGCCAAACTTTTAATACGCTCCACCTTAGGGTAAAAGAAACATTAGAAGAAATGCGGCAAAAACCATAAAAATTCCGAATATCGGGAGGTACCGTTATATGGGGGCTACACCAAAAGGTGGACCTATAATTACAATGTTTTGCCACACGAACTAGAACCCATTATGACCCACAAATACCAATTTTTAGACAAATCAGTGAAAAAATGTGGCAACAACCATCAAAATACCGAATATCGGGAGGTACCGTTATATGGGGGCTATATCAAATCATGGACCCATGCATGCAATGTTTCGCCACAGAAGCTGGAACCCATTATGACCAACAAATACCAATTTTCAGACAAATCCGTGAAAAAATGTGGCAAAAATCATCCAATTACCGAATATCGGGAGGTACCGTTATAAGGGGGCTTTACCAAAACGTGGACATACACATGCAATGTTTTGCCACACGCTCAGGCACCCATTATGACCCACAAATACCAATTTTTAGACAAATCAGTGAACAAATGTGGCAAAAACCATCAAAATACCGAATATCGGGAGGTACCGTTATATGGGGGCTATACCAAATCATGGGCCCATACATGCAATGTTTCGCCACCGGAGCTGGAAACCATTATGACCCACATATACCAATTTTTAGACAAATCCGTGAAAAAATGTGGCAAAAAAAATAAAATACCGAATATCGGGAGGTACCTTTATATGGGGGCTATACCACAACGTGGACCTATACATGCAATGTTTTGCCACACGCTCAGGGACCCGTTATGACCTACAAATACCAATTTTCAGACAAATCCGTGAAAAAATGTGGCATAAATCATCAAAATACCGAATATCGGAAGGTACCGTTATATGGGGACTATACCAGAACGTGGACCGATATATCTCATTTTCAATACCAACCATCCTAGACACAATGCAAATAGCTCTGCTAAATTTTGGCCCTCTACGTCAAATAATGTGGGCTGTATCGTGATTTCAACAGACAGACAGACGGACAGACGGACAGACAGACAGACAGACGGACATCGTTAAATCGACTTAGAATTTTATGCTGATTATGAATATATATACTTTATGGGGTCTAAGACGAATATTTAAGGATGTTACAAACGGAATGACAAAGTTAATATACCCTCCTTTCCAAGGTGGAGGGTATAAAAAGCAGCAGTCCTAGTGGTCGCGGAAAAGGGATCACTTCAACTGCCGAGAACTGAAATTGAGCTGAAGGATATAAGTCGCCTTCCGGACACCGTAAAAGAATTACGAACATTTGAAGGTAGTCCTACTCAGTATGTTTCCTGGGTTCATTCGGTGGAAACTATATTAAAACATTTCGAAATTGTTAAGGATAAACCGATTTATAGAGCAATTATACAGAGCATCCGCCAAAAAATTATTGGTGCTGCAGATACGGCTCTCGTATCGTATAACATATTCGACAGTGATTGGATTGAAATAAAAAGGATACATTACCTCCACTACGCTGATAAAAGGGATATCCAAACCCTAGAACATCAGCTCAATCAGCTGACGCAAGGATCCTCAACAACGGATGGGTTTTATGCAACTGTTAATCACCAGCCTTCGCTCATCATCAACAAACTAAAAACGGAATCTTACAGCGGAGAAACGATCAAAGCCCTAGTGGAAACTTATAGAAATAGAGCATTGGACATTTTTGTACGCGGGTTAAAGCCGGATCTTTCTCGTATGATTATTATACAGCGACCAAGTACACTTCTTGTAGCATATTCCGCTTGTTTGGAATTGCAAAATTTAACAATGCGGAATAACATAATTTATACGAAAACGAAGTCTCATGATTCAATCTCCACAGAAGCAACTTATCGTCCTGGGCCCTCCAGGCCTCCAAAATCATCCTCTCTGCGAACAGGATGGCAAAATCGCCATTCTCTGCCTAGAAATTGGGAACACAATAACAACTCTTCTAATTTTCGGACAAATGGGTACTCCAATTATAATAAGCCAGTTTTACCCCCAAGGTATCCGGCCATACATCATGAACCAATGGAAGTGGATGGGACAATACAATCCCGACGTGTCAACTATATGAACAATCCGAGAACAGCGAGTAAAAGAGCTGCTTTTGAAACAAATACAAACAGCAAGCAGCCTAGACTTTATAACGTAGAAACTTGTTCGGATGTACATCAAATGACAGAGAATAGGTTAGAAGATGACTCTACTAAAGGAAATGTAAGGGAAGCAAATTTTATGGGGGAAGGCCCTCAAGTCTACCCTATATAGAATATAGATTAGGAAATAGTACTCCACTACAATTTCTAATAGATACGGGGTCTAACAAAAATTTTTGCAGTCCGCTATTGTCTAGTGGCAGTGTGCCTCTGGATAGCCCTATAGTAGTAAGATCAGTGTTGGGGGGGGGGGGGGGGGGTAATGTCACCATCGATCGCAAGGTGACAGGAATATTTTTCAAATTTATTGGCTTAAATAAAATCATTTCCTTTTATGTTTTACCAAACCTACAGACATTTGATGGGATAATTGGGGACGATACCCTTAAAGAACTTTGCGCGGTGGTAGACCGTAGGGATAACGTCTTAACTTTAAAAAAGGACAAAATAATTCCACTGAAAGGAAAGGTTTCGACTGAGGCAAATTATATTCTAAAGGAAGATTCTTTACGAAATGTTAAGTCTTCGATAGAGGAACTGGTGGAAAAATATGGTGAACTTTTTGGTCCCTTGGATGGGAGTGAACTGGCATCTACTAATGTTCAAGCGGAAATCAAAACAACAATTACGGAGGAGCCAATTTATACGAAAAGCTATCCTTACCCAGTGTGCATGAGAGGGGAGTAGAAAGGCAAATAAATGATAAGACCCTCTAAAAGTCCATACAATTCACCAATCTGGGTCGTGCCTAAAAAACCAAAACCTAATGGGGAAAAACAATATCGAATGGTAGTGGATTTCAAACGCCTGAATGCTGTTACCATTTCAGATACTGACCCGATTCCAGATATCACATCCACTTTAGCTAGTTTAGATATTTTACATCAATATTTTACAACAATAGACCTTACATCAGGCTTCCATCAGATAGCTATGAGACCAAAAGATATCCCAAAAACTGCTTTTTCAACAGCAAATGGAAAATTTGAATACGTAAGATTGCCCTTTGGCTTAAAAAACGCTCCGGCTATATTTCAGAGAATGATAAATGATGTCCTTCGCGAGTACATAGGGAAAATTTGTTTCGTCTATATTGACGACATAACTGTAATTGGTGAAAATATAAAAGATCATTTGTAGAATATACATACAATTAACCTAAATGATGAGTCCTTAAAATCTTTTGAAAAACTAAAAAATATGTTAACCACAGCTGAACTTCTGACTTTCCCAGACTTTGACAAACCGTTCAATCTGACCACAGATGCCTCTAATACTGCTCTAGGTGCTGTTTTGTCCCAAGGTGAAATCGGTAAGGACAAAACCATAGCCTATATTTCTCGTTCGCTCAATAAAACTGAAGAGAATTATGCCACAAACGAGAAAGAGATGTTGGATATTGTCTGGGCCTTGGATAATCTCAGAAATTACTTGTATGGTGCAAAGAAAATCACGATCTATACCGACCATTAGCCTTTGACGTTTGCATTAGGAAATAGGAATTTTAATGCCAAACTAAATGCACGTATAGAGGAATATAACCACGAGTTGATTTATAAACCTGGTAAATCAAACCACGTGGCTGATGCCCTCTCTAGATTAAAAACCATTTCAAATCATGTCTTTCATTCTTCTACGTATACAGCAAGTGAAGGAATGTCTTTAGACGGGGATGAAACCCTAACGGCTTAAGAGGGTCAAAAAGACGGTAATCTTTCATCAGCGGCAACAGTTCATAGTGCAGAACAAGATGCTTCTGACTTAATACCCCACGTAGATGTGTCTATAAACGCCTTTAGAAATCAAATTATCCTAGGAATCGGGATGGACATGACGGCAATTGAAGAACCACATCGCGGATAGGCACTTTATTTCTTCAAGAAATTGACATAAGGAAAAACTTGTAACCTTGTTTAAGGAGAAACTTCGCCCAAATATCCTTAATGGAATAAAAGCACCAGAAGGTCTTCTTGGTGCTATAAAAGAAATTTATATTGATCACTTCTCTAGATATAAAATAAGAATTACGCAGAAATTAGTTACGGACATTACTTCAAAGGAGCATCAATTTCAAATAATAGAAACTGAACAAAGGAGATCATACCGCAATCCCCGAGAAAACGGAGAACAAATTCTAGAACAATTTTACTTTCCACATATGCGCGCAAGTATGTTGCCGGGTTCGATGTTTGTAATAGGTGTAAATATGATGGGAGACCCCCATAGGTACATTGTCAAGAAACACCAAATCCAAAATTCTTCACATGGACATCATGAAAATCAAAAGTTCATCACCTGTATTGATAAATTTACAAAATTTGCCAAATTCTTTAGTATTAAGGATAGATCATTGGTAAATGTGAGGAAAAAATTAAAATTAGTTGTATTATATATATTTATATATATAATATATATATATATATATATATATATATATATATATATATATATATATATATATATATATATATATATATATATATATATATATATATATATATATATATATATATATATATATATATATATATAATTAGCAATATCGTATATAATATGAGCAAACTATTGGGATACTTTAAATGATGACAAGTAAAGAGCACACAATATTACATTGGATTCGATGAAGGAAATCATAATAAATTTGCCTATTTAAAACCAGTAAAGAAAGTCCAAAAGTCGGGCGGGGCCGATTTTATGATACCCTACACCACTTTGCTAATTTAGTTGAGCTCCACATAACAAGTAAAAGTTTTTATGGGAGAATTCAATCATACACCCTATGATTATAATTATAATTTAAAATTTAAAGGACTAAATACGCCGAAGCATTTGTATCTTTTAAATTCGGACTTGTATTGCCCATTTGGTGCAAAATTAATTCTAAATCAGATAAAGATATATATGGGAGCTAAATCCAAATCTGAACCGACCTCGATAAAATTTGGCAAAGATATTTCTGAGCTGCATTTGATATATTTCCCTGAATATCGTTGTTACGGAGTGCATATTACGGCTGTGGGTAACAAATACAACAAATCGGATGAACAATATATATGGGAGCTATAGCTATATCTGAACCGATCTTCACCAAAATTTTGCATACTACCTTCTAGACTCAATTCGGTCGTATGTGCCAAATTCCATCCCATTTGGGCAAATATTAGACGTTTGGTGCACAATAAAAAGTAAATCGGACGAAGTTATATATGGGAGTTATATCCAAATCTGAACCGATCTCGATAAAATTTAGCAAAGGTATTTCTGAGCTGCATTTGATATATTTTCTCAAATATTGTTGTTACAGAGTGCATATTACGGATGCGAGGACTAAAATAACAAATCGGATGAACAATATATATGGGAGCTTTAGCTATATCTGAACCGATTTCCATCAAATTTGGCATGCTTATTTTTAGGCCTAATTTGGTTGCATGTGCAAAATTCCATACTATTCGGGCTGATATTACACGTTTGGTGCACAATAAAAGGCAAATCGGACGAAGATATATATGGGAGCTATATCTAAATTTTTACCGATTATCTCCAATTTCAATAGGGTTCGTCCTTGGGCCAGACAAATGTTGTTTGGAAAATTTCATCTCAATCGGATAATAAATGCGACCTGCATTTTGTTCACAAAAATACATGGACAGACAGACGGACGGACGGACGGACAGACGGACTGACATGCATAAATCAACTCAGAAAGTGATTCTATGCAGATCATCAAAAGGAACTATGGGTCTATCTCGTTTCCTTTTGCCTGTTACAAACAAATGCACTACACCACCTTGTGGTGTAGAGTATAAATATAATATAGTTTCCGGTACAATAGTAAAAAATTCCAGAAAAAGTAATTTGTATGTTACACAAAACAACAAAATGTATTACAAAGTTAATAAAATAAAATATTTAAAAGAAGTGCAGGATAATTGTATATCGAATCTGTTTAATAATAAATTAATAAAATGTCATTATGTAAAAACACACAAATCTAAAAGTGCAGAAATTGGTTTGAAAATTCTAAATTATGGAAAGACGAATTAAATCGTAAACGATGTATGTGGTAAGTACACATTAAAATTATATGGAAATAATATAATGGGCAGTAACAATTGCAAAGGTTTAGACGGACAGAAGTTTTCGTCCGGAGGTGTAATAACCCTATATAAGTTGCCCCAACATTGAATATATACATGCATCATATTACAAACATCACACCATTTTTTTGAATCACAAAAATCAATAGCTCTAACAAAGAAGGAACTAATTTATTCTGTTGCGGGCTCATCGGAACAAAGGCGAATTATCAAGGAAACCTTCAGTATAAACCTGAAAAGTATTAAGAAGCTTCATATGGACAGATAAAAGGGAGGTTTTCCTTATAATTACATTTTAAAGCCTTAATTGATCGATCAGCGAACAAAACTCCAGCGTCTATAAGCACCCAGGGCAAAGTAATGCGAATTTTGGGTAAAGGTGTGAGTGAAGGTTTCAGGCACCCACCGTCCCCATTCATAATTCCCAACTTGTCCTTCAAACAATTAACTACTTTCCCTTCGTTCGTATTTTATGTACGTCAGATGTGTATGATAGTTGTATGATATCAGATATATATAAACATGCAACGTATGTATTCGTTGCATGTAAAAGCAGGCCAAAGTGGATGGATTTTTAAATCGATTCAGAGTTGAAAATACATCCTACATGTATTATTTCCCTCTGACTCCTCATTATAACTGCTATAAAGCTATAATACGCTTTCAAATTTTTAATAGCTGTACGGTCAATGGGTAGCTATGCAAATTATGCATAGTACAATGTTGACAATTTTTGAAGTAAACGATTTTTTAAATCAAAAATGTGGTAATGTGAGTAATTGTAAGTAAGTAATTGAAAAATAAATGCATGTGCAAACCAAATTATAAACGACATGTCAAACAACCACCAGTTTTAAGCACAAAAAAAATATTCGGTAGGCAGCAGAACAGAATTGTGGAGGAAGTTGTGATTCTTATTTTGTGGAATACATATTGTGGCATCTGCTTATGATTTTAGACAGTCTTTTAAAGATCGAAAAAATTAAAAAATAGTATATTGAAACAATACCTTCTCAAAAATATTTATGAAAGCTGCTAGCGGTAAAATAAGAGGAATACTTTACTTTCTTATAATTACATTTTTAAAACCTTAATTGATCGATCAGCGAACAAAACTCCAACGTCTTTGGGTAAAGCTGTGAGTGAAGTTTTCAGGCACCCACCGCCTCCATTCATAATTCCCAACTTGTCCTTCATACAATTAACTACTTTCCTTTCGTTCGTATTTTATGTACGTCAGATGTGTATGATATTTGTATGATATCAGATATATATGAACATGCAACGAATACATATGTAAAACCAGGCCAAAGTGGATGGATTTTTTAACAATTCAACAGAATTTTTTCTGAAAGCAAATACGACATTTGGTAATGTTATTTGGTACGAGAGTAATAAATGCCCCGGTCAAATTTGCTGGAAATCGATTCAGAGTTGAATATACATCCTACATATATTATTTCCCTCTGACTCCTCATTATAACTGCTATAAAGCTATAATACGCTTTCAAATTTTTAATAGCTGTACGGTCAATGGGTAGCTATACAAATTATGCACAGTGGTGTAGGGTATCATAAAGTCGGTCCGTCCGACTATTGATCATTCTTTACTGGTTAACCAAGGAAATTAATAATTGAAGTTTCACCGGGTATCCTACGTTAATTCATCCTTACAAAATCATATATTTTCATGCACATGCACATAGCCCCTTATTGTTGGAAAGGCAAATAATCCTTCAGCACTGCACGACTATTTTAGGCAAAAATAAATCATTCATACTTGAAATCTGACATATGATTACCTCAATCTTGTGTTTCTCGCCATAAATTCCTAGCAACGGAATTTCATTGTAGTCAAAATCTACGTTACTGTGGCTTACGGGTACCCACAACGGCTTTCCTATTTTCCTCAAAAATCATACCGATAGAATCCTAAAAACCTCACCTTACACAAAGCACAGGTCGTTAGAATCATTCATTGTTACGTAAAATCAATTAGAGATTACTTCTAATTCTTATCCTAAATGTATTTCATAACTAATATTACGCAGATAATCTGTAGACCAACACAAAGATATACAGCTATAGAGAATGGACAAAGTGCATGTTGCTGCTTAACATTACAGAAATATCACTGTAGAAAAGCTGCTATTGTGTGTCTCCGTGTCACCACTTTTGTTTAAAAATTATGAGATAATCACCACTCTGTCTACAAGTTTTATTTTTCACCAAATAAGAATAAGCATAAATAATGACAGTTGATAAGTCGAGCTTCTTCTTGTTTCTTTATTCTTTTAATTGTTGTGAAGTGTACAATGTTGACAATTTTTGAAGTAAAGGAATTTTCAAATGAAAAATGTGGTTATGTCAGTAATTGTAAGTAGGTAATTGAAAAATAAATGCACGTGCAAACCAAATTATAAACGACATGTCAAACAACCACCAGTTTTAAGCACAAAAAAAAAATATTCGGTAGGCAGCAGAACAGAATTGTGGAGGAAGTCGTGATTCTTATTTTGTGGAATACATATTGCGGCATTTGCTAATGATTTTAGACAGTCTTTTAAACATAGACAAAATTAAAAAAATAGTATATTGAAACAATATCTTCCCAAAAATATTTATGAAAGCTGCTAGCGGTAAAATAAGAGGAATACTTTACACATTTTTCAAAATTTTTTAAAAAATATTTATATATACAGATGTTCCATCAACTTTTAGTGAAGTAGAGGGTAAAA
Organism: Musca domestica; assembly: GCF_030504385.1. Taxonomy (NCBI): domain Eukaryota; kingdom Metazoa; phylum Arthropoda; class Insecta; order Diptera; family Muscidae; genus Musca; species Musca domestica. Next base: position 18,352,460 of record NW_026712115.1, on the reverse strand, counting down.
CATTAAGAAACCCTTTTTAACGGTAAATAAAAAAAAATTATGTTCATGCTGACATGTCCTACTTATAAAATTCAGTATTGAAGAAAAAACTATAGTGACAATTCCATTATACACCCATTATCCTTTTTAATGTTTAATAGAATACGTTAAGATTTTCTTTGTTAAACATAAAATTGAATCAAAAATTTACAAGTATTTTCTTGAGGTAACTTCACAATAGAATTTAACTGGTTATGAAATTTACTAAATAGTTCCTCGAATGCAAATTAAATAATACAACAAAAAACTGTAAACTACTGACTCGCTGGCTTCAATGTCTCCATGTGGTCCCAAAAGAACCACAGGCTTACTATTGACAATGTCACTAGTGGCTTCCGAATTTCAAGATCATACGAAATGCCTATAGGAAAAAACATTAGTTGTCTGCACTTTGTCAGTAGTACTGGTGACAAAGTTTCCTATGCGTTGAATATTATTCCGAAATCTCCGAAAATGACGGAAAACAGTTGAAAAGGCATTAAATACGATAGACATTGTCTCAAAAATCTATTCAAGAGCATTTCCTTGCACAATGAATCTGTAAAAATCAGCGAAAACACTATAAAAATATCAGTTTAGTTAGATAATAATATAATGATATGTCACGATATGGTGACATAATATATTTTTCTACTACCAACGCCATCGACTGAAATATAGCAACAATGAAATGTCTCATCTTTATATATTACTAGTTGCACCGACCAAGTTGCTGGGTCATCGTTTTAGTTTGTAATAATTATTTTTCATTTTTCAATTATAGGATATTTCATTTTGAATAGTTTATACTTTGTTCAAAAATTAAAAAGGCACTATATCTAAGATAACTTAATGAGGTTTGGGCCCCATGTAGTAGTCCCTAACATAAAAAGTCAACATAGCTCTGTGTAATTAACTGCCTCATAAATGTATACTGCTCGTTTTAGTTATTGTTAAATTAATAAAAGCAATTTCCTTACCGGACCAGCATCTTTATGTCTCTCCTAATCATCCGAGTTTTTTTGGTTTGTCCTTTACGCTCTTCTCCTCCATACTATAAGGGTCTGTTCAGTTTTTTAAACCCCAAAATATACTTATATATATATTTCTGATCAGAATAAAATTCAAAGTCGACTAAGTTGTTTCTAAATTCAACGAACGAAATTTTTAATTAAATTTTAACATGAGTTCAAGATAGTGGCACCGACAATATACTATATATAGTACTGTTCTTTTGTTAGAGATTTTTCGAAATTAACTTTAAATGTTATAAGTGTTTATCTGACGTACATGAAAAGGAATTGGAAGTTTAGTGAATCGTAAAAGTACTATTGTGTAATGTTGGCCTGCAACCTGTTGATGTTTTTGTGTAGACATGTATGTGTATGTGGAAAATTGGGCCCTGCCTCAATTTGTTTGCCGGCGCTTACAAACGCCACTTGGCAGAAAAAGATGTTTTTTAAATTTTTCGAAGGCACAACTAGTTGCCAGCGATTTCCAGCTCAATAAAAAGAGCTTTTTGATTTTTTAATTTTACTAAAGTTTTAAAGCCGGTTTAGGCTCTTTCTAACTTCTGAACTTTATTTTCAATTTCATCGTCCTTATATATAAAACATAACGGTACTTAATCCTAGATTTTGTTTTCTTTATATATCCTTAAAAATAACAATAACAATCCTTAAAACTACAGCTGTTAATCAGCTGATCTACTTAGCCTAGTTACAGGTGATCAATACAAGGGTAGTTCACATGCATTAATTTATCGTAACATTACACCCTTACCCTAAAAAAAAATAATTTTTGCTTTAGTAAAAATTATTTTGCATTATTCTTTTTAATATAAATTAATTAAATATAACTCCATTTTTTAAAACATTATTGTGGTATTTCTTGAATTTACCATTTATATCTATTACAGTATTGACTCCATCAGTACTAATGACTTTATATGGGCCTAAATACGGTGATTGATTTTTTTTCTATTCATTAATCTTAATAAAACTAAATCATCTTTATTTACTTTTAGTGGATTAGAAGTTTCGGTTTTAGTAATTCTTTTAATTTTAGATTTTTCCAAATATTCCTTAGATTTATGGAGAGAAAACCTAAGCCTTTGCTTAATTTCATTTGAATATTCTTCAATATTGTAAAATTTCGATTCTTTTATAATTTCATCATTGGGTAAATATGGCAGATTTCCAAAAACTAACTCATAAGGAGAATAGTTAGTATCAACATGTGGTGTGGTATTGTATGCAAAGGCAAAATATGGAATCCAAATGTCCCAGTCTGCACTATTTGAAAAATTTAGTAGAAATTCATTAAGAACCATATGAGTTCTCTCTACCGAACCCAATGTTTCATGGTGATAAGGAGTGCTAAATATTTGTTTTATTTCCAATAAACGACATACCTCAGACATTAACTGATTAGAGAACTCTGTACCATTATCAGACTTTAGTATTTTAAAATTTCCATATATCAAAATAAACCTCTATACAAGAGTCTTTGCTACAGTCCTTGCATCTTTTGTTTCCATAGGACATGCTACTATGTATTTGGTTAAATCACATTGTATTGTTAGAATATATCTGTAACCATTTGATATTCTCAGTGGACCTACTGTATCTATTGATACTACCTCAAAACTAGTTCCCGGTGTATCTGTTAATGTCATTGTTTCTTTTGTGTGTGTAGTTTGTTTATTGATTCTACACTGTGGACAGTTTAAAACATATCCTTTTATCATTTTCGACATATTTTTCCAAATGTAACGCTGTTTGAGTTTTAAAGTTGTCTTTCTGACACCTAAATGTCCTCCATGCGTTGAATCATGATACTCTGATATTAATTTTAATTGTGTATTTTTGCAGTTAATCCTTTGAAGATCTCGGTATATAATTATTTGTAAATTTGTGTTTCGTTCTTTCTGTAATTTGTTCAGTAATGTTTTGAACTCTTCCATGGCAATGGATTTAAATATTTCATCATTTTTGTTCATTGCTAGCTCTTTTATTCCCTTTTTATTAGTTTTTGTTAACAGTTTCTCCAAAGACAAATCTATGTTCATTGGATTATCGCTGTAACTCACAGTTATTATGTCTTTTCCAATCTCAATTGCTGGTTTCTTCTTTTCTTTGAGTGGTGCAAACTTAAGTTTTCTTATATTTTTTATATCTGTGAGTGATGTACATTCCCAAATCAAAAGTTGATCAGGCTTTGGATGAGGGCTGTCATCATCTATAATTTTATTGTTTGAGTTTTTGTTGCTTAAAAGTTTTTGTTTGCTCCTGGTAATAGCAAGAATTTTATGGTCTCGTTCGGGTGTCGTGGGAATTAAAGCCTTCAAAGAATCGCTGTTGAGTTTTATTCTGGACAATGCGTCAGCATTTGTGTTCATCTTCCCTTTTTTATAAGCGATCTCAAAATCGTAATCACTGAGATCCATGCGAATCCTTGTCATCTTTGAGGATGGATTCCGATGTGAAAAAAGTTATACTAACGGTCTGTGGTCAGTAACAACAATAAACTTTCTTCCATACAAATATGGTCTAAAGAAATTAATTCCCCAGTGTATAGCAAGTAATTCTTTTTCGATAACTGGTTTCTTCAAATCGTGTGTCGAGAGTGTAGCGCTTTCGTAGCAAATAGGCAAGTCGTTTCCTATTTCTCCTTGGGATAACACTGCTCCCAACGCATAATTAGATGCGTCCGTTGTTAGCACGAAAGGCTTTGAAAAATCTGGATATTGTAATATTGGTGGTTTCAGTAAAAAATTTTTTAAAGTTTCAAAAGCTTTTTGGCACTCAGGTCTCCATTCAAATTTGCTGTTCTTTTTCAGAAGTGCATTCAAACTCCTTGCTTTGTCTGCAAAATTAGGTATAAATCGACGATAATAATTGCAAATTGCTACATATCTCCTCACTTCATCTGCGTTTGTAGGTACGGGATAGTTTTTTATCGCACTATCCTTGGCTGGATCAGTTCTTACACCTTTATCGGTTATGAGATGTCCCAGGTAAACCACTTCAGGTTGTAGAAAACTGCACTTCATAGCATTTAACTTTAAGTTAAATTTTCGCAATCTTTTAAAAACGTTGCACAAATTGTCGTTGTGATCTCTCAGTCCAGAGCCAAAAACGATTATGTCGTCCACATATAAAAATGCAGATGCGTCCAATCCACTGAGAGCTATTGTAAGCATTCTCTGAAAACTGTTTGACGATATCTTCAAACCAAAAGGCAAACGTTTAAATTGATAGTGACCATTCGTTGTTGAAAATGCCGTCACCGGGCGCGAATCCCTGTGTAAATTAATCTGATGGAAAGAACTCGCCATATCCAATGTGGAAAAATACTTTGCTCTTCCTAGTCGATCTAATATATCTTCAATTCTAGTTAACGGAAACTTATCATTCACAATTTTGTTATTCAGCTTACGGAAATCCACTACTAATCGCCATTTGTTCTTATCATCCTTTGACTTTTTTGGTACTACTAAAAGTGGTGAATTATATGGACTAACCGATGGTTCGATTACATCATCTCGTAGTAACTGATCGACTTGTTTATTTATTTCTTCCAACTGCGTCTGCGGAAGTCTATAATTTTTTATGTATACTGGTAAGGAATCTGTTATTTGTATTTTTTGAGTGTAAAAATTGTTCACACTTAACGGCTCCCCAGGCAAATGAAAAATATCTTGAAATTCTTCAAGAATTGTACGAATTGATTGTATAGCGTATGGATCATTTGTGCCGATGTCTAATCCATCAAGTAATGTCGAAAGCCTTTTATAATTTTTTTCTTTTGTAGCTTTAGAGTAATATATATGGTAATTTTTTAATGAGTTAAATTGACAATTCAGTTCTTTTAACTTTACGTCTTCATCAGTAGTATTTAACACCTTAACATGCACTTTACCATTAGCAGGAACTAAACAATTTGCTAGAAAGACTCCTTCAGATATTTCCTTATTGAGTATTATGCTATCCTCATCCACTTTCATATCAAGTGGTAATATCGTTTCCGATCTTGCAGGTATTAACAACTGTTTTTGCTGAACCGGCCTTGCATTCATTGGCACTACAATCTCTCTATTATTAATATTAAATGCTATGGTGTGTGTTTCAAAGTCTATTTTGCAGTAATATTTTGCTAAAATATCTCGACCAATAATTCCATCTGTATGTATGGGAAAATCATCTGCGACTACGTAAAAATCATGACACAATGTCTCTCCTTCAATTTCTAGCATAAGTTCTGAAGTCCCAATACATTGAATAGCTTCTTTAGTTATGCCAGTTAATCTTGCAGTATTTGTTTTGTTCACGTATGAAAATGTGTGTTTGCATATGGAGATATCAGCTCCGGTATCTATTAAGAGCGTTAAACGCTTTTCCTTAGAATTCAACGAAATAAAAGCGTTTGTCATCAAAGTTACATTGAATATCCTTAATTTTGGTAATCATTGGTAATCATTCACCGCATTGACCAATTCTTCTAATCTTCCTAATTTTTCTTCAACGTATTTTTTTGTAAAAATCTTATTTTTACTTTTCTTTAAATTCAATTTTAATTTTTCTAATTCATTAATGCATGCTTCTATCTCAATTTATATTATTTTGCACCTAATATTAATACTTAAAATAAATTGAACAGTGTAAACGATCCTTAATAAAAATTTCAAATTTAACGGTCGCTTAATATTGAACTAATGAGTACAGGGTTGCAAAAGTAGTATTTTTACAATGATGGTTACCAATTACTTTTAAACTAATTATTTATCAATCGGTTAACAATAATCATCATTTCATTTTGTTTTGATCGACATTTTGTAAATTCGTGGTGTAATCTTGTGTTTTTTTTTTTTTTTTGAAAATTAATAAAAATGTGAAATTTAAATATTTTATTGTGCTTTGTGTGTGAACTAAATTTCTAATTTATATTTTTATGATAAAATTTTACATTAATCGCATTTATTGTGTAAATTCTATGTTTTGCTCTTTTTAATTATTCCTGTGATGTTTCATCTGTTGTATTCTTCTTCTTCTTAAAAAGGAATAATGTTTGCATACCAAATAAAATAAAAAGAAATTTGGAAAAATTTTTATTTATGTAATTTTATTTTTCAATGTGGGTGTTTTGTGAACTTTTAGATCTCATTTGAGCTTCCACAGCATCTATTTGTAGCCAAATTTGTGTGGCTTTTTGCCAAGATGGTGGAGGATCTGCATTCACAGCTTCTTTGAGGGCTGCCAATTGTCGACGCAGGCGTACAATTCTGCCTCCTCTGCGGTGTTTAGGCTTTTCAGTAGGGGGAATCCGCGTCAGCTTTTCTTCTTTAATTTGCTGTTGGCGCTTGAAATATTCCTCCAGTGTCAACCTCTTAGGACCTTGGGGTAATGTGTCATGACAGGATTTGCTGCTCGATGCCGTGTTTGGCAGGATCGCCATGTAATGTTGGCCTGCAACCTGTTGATGTTTTTGTGTAGACATGTATGTGTATGTGGAAAATTGGGCCCTGCCTCAATTTGTTTGCCGGCGCTTACAAACGCCACTTGGCAGAAAAAGATGTTTTTTAAATTTTTCGAAGGCACAACTAGTTGCCAGCGATTTCCAGCTCAATAAAAAGAGCTTTTTGATTTTTTAATTTTACTAAAGTTTTAAAGCCGGTTTAGGCTCTTTCTAACTTCTGAACTTTATTTTCAATTTCATCGTCCTTATATATAAAACATAACGGTACTTAATCCTAGATTTTGTTTTTTTTTATATATCCTTAAAAATAACAATAACAATCCTTAAAACTACAGCTGTTAATCAGCTGATCTACTTAGCCTAGTTACAGGTGATCAGTACAAGGGTAGTTCACATGCATTAATTTATCGTAACATTACAATTGGTTATTATACCAAATGTTAAGAATAAGTCCATTTACATTTTACTAAATGACACCAAATTTATTAGTTCAGTAAATATTTAGTAGTTTTTAAAATTTTCGACTTTTCTGGAGGTTTTTATGGGTTTGAAAAGTAATATTCGAGATATTGTTGATTATTTCGTCAACCGTAGATATTTATTTGATGGCGAAGGAACTACCTACGCCCACTTTTTAAAATGAAAAAAAATATAAAATGCATGTTATGTGGGCGAAAAGATGTTTTACTTATTATCAACAATTTTTTCCAGTATCAAATGTTAGCAAAATATGTGTGCAATTAATGCCGAATGTAGGATGAATTTGTCAAAAATTGAAGCAACCTTTCTGCCAGTTACTATGATTTAAAACTATTATCGAAAATAATTGTTAAAATTATCTATTGCAATTTCACTAATTGTATTGTTTTACCACACTTTGCCAATCAACAACTGATATATAGTGGAGAAGAGGACAGCACAGATATTGCCTGAACAAATTTGCTCGAAAACCACTTAGAAAGTTGAGTTATTTAGCCATGTGGTAGTTCTAACACTCATTGTAGGTGATAATAACCATATCCCACAATTCCCGATTTTTTGAACTACGAATTTCGACACTATATACAGTACATTGCGATTCGTCTGCCTATTCGAAAGATTTAACCATTTAACAACGGTGTTACTAGCTCTTACAAACGGGTAAATGAAGCTATCGACAATATGTACGTAATATAAATAAAACAACGCCAATCCTGTTATTATAACATAAGATAAATGAGGCTTTTTGCTCAAAATATTCTATTCCAGAACTTGACTGATAGTAGGACAACATGGAAGCTAATTACCAAGGCGAAGATTGCTTATAATAAAATGAGAGAAAATGTAAAGAAACCATTCTCTGGGTATGTGAAATTGTTCCTATATCCTTAATGTTCATTCCCGAATTTATTTTTAGAGAGTCTACAAATTTCTACGATTTTAAAATAAGCAAGCAATCTGTGCCAATAGCTGATCGGAATCACTAAGAGAACAACTCGATTCAAAAATTCCTTCAAATTGTATTATTAAGGTGAGGGATACATTGCAATATATGACTAATGTAGGGTAAATTCTTCCGAAAAATACCAGCACCCTGTGATGATTTACTTATTAATAACAAATTTTTTTCAGTATCAAATGTTAGCAATATTTGTGTGCAATTAGTGCTGAATGTAGGATGAATTTGTCAAAAATTGAAACAACCTTTCCACCAGTTATTATGAATTAAAACTATTATCGAAAATAATTGTTAAAACTAACTATTGCAATTTCACTAATTGTATTGTTTTACCACACTTAGAGAGTAACTAAGTAACTACACATCAACCGTAAATCCGCAGATAGTAATAGACGAACACCCAATTCCGAAAGCGGAGGATATTTTCAACAGGATGAAGGGGTCAACGGTGTTTGCCCATTTGGATATTACATGTCCTGACGCTGAATACTCCAACACATGGACTGATACGTCCAACTCGAGCAGTATATGGAGCCGCCAACATTCCGGCCATTTGGCAAATAATGTTGGAAATGGCTATACATAGTATTCCTAATACTCTTAACTATTTCGACGATATTCAGGTGTTTGCAACAGATGCTGATGATCTGTTGAAAGTTCCTGAGACTGCATTGTGCAAGTTAAAGGAATTTGGATTTAAGTTAAACAAAGAGAAGTGCGTATTTGTGACGTCATCGATTGAATTTCTAGGTCACAAAATCGACGCCAAAGGAATTCATAAATCCAACAAACACATTGAAGCGATTATGCATGCGACAAACCAAGAACGTTGGAGGAGTTACAATAATTCATGGGAAAGCCGTCGTATTATTTAAATTTCATACCAAACCTGTCTACACTTGAGCGGCCACTTCGGAACGTTTTGAAAAAAGGAACTTTCTATTGGAATATAAATACAGATGCGGCATAAACCAAAATTAAGCAACTGTTGACATCTCCGTAAGTGCTGATCCCTTACGATACAACATTGCCTATTCTACTTGCAACGGACGTCAGTAAACCGGGACTGGGAGCTGTTCTGTCGCATCGTGTTTCTAATGGACAGGAACGTCCAATTGCTTATGCGAGCCGCACCATGAACGCGACAGAGCAACGATATTCACAAATCGATAAAGAGGCGCTGGCCATAGTCTGGGCCGTCCAAAAGTTTTTCAAGTACCTGTATTATCTCTGATTACTGACCACAAACCGCTGGTAAAAATACTACATCCGAGTAAGACACTGCCTGCTTTATGAATATCCCGTATGGCAAACTATGCCGAATTCCGTTCTAATTTTGATTTTGAGGTGGTCCACAAAACCTCGAAAGAAAACAGTAATGCCGATTTTTGGTCTCGAGTAACTCCAGTCAACAGAGTGAACAAGCTCAGTTTTGATAAGGCCATATGAAATAACCTTGATGAATTCGACAGTTTCGTGATTCGCCATAGCCCGGTCCTTCATTTACTGGCCGGGCATTGTCAAAGGCATTGAGAGCACTACGAGGGAATGCGAGAAATGTGCAAAGTATGCAAATGTCCCGAAGAAGTGCACAGATCATCATTATGAGTAACCAAAGGCTCCTTGGGATCGAGTGCACATAAATTATGCGGGTCCCTTTGAGGGAATGTTGTTACTCATAATAAGCGATGACTTCTCTAAATGGTTGAAGGTAAAGGTTACCAAGTCAATGACCGCAGCTGCGACGATTACATTGCTGAATGAAGTGTTTGCTACATACGGAGTACCATTAATATTAGTTTCCGATAGTGGAACGAATTTTTCTTCGGCTGAATTCAAGAATTTTATGCAAAGAATTGGCTTAAGTACCACCCAGGAACTAACGGCCAATCAGAGCGAAGTGTTCAAACGTGGAAGAATACATTAAAGGCTATGTGTACAACTAAAATTACATTGAAGGAAAATCTAACCGAATTCCTGAGACAGTACAGGAATGCAACGTATTTGACTACGGGTCAGTCCCCAGCACAGTTGTTCCTGGGACGTCAGTTACGAACACGTTTAGATCTAGTGCGCCCACAACTAGTAGTAAAGTAACAGCCAAACAGTTCATGAAGAGCAGCTATATCAGGGAATTGGAAAAGGATCAAAACGTGTACTTTCTGCCCGGAAAGATGAAGAGGACGTGGAGACAGCTTACTCAGGGATTGAGCTAGAACAAACCGAATAATTTTCAATTCCACCCGTCTAAATACATGGGTATGAGGACACCCAAGCTTCTTCGACATCTACTCCATTGCTAGGATTCTCGAAATCATCCGCATCATTATCTGCTACAAATATTGACGAACGGGAACAAGGATTGCGGCGATCAACAAGGGTCGAAGACCCAGGGCCCTATTCTCTCCTTAGAGGGGAATGATGTTGTATATGTAAACTCTATATTAACATCACTTTTATTTTCACTTCTACCATTCCTTTATTCTTTCTTCCTAGGATGATCACAATGGGGTCTGCCGACCCCAGTGTAACTGCGTATCCTGCATCATAACCTGACCATCGCAATAACACACATACAAAAAATGGTGTAACTTATCAATTGAGGACTGCTTTGCAAATTTTAATAAGATTCTTATTCGGCTTTAACGAAAGAAATTTTGAAAAATTTAAACTTGTTTTTTAATAGGGAATTCTTTGTGGTATTTTTCTGGAAAGACTTTTCGAATGGAAAATTTCATAATTCTTTGTGAAAACCTCAGACAATTCCAAAACAACGTGGAATTTTGAATAAAATCTCATGTTTTGATTTTGTTTCGAAGTAAGTTGGAAAACTCATTCTACATAATATATTCGCTCTATGCGTTGATTTAGGCTGTGAAAAATTTTACTACCCCATAGCCGTATCACATTGCGATCTTTGGAAATTCAAAGCGATATTTAAAAAATCAGAAAACCTCAATATCCTGAAAATCTATATCAACATGTAAGCATGAGTGGTCAAATTGTTGATTTGATTGGAGTTGCGTTTGATTATCGTTTTACATATGAGAACAGTGCTGAATGTCGATCCAATATTTCGGCGTTTGTATTATCCCAATCTGTTGATCAGAAAAATTAATATGCCACAGCAGGTAGAACCCATTATGAGCAGAGCAAATTGCCGGTTTTCATGGTTTCAGCATTGCTTTCAAATTATTTCTTTAGGGCATTTATGATGCATGAAAGACATCTTGCCTATCACCCATGGTATTACATTACCATGATATCACCACTTCTTTTCATACAGCTCAACGCATTACTTGAACAAATACTACTACATAAAGTATTGTAGATTCTTGCGAGTAATAATTTTAATAGTTCGAAATTGCGAGTTCTATGAAAAGGAGTGTTATTACTTATAAATCGCCAGTTAAGAAAGTAGTGAAAAAATCGAAAAATGGAACTTGGACTGATTCGATTTTATCTGAGTAGTATTTGTAAAAAACACTACAGAATGCATCCCTAATCTAATACTGGGAGAACTAAGCTTACAAACAATATTTTAGTGACATAAGGATCATTGAACTCTTTAGACCAGATTTTTATGAAACCTAATGAAGACTTGGCATACGAATCAACGTGGAAATGAAAACGTAGTTTAGGATCTAAGATAACACCGAGGCCAATAAAGATATTATCATTTACTAATTTGTATGATTCGAAAAAGTAGTTAGAATATATTGGCTAAGATTTAAACAAGGAATCTGCACTGCACCAATTCACAAAGGAATGTAAATCGTACTGAAAGAAAATCAAATCGACAAGGGATACAATGGTATACACTTCATACATTGGTATTTTAAAGAATTGAGTATGATCCGGGAGATACAGAAAAAAGTAAAGTACCCAAATGACTACACTCTGATACTCCAGAAGGAATATATATTTTTGTAAAAGGTATGATGAAATCTAGCCTAATAGTGTAGTCCGAAAACCCATAGAATCGAGTTCATATGGCAAAAGCTTACGCACAACGGTATCAAAGGCTCTATTAAAGTCTTTTTATACAATTTGACATCCGTTATGAAACTAAAAGTTCGAAAAGTTTAGGAATGGGACTTAACTTAGCAACGTCTGAGCAAACGTCTATTTATGAAGTGGAATAACGAAACTTGATCTCCAGAAGCTTGGAAAATAATCTATTTGCAAGGAGTAATTAAATATTTTCGTCAAAGGAAATTCCTGACGTTATAAGTAAGGGTGGAATACCGTCAGGACAAAGCAGCGCAATGTCGTCAAGCCCTTTTTGACTCTGTCTCAGTTAATATAATACAGATAAATTGATTTAATTTAGCAGTATGAATCTCGGAGTATAGGAAGACAATAAATTTAGAATTACAATATTGCCTGAAGATTTTCTATTACCGAGTTTGGAGGGAAATAACTGAGCTCCCGTTTTTTACCCTCCATCATAGTATGGAGGGCATATTAAGTTTGTCATTCCGTTTGTAACACCTCGAAATGTACATTTTAAACCCCACAAAATAAATATATTCTTGATCAGCATAAAATTCTATGTCGATTTATCGATTTCCGTCAGTCTGTGGAAATCACTCTAGCTTTCGAACAAATTGAAGTAGATTGATGAAATTTTGCTGAAATGTATGTTATGTCCGCAGGACTTGTGGTATTGAAAATGGGCCATGTAGGTCCTCGTTTTGGTATAGCCACCATGTAACGGTTCCTCCCGATATTTGGTATTTTGATGATTTTAGCGACACTGTTCACCGGAATTGTTTCAAATTTCGTATTTGAAGTTCGCAATGGATACTACAGCCTAAGAAAATTGTTTGTGCAGGTCCACGTCTTCGAATAGCACACATATAACGGTACCTCTCGATGTTCTGTATTTTGATAATTTTTTAGCGACATTATTCTCCGGAATTATTCCAAATTTGGTGTTCGAAATGAATACAGCCTTAGACAGAAAAGTGTCTGTGCAAGTCCACGTTTCGGTATAGCCCCCATATAACGGTATTTCCCGATATTCGGTATTTTGATGATTTTGCCGACATTATTCACCGGAATTGCTTCAAATTTGGCATTTGAAGTTCATAATGGATACTACAGCCTAAGACAGAAAATTGTCTTTGAAGGTCCACGTCTTCGTATAGCCCCCATATAATGGTATATTCGGTATTTTGATGATTTTATCTACATTATTACCGTTTTTTTTTTTTAATTTCGCCTTTGAATATTGTAATGGCTTATGACAAAAGTTGCCTATGCATGTCCATGTCTCCGTATAGACCCTAATATAAAATCTACATTCGGAATTTTTAAGATTTTAGCAGAATTTTTAACGGATTTTATTGTTTTTGAGAATTGCCAAATTCGTTCCAAATGGTGGAAGGTATTCCAAGTTCGGCCCGGTTGAACTTACAGCTTTTTTACTTGTTTATTTCACAAATTTTAAGAAACTCGTAGGTTAGTGTAATAAATTCTGCCGCATTTGGATTAAATTCTGAGAATAAAATATAGAGTTTTCCGAATAATATCTATTTCTTGCCATGGTATATTTTGAGTAATTTGCAGCAGTGTTAGATATTTTGAAATTTTTAAAAAGTCTACATTTAATGTAACATAAACGCTTTACGCAGATGTAAATCAGGGCCTTGATCAACCAATCGTTTTGCCACTGGAGCTATTTAAAGCGAAATTGAGATGTTCATTAAATTTAGAAACACATGAATCAATGTGGCCAAATTTATAAATGCGCTCGTCGAGCTAAAGGCAGTAGAGGACTACCTTAATTCAAAAAAAAATATTCCTCGTCCAAAATGGCGCGGGCAAGCTCTTTGGCGAGTGACCCAAGAAAATCACATTGGGCATGGACCAGATACTATCCAACCGAAGATGGTTAGTTGGGACCATGGGAACCCTTGACTGCTATATGTCTGTGCCTTCATCACTTTGGGGTACACTTCTGCCCCCAGCACCAGAACAATACGAGCCGCTTTAAAGAATTGAGGATCGGCCAGTCATACCTTCATAATGGTTTGCTATTTCTTCCGATGCGGACTCGGATGGTGAAACTATGTGTCTCAACTCCGTGACCCTGGCAGACACCAACAGCTTTTGGGAATCATTGTAGGACGATGCTAATGTGCATTGTACAAAGCGATCGGGATCTAGGGGGATGGTTTGTAACCGCAACGACTGGACCAGCGTTAAACAGATTCGGCTATTGCCAGCGCATGGGTCCAGAAGTGCTCGGACAGGGACTCGCCGTGAATTTAGGACCAACTGAGCAATTATAGTTGGACCAAGTGTTACAATCGGTTGAATTGCTAAATTTTGAGTAGGATTCACAGGAGTCAGTGATGCGGACGGACAATATGAGGCAGACGGACGCTTAAACTTTTTTGCAGACGGACGAGGTGTATTGCTCTGTGAAGGGAGGGTGTTAGATGGACATAAGAGTGTGTGGTGTCTGCCCCTGCAATTTCGGCAAGCACAATCCTTCTTGCAGTGACGAAGGCAGTGGCCGGAGTCCAGGCATTTTGAACAATGCTGCAGTCTTACTACGGTCCTGGCATACTTTGAAAGGCGTTGCATTGCCGCAAGTGGTGCCTTTGATAGCACTTTCGACACCGGAGTTTCGAGGAACCTTTAGAGCCTACAGTAGATTTCGGCGTCGCCACTGGGTCGTTGCCTGAGGAGCGTCCATCAGAACCAGCCTGTGCAATCTCCTGTGGAGGAGTGGCTGGCTCGGAAGACCTCCCTGCCATGGAAGAGGAAGTAGTAGGAGCTGCCTCCGTCGGAGGAGCGGCATCTTCAATTTTGGTACCAGTGCCATCTAATGGTGTCGGATCCAAATCAGTTAGTGGGACCATCACAATGTCTTCGACATCTCTTTCTTCGTCAGACATGGGGACGTCATTCTCATAGTCGGGGAGTGAAGTGGCTACCATCTTGTTTAAATTTTCCATTCTGTGAAAAATAGAGATGGAGCGACAGCGAAAGAGTAAACAATATATTATTTGGTCAAAACGACTGGCTTAACCACGGGTTTTCATGTCAGCAACTCGAACGCGAGAATCTGTGCCTGGGAAAACGTTAACAACGCGACCTAATTTCCATGCAGTTGGTGGCAATTGTTCATGTCGAATCACGACTAAATCGTCCGTCTGGATATCACGCTGCAGAAATTTCCATTTATACCGTTTATGGAGACTTTTTAAATACTCTTCCTTCCACCGTAGTCAGTATTTATGTGTAAGAGCTTCAATTTTTCTATACCGGTTGACAATACCTAAGGGAGATTCATTTATTAACGGTTCTGGAGGAGCTAGAATTGGAGACCCTATTAAAAATGACCTGGTGTGAGAGCAAAGACATTATCGGGACTATCATTCATCGGACAAAGTGGTCGAGGGTTTAAACAAGCTTCAATTTGGGATAAAACTGTTGAAAATTCTTCATGTGTATATTTGAGATTCTTAGCGTGTTTTCGAAAATGTTTAAAACTTTTCACTGCAGCTTCCCAAAGACCTCCCCTATTTGGGGCCCCGCTGGGATGAAACTACAAGAAAGTTCTTGATATTGATATGCAGAACATATCCTGTCGCGACTTGCTTGAATTACTGATTTCATATCACGCTCTAATGCTCTGGATGCGCCAACAAAATTAGTACCATTGTCAGAGAAAATAGTCCTAGGACATCCGCGTCGCGAAATGAACCTATGAAATGCTGCTAAAAATGTTGTCGTTGACAAATCTGATGTTGCTTCTAGGTGTATTGCTTTTGTAGAAAAGCAGACAAAAACACAAACATAACCTTTTGTTACTTTACAACATCGACCAGAAAAGGACTTAAGATCAATTGGACCAGCAAAATCTACACCTGTAGTGGTAAATGGTCGAGCTATGGTCGTTCTCTCTGGAGGGAGAGCAGCCATAATTTGTGTGCAAGATTGTTTCTTTTCCAATATGCAAGGTTTACAATGACTAACGACAGTGCGAATAAGTGAAGTCAATCGTGGAATCCAATACTCACTGCGTATTAGTCGTAATAATAATTGAATTCCACCATGAATAGAAACAGCGTGAAGTTTTTCAACTAAAAGACGAGAATAGCGACATTTATAAGGTAATAGAATAGGGTGTCGCTCGGAATAAGAGAGAGTAGGCGAACGAACTAATAGCCCATTATGTCTCATAAGACCTGCTTCATCCAAAAATGGACTTAATGTCAAAATTGAACTTTTCGATTCTAATGGTCTACCATTGGATAAACAATTATACTCCTCGGCATAGTGTGCTTTTTGATACAAAATTATAAGACGTATTTTTACATTGTTAAGCTCAGTAATCGTTGGTGAGTTTTCGTGAAATGTGTGTTTATTGAGGTTCGGGCGTATCTTATAGTAATATCTAAAAACGAACGATATTATTCTAAAAGCCTTATCTAAAGATGAAAACCGGTACAAAATATCGGCATAATTTTCAAAGTAAGAGAAATGCGCCTTTACAGAACGCATTTCCAAATCTGTCTCAAGAACCGACAAATCACGAAACCTTCACTAAGAGCTATCTAAACGGAGCCATTGTGGTCCGTGCCACCAGATTGGGGAGGAAGCCAATTCAGCGGGTGTAAGTCCGCGACTTCCCAAATCGACGGGGTTGTCTTCTGAGCGCACATGGTACCAGATATTTTGACCAACATTTTCTTGTATTTTAGACACCCTATTAGCAACAAAAGTGGACCAAGTCGATGGAATTTTCTTCAACCATGAACAGACAATCGTAGAATCAGTCCAAAAGCAAATTTTTTGAAAATCTATATCTATCTCAGAGGTAATGGCCTTAAAGAGTTCTGATGCCAAAACCGCACCACACAATTCTAAACGTGGTAGCGAGATCGACTTATTAGGAGCGACTTTCGACTTACATGAAAGCAAATGTGTAAAAATGTCACCATTAGAAGCTAATATACGAATATATACCACCCCCGTATATGCCTTTTCAGAGGCATCTGAGAAAATATGAAGCTCAGCTGAACAATCAGGGGCATACTTTATCCAACGAGGGACTTGAATCGAATTGACGTCCTGGTACGTCTCAACAAACTTTTTCCAATCACGTAGTGTAGTGGATGGATGAGAATCATCCCAATCTATTCGATCTCACCATATACGTTGCATTATAATTTTTGCAATTATTAAAACAGGACCTATCCACCCAATAGGATCAAACAATTTAGCAATGGTGGAGAGTACTTCCCGTTTGGTATAAATCAGTTTTTTAATAAGAGGCTTAACATTGAAGTAGAAAACGCATTCGATCGAATTCCTAGTGGTTTAGAACTACTAGTTTCGACGAAATCAAGGAGCTTAGTCCATTTCCGCAAGTCAAATTTAGCTGATTTTAATTCACAAATCAACTGATCCCTAGAGTGCCACGCTGTTTCCAAGTCATGGTATCCTGTTAGAACATCGTCGACATACATGCACTTCCGTAGGACATGTGCTGCAAGTGGAAACTGCTCTTCAGTGTCATCTGCTAACTGCAATAACGTACGAATGGTAAGGTATGGAGCGCAATTAACTCCAAAAGTTACCGTTTGTAACTCAAAGTCTTGAATAGAATTCGTTGAGAGACGTATGAAGTGGATCTAATAGAATTTGACACATTTGGTAATGTCGCAATTGAAGACATATTTAAAGAACCTCAGTATGAGGAAGACAAGATCTTGTTGAACTGTCGGACCGACGTACAAAATGTCATTGAGGCTATTCCCATTTGATGTTTTATTTGACGCATTGAAGACTATTCTTAATTTTGAAGTTTGCTTTTCTAAATTTATAACTGGATGATGAGGCAAGTAGCAAAATGTAGAATCTCCAGAAGGAATGGGTACTGGTCTCATATGACCTAAATCTAAATATTCTTTTAATACATCAGCATAAAGTTTCTTAATATTAGGCCTTTTTAAAAGAGAAGCCTCATTACGAATAAATTGTCGTAAACAATTTTTTCTAGAATGCCCAAGGTCAGGTTTGACGTGAAATTCATGTTTGATAGGGAGAGTGACAATGTATCTGCCATTGGAGTCCTTCTAGTCGTGCGTCTATAATTAACTTCACAATATTTGTCAGCCGGGGATTAGATTCCCAAAATCTAAGAAGCGTCTTATTAAGAGCCTCTTCTTCAGAATATTCTACATTGGTAGAGAAAACCCTTATGTTGTTGGGGGAAAGGGGACCAGTAATGATCCAGCCGAGCACAGTGTTTTGCGCAATTAATGAGCCTAGAATATTAGATTGCAAACCAACCAGCAGAAGTTTGGGATATACGTCTGCACCTGGAAACATATCAACAGGTCTGCAGTCAAATAATTGAGAATCTGCTAAATGTAAATGGGATAGACGAGATGAAATATCACTATTAACAACAAATGATGGAAGATTTCCTGAAATGGTAGGAACCACTAACGCCGTTATCTCCATAAAAAGTGACCTATCTATACATGAACTAAGGCCGAACGAACATAATTTGTTGGACTTTGTGGACACTGTTTGATTCACCCCTGATATAGTAGCATGGGCGGATGATGTACAAAGACCTATACGTTTTTGCAACCTTTCAGTAATAAAGCATGCCTCGGAGGCTGGATCAACCAGTGCACGAGCTGGATACGTAGTACCCTGGTGAACTATATTCACCATTGCTGTGCCCAAAAGAACTGTTCTATTTTGCGAAGTATGAAATACCTTTCGATTCACTGAACTTGATGATTGGCCAGACGAAGTGGATGGTAGGTTTGGATTGTGATTGACAGCTTCTGGAAGATTACTTGTGGAAGAGGGGCCTGAGGAGCCATTGGAAGAAGGCGGTACATTATTGACTGAAATGCCAGTTGTGGGAGTTTCACGATGTAGTAGAGTGTGATGTCTTTTCTTACACTTAAAACAACTATATGTGCTACTACAGTTTTTGACATCATGACCTCGGGAGAGGCAATTGAGGCAACAATGGAGACGTTTTACAATAGATAAACGATCAGCTAATGAACGATTTCTAAACTCAGGACATATTCTTAAATGGTGAAATTTGCATTGGACATAACAAGCAACATTTATCAGCAGATATTCGAGTGGAATAAGAAGAAAATGCAGGAAGTGGGTTGGCAGAATTTGTAAAATGTGATTTTACCTTCTTATTGTCACCCTTTTTTGACTCGCCTATACCTTTTAGATCACGAAGACAAGTTAAAGTTTTGATTCTTTCCGAAAGAAAGAGATCCAAATCCCTCCAAGCCGACAGAGCAGACTTGTCCTTTACATTTTGTGTCCATATGATAACAGTTTGTTTGGGAAGTCTTTGCAAGCAAAGAAATACTAATATGGGATCCCAGCCGTCGGTCGGAACATCATATAAAGCCATAGCGGAGACACAACTATTTATTCCACGCTGCAAATTTTGTAAACCTGAACTTGACTCGCGCTCAAGCACTGGAAGCTCGAAAAGAACTTTCAATTTATTATTCACTATAATACTCCCATTATCGTAGGTTTCCTTCAAAGCTTTATGTGTCAAGGGAAACTTAGAGACAATATCTCGAGCTTCTCTACTCGTCTTTTTGTGAAGGTGACACAGTTTTTCTATTTCGCTTAAACGAGAATTGTTTATGTAGACCGCTGAGAAGAAATCCCTGAAGGTTGGCCACGAAAGAAAATCGCCATTGAATACATCGATGTCGCACGGTGGTAAATTTAAGCTATGACTGGAACTATCTTGGAAAGAAATGTTTGAAATATCCTGAAAGTTCGTTGATCGATTTGAAACCTCGGATATTGAAACTACATCTTCAGATTGAGGGGAACTGACATGTGATGTTCGTGAGGGTGTGTTCACCTTAGGAGTTGTAGGTACAGTATTGGACCTATTTTTAATTTCATCAGCTTTCCTATTGATTGCCGACAACACTTGGACGAAAGCCTTGTAGGCGACATCATACTTGCTATCAGCTGATGTAATATCTTCGCTACAGGCATCGTCAGAAGTTTGTAAATAATTTAAGCATTTGTCAAACATTTCTTTAACCTTACTCCACAGTTCGCGTGCTTCATTTCCTTGAATTTCTAAAGAATAAATATCAAGATCATCGTCACGTAAGGAAGCGAAGTTAGCATCGAACTTGACAAGAGCATCGGTGGCTCTGATAAAGAAATCGAGGGGAGTTAGCACCATTTTGACAAATTAAAACCAAAAAGTAAATATAAAACCACAAAGTATAGAAAAAAATTTGAGATAATTTTAGAACAGAGTAAGAAAATAGCGAAAATAACTCCAATTCCTTTATAAATTTAACAATAAAACGTAATTCTCCAGAACCGAAGATGAAATGTGCAAAAAGTTGATACGTTGTATCGAAAAATTCACTTTTGCAAATAAATGCAGTAAAAATAGCTCACAATTCAAGAAAAGTATGAAAATCTCCCAAAAAAAATATTTTTATGCTAAAAATACACTGAAATTTCTCTCAGTGAATTATTTTAGACTCTATTTTTTTGTATTATCAAAATGAATGAAGAAAAATTGAATTTGTATGCAAATTTTCAAAGTATATAATTAAATTTTAGCAAAAAATCTTTTTTATTGCAAAATGGTAATTTTTATTTTAATAGTTTTAGTTGTAGGGTGCATGGACTGTAAATATCTGTAATTACAAATTTCATTACCATAAAACCGTCAATTACTTATCCCAAGTCGCAAAGACTTGTTTTTTTTTTTAACAAATGTGGTAATTTTTATATAATAATCGATAAATTTAATAAAAATAATCGATATTATCGACTGTAGGGTGTACAAAATTACGTTGACACCAAACGCATTAAATTTATTTTCAAAATCTATTAAAAATGTATTTTCTAAAAAAAATATTTATATTCGATTACCACTGGCTAAACGAACCTCGTATATTAACAGATGTTGTGTGTATGTGTGCGCGCAGCATCAACGCATCAAACAAACACTGCAGTGGTGGGTATATATTTTGTTTTTTTTTTATGACCACTCAACGCAAACGAATAGCCGTGATTATTGTTGGCGGGTTTTTTCTTACTTTCTTTTGTTTTAATTTATTTTTCTTGCAAGCACACTAACATATTATTTCAATATTATTAGAGAACAAAAATCACCACTGTTCACAGCACTGTTTTGATGCACTTTGTTGGTATCTTTTATTTTTTCTTTCTTCTATTTTCGTTTAACGAAAATACGAATATTATCTCAAACTGAGCGACACACAACAACAACACTACGCGAGCACTGTTCAAACGACCGTAGGTTAAGCTTTATATTTCGATATTTTGCTCTTTTTTTATTTTTTAAACAAAACACTAGAATGCACTGTACGTACCTTTTTGTTATTATTAAAATGTATTGAAGATGGAGGGTTACTTCTTGAAGGGTGATGCGAGAAGAGGAGAATTCCTTATTAATTGATTTTGTCGCAATGGACCAATGTTTGCGTAGCAAATTGAATAAAACCCCAAACCAAAAAATAGATAAGAATAACAAAACGATTTTTTAGAAAAATGTTCCAATAGAAATATTGGCAATTTATTAAATAATATTGTTGTAAACAATATTTACCTTTTTTAAAAATATGGGGCTAGATGCTGTGTGGATGTATTCCAAGAAGAAGAATAACGAGAAAGCCAAGGGGTCGCAAAGCGGCGCATAAGCCAAAATCGTTACTCGTTAGAATTTGACAGCACATAAATGAATATTACAAAGTTGAATATTACAAAGTTGCACAAAATAGTATGAATCGAATTCTAACGAGCGAAAAAACTTAAATTAATTAACGAAAATAATTTACTTTAAACAACTACTATAGCAGGTGGATTGGGAATAACTTTGGCAAATGTCGTAGATGAGTTTATATTCACTTCAGTACGAGAACCAAATTCTGTGCAGGAGCATTCGGATGTGAGTCACTACTACATTGAATAAAATTCTCAGAACGGAGGTTAACCACAGTAGGAGAATTTAAATTTATCAAGTTATCATGACCTGAATTAGTTCTACGGATATTTTTTGCAGGAGAAACATATAAAACTTTAAAGTTATTAACCATTTTTTCAATTTTTTCGAAATAAAGTTTTAGTATTTCAGCTTTAGTGTCCTTGAAAAGGCGATAGAAATTTATCTCTAAATCTCTACGATCCCAACAGGACCAGTCTGCTCAGAAATATTTTGTATTCAAATGGCATGCAATTCGGAATTTTCAATTTCTTCCAACTCAAACGTAATTTGTCACTTCAAAATGTTTTTTGGTGACCAAAAAAAGTTGTATTCTATCAGAAAATCTTTTTGAAAAAAACTGAAAATACTATTACATAGAATATATTTCTGTTGAAAGTGTATGCCAAAAATTTATTGTATCTTTATGAAAAAAATTAGAGATTTTAATTTATATTTTGATTAACTTCCTTAACTTAAACTGACTGGCATCAGCAACAATACTCCCATTTTGCACCAGACGATGGAAGAAGTGATTGACAGCTTGACAGAACTAGACCTTGGACGTGAAGAGATGGGAAGTATTCCACAGGGAGGAGAAGGAAGATGCAACTCTACTTGTGATTGGTGTTGACGACCTCTCCATGGCCAGTCTGATAAAGACTAAAGGCATTGCGATCAGATTCAAGGTCAATATCGGCCTAGGTGAGAAAGCCAAAAGCCACAGCGAGTAAGACACAGGGAGTCGAAAAAGACATCAGTCACTCTCAAGAAAAATAAGGTCTCTGGACTAAACCAAATTTACTACCAACTGTTATATGCCAACGCAGGGTCTCGACCGAGAACTTGTATAATGTCATAACAAATATGTGGTTTTTTCTCCAAAAAATTATATTTTTTCTCTAGAATTGTCAACATCGGAGGCAACAGTACTGAAGTAGGGAAATGGCTACATATACCTAGGATCAGTATACCTTCCAGTCGACTTGCCGACACTACCACCTACGTCGGAACTGCAGGAGCTGTCGTGCAAAGCAAAACAAACATGTAACGAAGTACTAATAGTTTGCGATGCTGATTCACAAGATGCTCACGATGCTAGTACTAACACTAAAAAAGAGGCCAAGCCCTTCTAGATTATCTATTTTGGAGCAAATCCAAAACTGACTAAATTAAGATTAGGAGACTTTGAAAAGAAAGACTAGGGCAAGCATATATGTAATAGACAGGGATGTCAATAAGTTAACGTAGACCTTAGTAAAGTCATTCGTAGAATGGTGCACCCTTCGACAGGGAAAATCTGCCACCGACGAAAAACCTGGTAGAAAGAGGAAATCCGTATCAAAAGAAAAGAGGTCCGATGACTTTACAATAGAGCTCAACGTAAAGAATACCACAAAATAGTTAAAACAAATCGCAACTCCTGGAAGCTTTTCTACGAGCAAGTTGACAAAAATTACTAAATTAACAAGTAAAAAACATTAAGTTCGGCCGGGCCAAACTTTTAATACCCTCCACCTTAGGGTAAAAGAAACAATAGAAGAAATGTGGAAAAAACATTAAAATGCCGAATATCGGGATGTACCGTTATATGGGGGCTACACCAAAACGTGGACCTATAATTACAATGCTTCGCTACACAAACTAGGACCCATTATGACCCACAAATACCAATTTTTAGACAAATCAGTGAAAAAATGTTGCAAAAACCATCAAAAACCGAATATCGGGATGTACCGTTATATGGGGGCTATATCAAATCATGGACCCATGCATGCAATGTTTCGCCACCGAAGCTGGAACCCATTATGACCAACAAATACCAATGTGGCAAAAAATGTGGCAAAAATCATCAAATTACCGAATATCGGGAGGTACCGTTATATGGGGGCTATACCAAAACGTGGACCTATAATTACAATGTTTCGCTACACGAACTAGGACCCATTATGACCCACAAATACCAATTTTTAGATAAATCAGTGAAAAAAGGTTGCAAAAATCATCAATATACCGAATATCGGGAGGTACCGTTATATGGGGGCTGTACCAAAACATGGACCCTTACATGCAATGTTTCGCCACCGGAGCTGGAACCCATTATGACACACAAATACCAATTTTTAGACAAATCCGTGAAAAAATGTGGCAAAAAAACTAAAATACCGAATATCGGGAGGTACCTGTATATGGGGGCTATACCACAACGTGGACCTATACATGCAACGTTTTGCCACACGCTCAGGGACCCGTTATGACCTACAAATACCAATTTCCAGACAAATCCGTGAAAAAATGTGGCATAAATCATCAAAATACCGAATATCAGGAGGTACCGTTATATGGGGACTATACCAGAACGTGGACCGATATATCTTATTTTCAATACCAACCATCCTAGACACAGTGCAAATAGCTCTGCTAAATTTTGACGCTCTACGTCAAATAATGTGGGCTGTATCGTGATTTCAACAGACAGACAGACGGACAGACAGACAGACGGACATCGTTAAATCGACTTAGAATTTTATGCTGATTATGAATATACATACTTTATGGGGTATAAGACGAATATTTAAGGATGTTACAAACGGAATGACAAAGTTAATATACCCTCCTTTCCAAGGTGGAGGGTATAAGAATTTATTGCTTAAACCCATACTCAAGCCGATACAATGGTGTATGATATGTGTAATAAGATGGAAACATTAGAAGAAACCATAGGACTTTTAATGTCACAGACTTTTCGCCAAGCATCACGACACACGTAGATATATCGGAAGATAGGGGAAATGTGACTGAGAAGGCACTAAAAATTTTTGATTCGATGGTAAAGGAAAACTTCAAGCCGTATAAGCCGCGGGACCAGATATGGTCTTCCCGGCTTTGCTCTAAAATGAACTGGACTACATGCCCAACTTTGTTTGAATTTTCAACGCGTGCCTAAAATTTGCGTATCTTCTAAAAGCCTGGCTGGAGGCGAGGGTAGTTTTTATACCCAAACCTGATAAGCCATGTTACACAATACCAAAGTCTTATCGGCCGATAAGTCTAATATCGTTCTTACTCAAAACCATGGAACGCACCGTCTATACCGTGATTAAGGGCAAGATCAAAAACTATATGCTTAAACAACATGCATTGCATACATTGAAGAACGTTCAGTGGAAACCGCATTACATGAGGTTGTATACCACATCGAGAGCATCTTCGATAAAAAGATATATACACTGGCAGTACGCATTGATATCGAAGACGCTTTCAATAACGTCAGCACAGTTACACTTATCCAGTACTTAGACAATTTCTAGATTGACCGGGCCCTCAAGGAGTGGTGAGATATATATATATATATATATATATATATATATATATATATATATATATATCAATGCGTACTGCCCGTGTATATATCTTTTTATCGAAGATGCTCTCGATGTGGTATACAACCTCATGTAACGTTCCACTAAACGTTCTTCAATGTATGCAATGCATGTTGTTTAAGCATATAGTTTTTGATCTTGCCCTTAATCACGGTATAGACGGTGCGTTCCATGGTTTTGAGTAAGAATATATATACTGCCAGTGTATATATCTTTTTATCGAAGATGCTCTCGATGTGGTATACAACCTCATGTAATGCGGTTTCCACTGAACGTTCTTCAATGTATGCAATGCATGTTGTTTAAGCATATAGTTTTTGATCTTGCCCTTAATCACGGTATAGACGGTGCGTTCCATGGTTTTGAGTAAGAACGATATTAGACTTATCGGCCGATAAGACTTTGGTATTGTGTAACATGGCTTATCAGGTTTGGGTATAAAAACTACCCTCGCCTCCAGCCAGGCTTTTAGACGATACGCAAATTTTAGGCACGCGTTGAAAATTCAAACAAAGTTGGGCATGTAGTCCAGTTCATTTTAGAGCAAAGCCGGGAATACCATATCTGGTCCCGCGGCTTATACGGCTTGAAGTTTTCCTTTACCATCGAATCAAAAATTTTTAGTGCCTTCTCAGTCACATTTCCTCTATCTTCCGATATATCTACGTGTGTCGTGATGCTTGGCGAAAAGTCTGTGACATTAATTAGTTAATTTCTGTCAACTTGTTCGCAGAAAAGCTTCCAGGAGTTGCGATTTGTTTTAACTATTTTGTGGTATTCTTTACGTTGAGCTCTATTGTAAAGTCATCGGACCTCTTTTCTTTTGATACGGATTTCCTCTTTCTTCCAGGTTTTTCGTCGGTGGCAGATTTTCCCTGTCGAAGGGTGCACCATTCTACGAATGACTTTACTAAGGTCTACGTTAACATATTGACATCCCTGTCTATTACATATATGCTTGCCCTAGTCTTTCTTTTCAAAGTCTCCTAATCTTAATTCAGTCAGTTTTGGATTTGCTCCAAAATAGATAATCTAGAAGGGCTTGGCCTCTTTTTTAGTGTTAGTACTAGCATCGTGAGCATCTTGTGAATCAGCATCGCAAACTATTAGTACTTCGTTACATGTTTGTTTTGCCTTGCACGACAGCTCCTGCAGTTCCGACGTAGGTGGTAGTGTCGGCAAGTCGACCGGAAGGTATACTGATCCTAGGTATATGTAGCCATTTCCCTACTTCAGTACTGTTGCCTCCGATGTTGACAATTCTGGAGAAAAAATATAATTTTTTGGAGAAAAAACCACATATTTGTTATGACATTATACAAGTTCTCGGTCGAGACCCTGCGTTGGCATATAGCAGTTGGTAGTAAAAATGGTTAAGTCCAGAGACCTTATTTTTCTTGAGAGTGACTGATGTCTTTTTCGACTCCCTGTATCTTACTCGCTGTGGCTTTTGGCTTTCTCACCTAGGCCGATATTGACCTTGAATCTGATCGCAATGCCTTTAGTCTTTATCAGACTGGCCATGGAGAGGTCGTCAACACCAATCACAAGTAGAGTTGCATCTCCCTTCTCCTCCCTGTGGAATACTTCCCATCTCTTCACGTCCAAGGTCTAGTTCTGTCAAGCTGTCAATCACTTCTTCCATCGTCTGATGCAAAATGGGAGTATTGTTGCTGATGCCAGTCAGTTTAAGTTAAGGAAGTTAATCAAAATATAAATTAAAATCTCTAATTTTTTTCATAAAGATACAATAAATTTTTGGTATACACTTTCAACAGAAATATATTCTATGTAGTAGTATTTTCAGTTTTTAACAAAAAGATTTTCTGATAGAATACAATTTTTTTGGTCACCAAAAAACATTTTGAAGTGACAAATTACGTTTGAGTTGGAAGAAATTGAAAATTCCGAATTGCATGCCATTTGAATACAAAATATTTCTGAGCAGACTGGTCCTGTTGGGATCGTAGAGATTTAGAGATAAATTTCTATCGTCTTTTTAAGGACACTAAAGCTGAAATACTAAAACTTTATTTCGAAAAAATTGAAAAAATGGTTAATAACTTTAAAGTTTTATATGTTTCTCCTGCAAAAAAATATCCGTAGAACTAATTCAGGTCATGATAACTTGATAAATTTAAATTCTCCTACTGTGGTTAACCTCCGTTCTGAGAATTTTATTCAATGTAGTAGTGACTCACATCCGAATGCTCCTGCACAGAATTTGGTTCTCGTACTGAAGTGAATATAAACTCATCTACTACATTTGCCAAAGTTATTCCCAATCCACCTGCTATAGTAGTTGTTTAAAGTAAATTATTTTCGTTAATTAATTTAAGTTTTTTCGCTCGTTAGAATTCGATTCATACTATTTTGTGCAACTTTGTAATATTCAACTTTGTAATATTCAACTTTGTAATATTCAACTTTGTAATATTCAACTTTGTAATATTCATTCATGTGCTGTCAAATTCGATAACGATTTTGGCTTATGCGCCGCTTTGCTGTGGCTTTTGGCTTTCTCACCTAGGCCGATATTGACCTTGAATCTGATCGCAATGCCTTTAGTCTTTATCAGACTGGCCATGGAGAGGTCGTCAACACCATTCACAAGTAGAGTTGCATCTCCCTTCTCCTCCCTGTGGAATACTTCCCATCTCTTCACGTCCAAGGTCTAGTTCTGTCAAGCTGTCAATCACTTCTTCCATCGTCTGATGCAAAATGGGAGTATTGTTGCTGATGCCAGTCAGTTTAAGTTAAGGAAGTTAATCAAAATATAAATTAAAATCTCTAATTTTTTTCATAAAGATACAATAAATTTTTGGTATACACTTTCAACAGAAATATATTCTATGTAGTAGTATTTTCAGTTTTTAACAAAAAGATTTTCTGATAGAATACAATTTTTTTTGGTCACCAAAAAACATTTTGAAGTGACAAATTACGTTTGAGTTGGAAGAAATTGAAAATTCCGAATTGCATGCCATTTGAATACAAAATATTTCTGAGCAGACTGGTCCTGTTGGGATCGTAGAGATTTAGAGATAAATTTCTATCGTCTTTTTAAGGACACTAAAGCTGAAATACTAAAACTTTATTTCGAAAAAATTGAAAAAATGGTTAATAACTTTAAAGTTTTATATGTTTCTCCTGCAAAAAAATATCCGTAGAACTAATTCAGGTCATGATAACTTGATAAATTTAAATTCTCCTACTGTGGTTAACCTCCGTTCTGAGAATTTTATTCAATGTAGTAGTGACTCACATCCGAATGCTCCTGCACAGAATTTGGTTCTCGTACTGAAGTGAATATAAACTCATCTACTACATTTGCCAAAGTTATTCCCAATCCACCTGCTATAGTAGTTGTTTAAAGTAAATTATTTTCGTTAATTAATTTAAGTTTTTTCGCTCGTTAGAATTCGATTCATACTATTTTGTGCAACTTTGTAATATTCAACTTTGTAATATTCAACTTTGTAATATTCAACTTTGTAATATTCAACTTTGTAATATTCAACTTTGTAATATTCATTCATGTGCTGTCAAATTCGATAACGATTTTGGCTTATGCGCCGCTTTGCGACCCCTTGGCTTTCTCGTTATTTTTGTTCTTGGATTACATCCACACAGCATCTAGCCCCATATTTTTAAAAAAGGTAAATATTGTTTACAACAATATTATTTAATAAATTGCCAATATTTCTACTCGAACATTTTTCTAAAAAATCGTTTTTTTATTCTTATCTATTTTTTGGTTTGGGGTTTTTTTCAATTTGCTACGCAAACATTGGTCCATATATATATATATATATATATATATATATATATATATATATATATATCCATATATATATATATATATATATATATATATATATATATATATATATATATATATATATATATATATATATATATATATATATATATATATATGTCTGTCCAACGAATGAACTGCTTAAGGATTTGCGGTGCAATGAGAACAACACCAACCAGGGCCTTAGAGACAATTTTATATATACACCCAATAACATACATATGGGATATGAAGCCGTCACGGCCGTAACGCTCAATGCGACGGAGGTGTTTATAAATAAACTCCACGTAACATACTCTTTAATGCCAACATGAAAACCGCTACCGTAAGCTAAAAAAGCTATAACAATCAAAACAGTAAATTTAAAAACTCTATTAGAATATATACATTAAATCAACAACTATTCTCAGCACGGCTCAGTACACATTATATGGGTAACAGTTCATGGGGAAATTACAGGTAACGAGATATCCAACTCTCGAAGCGAATAATAACAGACAGGGACTTACCAGCAGTAAACTTGTACCCCTAAATGCGTCTCGTCGAAAATTAAAGATATGAGGAAAAAACGCAGGGAAAACCACAAATATCCTATGGCACAATCCAATCATATAAAAACGTAGAACGTTTTATTACTCAATAAGAAAGAGATCAGTGGGGAAACAGACATTCTTACGGGGCACTTGGGCCTACAAGATCATTTTAACAAGATAGGATGCGCAGATAATAGCTTATGCAGGGCATGTGGGGAGGATGGTAAAACGTTGTAGGATTTGCAAATATTAGATCCGAATTCTTAGGGAACGACTCCCCAGACCTTAATCAAATCATGGTAAATGATATAAAGCAGTTAAGAAATTTTGTTAAGGCAACGGAATTTCAACTATCATTGACTATAAATTGCCGTCTACTCTCAACAACTACTTAGGGTAGAGCGCACAACAGGCCTATACTGGCTTAAGTGTAATGTCGACTAGGACATGTGACAATTATTTCGCCCCTATTTTTTACGCAACCTAAACTAAATTCCGTATAAGAGGACTCTCCTGTACTACTATATTATCGGCTTTCAGTTCATGCAGACGAAAAGAAATGTACTGCTGTCATTAAAAAAAAAATTAAGAAATAATCTGTTGAATATTACCAGATATCACATAACCTTCCATGGGATTAAAGAAATAAATGCTTTCTGATAGTAATGCAATGCGACAAAAGGTTGTGGGAAAGAAATAATGATTACGCAGCGCAAGTGTCGTCGTTATAGCAGACTAAATTAGTTTAAGTAGTTTTGAGTCATAATTGTATTCTTAGAGTAGAATAAATTCAAAAGGGAGTCCTTAATAGGACAGCGGCCGCATTTTATTATAATGTGAAATTGTCTACTTAAAAGTAACGCAACAATGAAAAATAAAAAAAATAGATAAAAGTAGTAATCCTAAAATAAGAAAAAAATTGTGAAAATAAATAGGGAGTTTATGAAAAAAATGACTCTAAAATATAGAAAAAAATAAGTATTATTTTATTCTTAGATAAAATTATAAAGAAATGTTGTTAGAAAATATTAAGTGACTCCTAAATTAGGAAAAAGTTGTGAAAATTGAAAGAAATTTTATGAAAACAAAAAATATTGTATTGAAATATGAGAAACTAATATAAAAATGGAAATCTTAAAATGTTACAAGGATAGTTAGTTATGAAATTTAAAATTGTTGAGAAATAATAATTTCATGAAGTGAATGGAAATAATGAAATATTTCCAGCATATGTTTAGTAGGAAAAAAAATTACATAAGAAGAATACATAGATTGAAAATAAATATTGGTTGTTAATAAAAAAGGAAGTGAATTATAATTTATAAATACGCTGATTTATCTTTACTTAGCATTCAATTATTTAAAAAACTACGTTCATATATCTTCCATACATTTTTGCAACGATTTAATCATAGTATACTTCAAAATATGTAATTTTCTATCTGCAAAAAATAGTTTTTTTAATACCAAATTAATCTATTGGTTCACAAAAATTTCTGGAAATTCAATAGAATAATTGTCAGAGTGAGTCTCTCTTTCTTACTCTTCTTACTTAAATATTGCCAACATAAATAATAACAGTGGGATTTCAAGATTTTCGTCGGCGCAAAGGGACGAAACTAGAACGATAACATCTGAAATATTGAATGTAATCTCAAACAAAGACAGCTTAGATGAAGATTGCGAAAAATCCATAGAAACGAGGAGAAATCGAGGAACTAGAAAAAATTCCAGACATTGTAAAAACAATAAAGGACTTTTCGAAAAGCACGCAGAATTTGCATCCTAGCCGAAATCTGTAGAAAGAGTATACGATTTTTCAAAGAAGTCAAAGGCACAAGTAAATATTATTCCATATTACTCAACAGCAGAACTAAATTAGTAGGGAAAGAGGGTACATCTCTAGAATCATACAGAACACCTTCAGATTGATCTAAAATTAAGAAATTTCTCATGATGCATTACTCGGCTAGGAGAGTCATATTAATTGACTATTATCAAGCGGAATACCAACTTATATCATCAATTCTTGATAAAATTGCCTTTTGGATTTGGACGACCTTTGGAGACTTTCAAGTGTCACATATCAGTGGCATTGTAAAGCCGCCATTATCACCACGATATCCATATAGATGGTAACGGTATGGTGCAACCACAAACGCATAGAGTAATTATGAATCCTTTCATATGAGTCTTACAACAGGTGGATTATCGACCCAATCCTAAAAGTGGCATACAGGCATCTGTAAGGCAACCAAGTTTGTCCAGACCTGAAAAAATGGATATTGAGTGGTCTACTCAGACAAGACAAGTCAATTACGCAAACAAGTAACAGTTTAGACCTACAGTAAAGATACTAGCAGCAAGGAACGTCACTAAAACTGCAACGACACTTTAATTTGAATACAGAAAGTTATAATGAGCAAATGGTTGAGGCCGGAGAAAATATAAACGTACCCGACTACGAACAACAGGTAGTGGAATGAATATAATAATAAATAATTGGCCAGCTACTCTGATATTGTGATAAAGGAGAATGGAAATGATCTGTTGGATCAAGGACACAATGAGATGTACGCTTCTGACAATGCAATGGCTGACGAAGATACCAATGCTGATGAGATAGTGGAATTTATGAGTCGTAGGAATATTAAGATTGCAGCGGTGCAGGAAACCAAGCTGAATGAAAATTGCAGCCTACAACGTTGTTATGGTTACAAGGCATGAGGAAGGATCGCACCAGAAGTGGAGGTGAGGGATTAGTGTTCCTGTTATACCATTCTGTTCAGTACAGACCTATCTCGCTTGAGCTAGTCTCTAGTGACCCATACATGGAATGTATGGGGGTAGCAGTCAAGTGTGGAAATGCCGAGGTAGAGGTGCTTAATGTGTATATCCCGCCGATTAATAGCTGTGAACCGCGTTATTTGCCTGATATTAGTCCATTATTGGTAGGCAATAACCGCCTGGTACTAGGGAATTTTAATGCCCACCATGAGTTGTGGCATTCCGTCCTAGGTAATGGCCAGAGGGGATCAGCGCTGACAGAGCAGATTGACTGCTCCACATTCTGCACGGTTAACGAGGATGCCCCCACCCGAATAAGAGGAGAGTGTCACAGTTCCCCAGACTTACCCATAGTGTCACCCGGTCTGATAAATGACGTGACTTTCAACCCGTCATTTCTCTTGGCTCAGACCATCTCCCGATAATCGTCTCCATAAGCAGGTCGCCCGATTTCATAACCTCTGAACGCCGCACTTTCCTTAACCATGGAAAGCTCACTGGCCAGAGTTCAGAGAATTCACCAACAGCCGCTTCAGAGAACTGACCAACCCTTTTGATGTTCGGGTAGCAGAAAGGATTTTCCAAAACATCATCAAAGCTGCAGCCGCTCGCTATATATCTGCTGGTCGAATACCCGAGATAAGACCAAACTTCCCAGCAGAGGCAGCGGGATTAGCAAACGAGCGTGATGATCTCCGTCGTACCAACCCTACTGATCCTAGAATCAGTGATTTGACAGTGGAAGTCAACCGGTTGGTACAGGAGCATAAGAGGAAAAAGTGGCTAGACCATCTGAAGTGCTGTAGCATTGGAACCGTTATGAGTAAGCTGTGGGTAACGGTTAAGTCGCTTTCGAACCCTGCAAAAAAGGATGATAGGAACTCAGTCACTTTTAACGACGTAACGGTGACTGATCCGAAGAGGAGCGCGGAATATTTTAACCGAAAATTTGTCGAGCACCCCGAGAGCGATAGGGCGAAGCGGAGAACTACGTCCTATCAGATCTCTTCCCGCCGAGGAGGAACCACCACAGTTTACGATGGGTGATGTTGCAAATGTCATCCGTAACGCTAAGTCATCAAAAGCGTTGGACCCGGACGCTTGCCACCCACATAGTGCTCGAAACCTGGAAAATGGGTCGGGTGGTCCCGCTACGGAAGCCAGGCAAGGATGCCAGTAAAGGCGAATCGTACATGCCGATTTCGCTTTTGTCGCCAGTAGCTAAGACTCTTGAGGTTTTACTCCTCCCAGCATTAGAGGAAGCTATACAGTTGCCAACCATCAGCACGGATTCCGTCCACAACATAGTACCACAACAGCATTACACGCCATTTCCACGCATATTAGTAGAGGACTGAACCAGAACAGGCCGTGTGACAGAACAGTCTTGGTAGCCCTTGACCTATCAAAGGCATTTGATACGGTCAATCATGCCACACTGTTCGAGGACGTGCAGAGAACTACCCTCCGGCCAAGTTTGAAACGTTGGATAATCAACTATATGTGTGGACGCCAGTCGTACGTGGAATTCCGGAACAAGAAGTCCAAATCTTGTAGAGTGAAACAGGGAGTTCCCCAAGGTGGGGTGATATCTCCGAACTGTTTAACCTCTACCTTTCCGGAATTCCTCGCCCTCCAGACGGCATTGAGATCGTAACGTATGCGGATTGTACGATTTCGGGTCCAGTAGTCGACGACAAATGCGAAAGGCTGAACCCCTATCTCGCGGACTTCGCCGCATACTTCCACGCGAGGAATATGAAAATATCCGCCACGAAATCAACGGCCACACTCTTTACCACATGGTTTGAGGAGCACCCCGAGAACGATAGGGCGAAGCGGAGTACTACGTCCTATCAGATCTCTTCCCGCCGAGGAGGAACCACCACAGTTTACGATGGGTGATGTTGCAAATGTCATCCGTAACGCTAAGTCATCAAAAGCGTTGGACCCGGACGCTTGCCACCCACATAGTGCCCGAAACCTGGAAAATGGGTCGGGTGGTCCCGCTACGGAAGCCAGGCAAGGATGCCAGTAAAGGCGAATCGTACAGGCCGATTTCGCTTTTGTCGCCAGTAGCTAAGACTCTTGAGGTTTTACTCCTCCCAGCATTAGAGGAAGCTATACAGTTGCCAACCATCAGCACGGATTCCGTCCACAACATAGTACCACAACAGCATTACACGCCATTTCCACGCATATTAGTAGAGGACTGAACCAGAACAGGCCGTGTGACAGAACAGTGTTGGTAGCCCTTGACCCATCAAAGGCATTTGATACGGTCAATCATGCCACACTGTTCGAGGACGTGCAGAGAACTACCCTCCGGCCAAGTTTGAAACGTTGGATAATCAACTATATGTGCGGACGCCAGTCGTACGTGGAATTCCGGAACAAGAAGTCCAAATCCCGTAGAGTGAAACAGGGAGTTCCCCAAGGTGGGGTGATATCTCCGAACTGTTTAACCTCTACCTTTCCGGAATTCCTCGCCCTCCAGACGGCATTGAGATCGTAACGTATGCGGATTGTACGATTTCGGGTCCAGTGGTCGACGACAAATGCGAAAGGCTGAACCCCTATCTCGCGGACTTCGCCGCATACTTCCACGCGAGGAATATGAAAATATCCGCCACGAAATCAACGGCCACACTCTTTACCACATGGTTTGAGGAGATGAGAACACAGCTGAATGTTCACGTCGAGGGGAATCTAATACCGACCACGAACTACCCCAAGATTCTTGAGGTCACGTTCGACAGCATGTTCAAGTCGTCCGCTCAAGCCACAGCTATCTGCAACAAGGTGAAAAGTAGGAACAAGGTCCTCAAGGCGCTAGCCGGCAGCACTTGGGGAGCGGACAAAGAAACCTTGTTGACCTCTTATAACGCGATAGGTCGGTCTGTGGTCAGCTATGCGCGTGTGGTCTGCGAATTCTAGTGCTACTCATCCAGACCTGCCAGAACGCTGCCCTGAGAACTTCGACAAGGTGTCTCCTCATGACACCAGCGGACCATCTACATGAGGAGCCAAAAGTCCTTCCGTTACGTCAGTATAATCATATGCTTTCGTTGCGGTACCTGCTTGGGTGTTACCGTTAGAGTCATCCGAAACCATCATAAGGTGGATAAATCTCCCCCACCCAGGCGTGTCAGGAAGGAGATACATGATCTAGAGAGGGAGGTCCAGCGCTACAAGAGAGAACCTCTAGATCAAGAAGCCTATCAGGCAGGTCTGAGTGGCATTCACACCGATGCAGTCGCGGGTGCTATTAGCAGTTATAAAGTGAATGCCGTCCTCGGAGTCCACCCCCATCCATTGCAGCTGATGAACGTCAGCTGCCTAGACAAACCATGGTAGTTTTGGCGCAGTTACGTTCAGGATGGTGTAGTCGTCTCAATTCGTATTGGGCACGAATTGATGAAGATGTGCGTGACGCCTACCCGGCGTGCGATACAGGCCCGCACAATAGCCAAATTTCTAAACCTGGTGCTGGAACCAGATTAGCAGAACGCAAACACATGCATGTACTACTGCTACAACAACAACAACCAATGCTGGCTTGAAATTTTTGCAAAAATTTCACTGTTGTCATTCTTTAAATTAATTTCGAGGAAAGGAAGACATTACTGATGTTAATTCATACCTGAAGCTAGAAAAATTATATAAAACATATTTTAGTTATTAATTTCCGAACATGTAAAAACTTATTTGCTGCCAAAGCTGTAAAAGGAGAAAAGAGATCACGTGTATTTAGATATTTTTGGAAGAAAAGTACAGTCGTTACAATATTGCCTTTTGCTTGGTCTACAGACATTCGAAGGAATATAAGGAAATAACACAATGAGGGAACTATCAGCAGTTATTCATTCTAAGGATAACTATATCACATTAGATGCCTACAAGCCAGCATTTCTTGCAGGATGTAATTTAGAACTTTGCTTATCTCAATTGTCAGGAAAAGTGACATGTAGAAAAGCAGATATTATTAAGAAGCGCAAGAATTTATTTTCAGAGTCAGAAGAATGAAGTTTTATTAAATTTTCACCAAAAGCAATGGTCGAAGACTTTTTACGTTTTGGAGAATCATTTACTCACTCAAGGTTCCTAAAAAGCTTTTCAGAATTTTCAAGTATTGCGTAAACTGCGTTAAAGACTTTTTGAAAAGGCGATGGAAGTCAACTTCAAGAGACTTACGATTGAAGCACCCCAACGAATCTCACTTTTACGATGCACGTTTTAAGTTATCGAAATAATCACATAGCCAGTAGGTCAATACTCTCTCGTTTAGGTTAGTTATGTTACATTTATGAAGTTGTTCATTTTTTTTCCTTTATACTTAAATGTAAAATTATTAAAAGAAAAATGTTATAAATTTCAAGTATAAAAATATGTTAATTTTTGTTATCAAACTGCAATATTGATAACAATGAATGTAAACGTCATGACAAAGCAAAGATGAAGCAATAAGTAAGCACACTAAGCTAACCAAAAAATATTGTTGCTTATTTGCACTAGTAGAGTGACTCAAAAATTGACAAACATTCACGAAATTTCTAACACAAAATTGCTATTAATAATTGAATTTTTTTGAAGTGATAATAGCTATTGACAATGTTAAACACTCTTCTAAGCACAACAAAAGTTGCCAAATAAAAAAACATAATTGAAATTAAATTAATATAACTAGCTTGTAAGTTAAAATAATAGAAAACGACCTTTGAGGTATAGCAATTGTGGTACTTCTACTTATCCACGAAAACAAAATAATCAAGATGCAAAAACATCAATTCATGTAGATTTGAATTTTGACGATGTTTATTCGGTTAATAATTTCGACGTTTTCTCGATGTTAACTTAGATATTTAAATATTCATACGTCTTAGCTAAAATAACGAGGTATTGAATTGAAAAACATTGTATGGCATTAGAAACAGTAATTATTTTCTATCACAGGAAATCGGAATATATTATGTCCTCGAAAACCTAATTTTAATCTTTTCCCCTTTTCCGAAACTGTGGCTAAAATCGTTATAACTCTGAATAAAGGGAGACAGCTTTATATAGCAGCTATATGATAAACTCTAAATACTGAATTTCGAACTATTCCGTTAGAAATATCATCATAATACCGAATATGGTTAGGTATCGTTATATTCAGGCTATAGGAAAACATGGACCTATGTAGACAATGTTCT
This sequence comes from Musca domestica, assembly GCF_030504385.1. Lineage (NCBI taxonomy): Eukaryota > Metazoa > Arthropoda > Insecta > Diptera > Muscidae > Musca > Musca domestica. The sequence goes on along the minus strand of NW_026712115.1, from coordinate 18,314,795 downwards.
GCAGCAGAAAGTAGAAGCCATTATGAACTCCGAATGACGAATTTTCGATCTATATCGCCAGAATTAGCCACAGTTTCTGGCGAATTAACAGTCAAAATATTGACTAAGGGGAGATACAATTATATAGGGGCTATAGGAAAACGTTGACTGATACAGCTCATTTTTGAACTTGACCTGCCTTCAGATATATAACAACTCTATGCAATCCTATGCTCCCTATAGGATGCCGTTTGGACTCTAACGTGATTACCTTATCACTATTCCTGCAGTTTTCGAAGTATGAACCGAGGAGATGTCATATTAAACGAGAATTCATAGAGTAAACCGACGCAAAAAGAAGAGTTCTATGCCGAGTACGATCTCTTCCGGCCGAGATAGTCACACCACAATTTACGATTTGAGATGTTTTACATGTCATCAAAACATAGGGTAAGTGTGCCTAAGTTCGGAATGTCCCAATAGTCGGCACTTTTTATTTTTAAGCCCAAATAAATGAAACTATTATAACTAAATATATTTTGTTTACTTCAAATACATTATCAGCTATCTTTGTGTACAATTTTGTTAAGAAAAGATGATTTATTCTAATAAAAATTAAATTTTTGTCTGTGAAGGTCCTCAACAATCCATATTCTTAAGAAAAGTACAATAAAGACGTCGAATCAGTTTAACTAAACAAAAATATTATATTTTAATGAATTAATTTATTATTATTATTAATTATTCTTACAAAAAAAATTTTATGCCGACTGTTGGAACATGCCATACCGACAATTAGCAAGTGGTGCCGACTACTGGCAAAAAAGCATTGTTTTAATAAAACTACAAATTTATGAAATAATAATAAAAAGTTATTATAACTTTATTTATTATTGCAAAAACTATACAAAATTACGAATCTGAATAAATTAACTTTGTAATAATTGAGAAGTTCCACTCAGAATGGTGAGCGATTAAAAACGCGAAAATCCTAAAAGTGCCGACTATTGGTACACTTACCCTAGATGCACAAAATGAAGATTGAGCATGTGTGTGAGAGAGAAACAAAAATGCACGTAAAGAAATTTTTTGACTACAGCGGTTGATGTTTGGCCAGATTGCATAAGTTCAGCACAAACATGCAATTTCTTCATTGTCTTTTTAAGAATAGTTTTAATAAATACGCCTTCCGTGACTGGAATGATGAAGGCTTATATTGCTTAATATAACATTTTTTCCATTTCCTATTCCTTTTCTTATTACTATCTACCGCACCAATCAGCCATGTATTTAACTTTTTTAAAAATATATCCCTTTTTTTCCTCAAAAAGATGTTTTCTTTCATCTTCTCCTAAACAACTGATTGCATTGTGAACTTTATGAAAATTTTGTAACTCAAAACATAAAATAAGAGCTCATATTTTCCCAATACAAACTGTCATTTGTTTTCTCTAAATGTTAACGGCAAAACATTGCGCGCACCAACCAAGCATGTGTGCGTCCGGTGAAGTCTAATCAATGACTGAATTCGAAAGAATAAAAATACACACGAAAAGAGAACACCGTAAACGTTCTGTTTTGTGCATCTATGCACCAATAGTACATAGTCGTCCGAAGCGCTCCTGACGGTCTTGACTGAATTTCTATTATAATTTTAAAGCATCTAGGCGAACCAGAGGTAAGTATCTTACCAAATTCTCAACTTGACATTACCCACCCTAATAGTACCCTTATCATCAGCACGGTATTCCGGAAATTGCATCGCACGACAACAGCTTTACGCACCATTTACACACAAGTCAGCAGAGGACTTGGCCAGAATAGTCCGTGTCAAAGAACAGTTATGAGGCCCTTGATTTATCAAAAGCTTTTAATACATGTTCTACATCCTGCAAGAGTCTACTATGTTCGCAATTTTTCTTGATATCATAAAGGGAATTTCGGTTGTTGCAGTAAACATGTTTAAATTCGTGCAGTTCTGGAACAGACCACCAGTGGAACATGCCATACTATTTGAGGACATTGGGCACACAGAAATCCGATGTGTGGACGCCAGTCGTACGTGGAATTCAGAAACAAGAATTCTAATACCCGTTCCTCAAGGTAAGGTAATATCTCCGGAACTCTTTTACCTCTACCCTTCTGGCATTCCGCGACCTCCAGACGGCATAGAAATAATAAGGTATGCACATCATTGATGGCATTTGCGATCGGTTAAACGCTTAGTTTAGAACATTTCCGAAACAAAATCAACAGCCATACTTATCTCCACATGGACAGCGAAAATGAGGCTGGAACTGAATGTACAGGTCGATGGTGTCTTAAAGTGCAACGCAATAAAAACAAGTAAAAAACAGCTAAGTTCGGCCCGGTCGAACTTTTAATATACTCCACCATTTGGAAGAAATTTAAAACAGTAGTACCCATTACGAAATTTGAAACAGTTCCAGTTAATAACGTTGCTGAAATCATTATAATAAATATCGGGAGGTACCATTATATGCGGGATATACGACAACGCGAACCTGCGTACGAACATTTTTGCCATAGGCTATAGTACCCATTACTAACTTTAAATACGGATTTTTTACAATTCCCGTGAATAATGTCGCAAAAAATATGAAAATACCAAGTATCGGGAGGTACCGTCATATTGGGGCTATGCGAAGACGTGGACCTGCACACGAAACTACCCATTACAAACTTAAAATAAGAAATTCGAATAAATTCCGGTAAAAAATGTGGCTGAAATCATGAAAATACCGAATATCGGCAAGTACCGTTATATGGTGGCTATACGATTTCAGTGAATAATGTTGCTGAAATCAGTAAAATCAATCAGTAAGTAAAAGTTTATGCTTGCAGCTGCAAGTGTTCACTTTCAATACGAATATTTTCCCATTTATTGACACAATTTTATAGGTCGTTTTCTCAAAAGATTTCCTGCCAATAATTTCCAACTTCTAACAGATTACTATTTTCTTTATAATTTTATTAATTAACACTACTTATCTTCTGAAAATATACATTCTGAGATGATAATTGGGTCTACTCGCACACCCTGTTAGCCCAAATGAGCTGTAATTATGAAGTCTTAGTATTTAGAAGATCATGTTGCAAGGTATTTTGTATTGTCCACTTCATGGTGGATGGCTAAGAAGTTAAGGACAGCCAACAGCTCTTGTGTGTCGGCCATCACTTTGAAACGATATAAAATATTCTTTTGGCCCCAAACGGTAAATTCTACTTCGATTTAATTATATTCGTCGGTTGAAAAATTTGGCTAAAATCATCAAAATACCGAATACCGGGAGGTGCCGTTATATGGGGTACATACGATATCGTGGACCTATATAAACAATTCCCTTTCATGGGGTAATGTACTCACAAGTAACTCCTTTTGTAGATTTTAAGACAGTTCCATTGAAATATATGGCTGAAATCATCATGGGGCTATACGATATAGTGGACCTATATGGACAATTCTCTTCTAGGGGTTAAAGTAAGTCGGCTACTATCATCAAAATACAGAATATAGGGGGGTACCGTTATATGGGGGCTATACGAAGGCATGGACCTGCATACAAAAATTTTTGTCATAATCTTTAGTACCCATTAGGATCTTCCAGTATGAAATTTGAAAATAATAATTCTGGTATATAATGTCGCTAAAATAATGAAAATACCGAATATCGGGGGATACCGTTATATGTCCCTTTTTTCTTCTGTTTTGCTAAGCAGTTACTTCCCATTTTGCTAAGGTTTTGCATTTAGAAATGGCAATTTCAAATAGAGTAAAATAAACTTTGCAAAACTTCAATTTCTGTCGGTGTTATACATTTTGAAAACTGTCAAACATTCTAACAATTAAAATGTTTAAAATATAAGAAAAGTTACACAAACAAATATTTTATATTTCTATATCAAATACGAATAATGTGGAGAGAATATTTGTTTTCTTTAAAAATAAGATATCACAATTTTTTTTTAAAATTTAAATATTAAATATATTATTAAATTTAAAATAACCCACAGTTTACCAATTCGAAAACCTGAGGTCAAAACTTTCAAAGCGTTACCTTCAAAAGAGCTTAATTTTAAGTTAGTAAATAGCAATATATAAAGGTAGTTAATACTTACTACTCCATCTCCAATTTGATGCACCGTACATGGGATGAGGGCTGTAGCTCCGACTTGTGTAGTTACAACAGTTGAATTCTCAGTTCCAAAAAACATGCTGTCATTTGTAGTTTTAGATGGAGATGATTCTTCGGAAGGTACGGGTATAGTATGAGGATACAGCATATCTTTATCATTTAGTTTTGGCGTCCTCGAATAACGCAAATCTATGTTCGAGTGATAATAATTTTTTCTTTTATGTTTGCTATTTATAATATTGACGCTTGACATTGTACTTGTAATATCTTCGTTGTTTACTTGAGACTTCTGTTCCAATTGATATTCATCGGTTAAAACTGTTGTATTTAACATATTGAACATGGTATTACGATGAAATATTTTGTATTTTGTAGGATTGTGATCCGCTTTAATACATTTCACATTTTCTGCAGAAATATGGAACACAAAACCTGTTGAAGTAGAAAAAAAATATTTTATACCAGGAAATTTTTTCGGTATATATCAGGGATGTCAATATCAGTGCTTTTAGCACTAATCTAGTGCGTTTTGGATTTTTAAAACGCAAAATATATTTTTAAACGCTTTATTGAAAAAAACGTAGAATTAGTGCTTTTTTCAGATTTTTTTCTCTTTTTGAACAATCTGGAAGCGAAATAATAAAAACAATCGATTTGCATTGATAACAGGAAATAAAAATAAAATAATACGGATTATGCACAAGAGTAAGTGAAACAGCTATACAATGAAAATTCATTAATTTGAGACGTTAAAATTCCAAAAACAAAACTGGAAAGACATTTGACATTAGAAGTTTGCATCTTTAAGCCGCATATGCCAATGAGAATTTTTGGTAAGTAAGTTTTAAATACATATATTTGAAAATGAATACAATTTAATGTTAAAATGTTACAGATGTATAAATTTTCACAAAAATATAGAGATGCCTGGGAAAACGATCCCCAATTCAAAAAGTGGATTATGCTACGAAGGACGAAACGAGGGCTATGTGCTTGTTTTGCAAAACTGAAATATTGGCACGTTATTCGGATCATGTAAGGACAGCTGTGAGTAGTAGTGCGCGAAGCTAATGAAACCCAATATGCAAAGTGAAGGCTTTCGTTGTTTATTGCTGTACACTCTTCCTATAAGACCGTCAACCATTTGACATAGATCTGCGGAAACTAATTGCAATAGGTACGGATAACGCGGCGGTAATGACAGGTGTAAATAACGGCTTAATTAAACAAATTAAAGATAAATATAAATTACCAAATTTGTTTTTAGTCCGTTGCGTTTGTCATTCCCTACAACTGGCAGTATGTTCAGCCACTAAAAAGCATTTTCCTAATAATCTAGAATTTTTAATAAAGGAAAGCCATAACTGGTTTCCCATTCATCTATATGCAAGAAAGCATTTGAAAAATATTTAAGTTAATAAACAACAACTACAAAATCACTAGATGGCTCTCAATAGAAAGAGCTGTGAAGTGTATATTAAATATGTGGCTAGAACTGAAAACACATATTAATAGTTTAAACGATAACGGATATACTTCAAATTTATTAAAAGATATGTACAATGACGATAAAAATTACATATATTTAACATATTTGAGTAGCGTTTTATATGAAGTCCAAAGCGTAAATTTAACATTTGAAGCTGCCGATTTGTTTCGTTTTTTTGCAAAGTCTGACAAATAAAATAACAGTGACCGATAAAAGTTTTAACTTTTTGGAATATGATATAGACGACGTTTTGGATGAATTTTGTTATTTGGGGCATGGTTTTGAAAAGGCGTGTTCCAAACAAAATCTACATGAAAACATTAAAAAATATATTAAAAATATGTATACATTTTACAAAACATTTGGTATACGAAATTAGATGCAGAATTCCGAGTAATTGGAAATCACTTCAAAAAAATTTCCTTGTTTAACATTGAAGAATTTTTAAATAATCCAAATGTCCTTAGTCCATCTATTTGTCTTTGATACAGATAAAATATGTAATATATAGAACATGCCATTAAAAACATTAAACTAATAGAATGGATTAATCGTCATAAAACAAGATTTTTGGATTGTAGTTAGTAACTTTAGAGATGCTTTAGGAAATAATCCATTTAAAGACATATCCAACTTTGTATTACGTCTTTTAAGTATACCTTATTCGAACGCTAAAGTTGAAAGTATGAATTTTTATAAAATTAAAATAAGAAATAGCTTATCTTTAAACTCCATCAATTCGTTACCACTCATCAAATATGGCCTTAAACGAGAAAATTATAATATTCCACTATCAGTTTGTAAATGTATTTCATCTATGGAAACATGTAAAAAATCAAAATATTTTTTAAACACAGTTTTTTTGGCCAGATAATGAGAACAATTTATTTATTATAATGAGAACAATTTATTTATTTTTGTATTGTTTTCAAATAGTTGACACCCCTGGTATATATAGTGGAAGAAATTGTTATTTTAAAGCATTATTAGACGGAATAGAAGTTAGATATGCGCTATCGCTTTTATTGTCCATACGTAAATTTTCATTTTTATACGACTCGCACATATTTTTATTTCCCTTTTATGCATTATGATTTTATTGTATTTTATAAATACTATAATATTATCTGGATGATTTTTTTCTGAAAGTTTAATTTTATATATTTTTACACAACAAACAAACGATTTTGTACATATGCACGATGCGTGCAACTTCTACATACGAAAATTTTGATGTTACATATGTAAAAAACATTTCGCCATTTTTATAAGATTCGTACGTATTTTTTTTCCTTTTTATACATTATGATTTTATTGTATTTATAAATATTATAATATTTTATGGATGATTTTTTTCTGAAAGTTTATATTTATATATTTTCACAAAACAAACAAACGATACTTTTGATAAAATTGTATTTACCAATGAAAACATTTCTCGCTGTAATCGAAAATTTACGTACATATACACGATATGTTTAATTTCTACATACGGAAATTTTGACATCACACATGTAAAAAACATTTCGTCCGATAGAGCTCTTAGAAGTTCGCTCTGTTTTTAATAAGCATTATGATGACTATTTATATGAACCACGCCCGAGCATTTTCAGTTATGCGTCTTTAGGTAAAAGAAATAAGAAAAAGAAGCAGGTGTATACTCTTCGTTTCAAAAAATCTTACATTCTTGTTTTGTATTTTCTTTTAATTATCTCTTTCGCCAAGTCAATATGGAATCAAATCAATTGACTTTAGTGTAAACACATTTGAATTAAAAATTTTGTAAATATTTAAGGTGGTATTCACAAGCATAAATGGTGGAATAGAATGGTAGCCAATCGGGCCAATTATGGTCGTCGACGACGTCTCAGTATTAGGACGAGACGACAATAGCTCTATCTTGTTATTTTACAGCAGAAATTGTTTAGCAAAAAAAAAAAAAAAAAAAAAACAAGGCTAGAATGAGTCATAAAATTAAATTAATTCAATAAATTAACGAAATGATAAAAATAACCTATATGCCAGTGAAAATAAACTTGACCAAATAGAAATTAGATCAAAAAAATTTCGGTTGGGTGGACGGTAAATGTCTTACTTAAAGGAAGACAAAGAAAAACTTGACTTTTAATAGATGACGGTTCGGCGAAAAATTTATAAAGCGAATACCACTGTCTACCCCATTATATAAGAAAAACACATTCCAGACATCCATTAAAATCAATCGAAATTTGTACTTCCGCAATAATGAGATATACATTAAACTAAAAACAGAAACGACATTAAGATTGTATATATCTCATAATTTTTTTCATGGTATTTTGGGACACGGTGCGCTAAGAGAAAATAATTCAATAATTATTTATTAAATAAACAAGTAAAAAAAACATTAAGCTCAGCCGCGCCGAATTTTTAATACCCTCCACCTTAGGGTAATGGAAACACTAGAACCAATTATGACCCATAAATACCAATTTTTAGACATTTTCGTGGGAAAGTTTGGCAAAAATCATCAAAATACCGAATATCGGGAGGTACCGCTATATATGGCTATACAAAAGCGTGGACCTATATTATACAATATTTCGCCAACGGAACTAGAACTCATTATGACCAACAAATTCCAATTTTTAGACAAATCCATGATAAAATGTGACAAAAACCATCAAAATACCGAATATCGGAAGATATCGTTATATGGAGGCTATACCAAAGCGTGGACCTATACATACAACGTTTCGGCGCGCGAACTAAGACCCATTATGACCTACAACTACCAATTTTCAGACATATCCGTGAAAAAATGAGGCAAAAATCATCAAAATACCGAATATCGGGAGGTACCGTTATATGGGGACTATACCAAAGCGTGGACCTATACATACCATGTTTCGCCGCACGAACTGGGATCCATTATGACCTACAATTACCAATTTTCAGACAAATCCTTGAAAAAGTGTGGCAAAAATCATCAAAATACCGAATATCGGGATGTACCGTTAAATCGGGACTAAACCAAAACCAACCATCCTAGATACAATACAAATCATTCTGCTAAATTTTGACGCTCTACGTCAAATAATGTGGGCTGTACCGTGATTTCGACAGACAGACAGAGAGACAGACGGACATCGTTAAATCGTCTTAGAATTTTATGCTGATTATGAATATATATACATTATGGGGTCTACGACGAATATTTAGGTATGTTACAAACGGAATGACAAAGTTAATACACCCTCCCTTCCAAGGTGGAGGGTATAATAATTATTACTGAAGTCAGTAAGTTGCGTTAAGTTAAGAATATGAAGCGGACAACCTATCCGATTTATCAGATTCTTTAATAGAAACGATTGATGAAGATTGGCAAAATTTACGTTGTGCGTTTGAAAGTGTGTTTTTTTTTCAGGAAAAGAGGGAGAAGAAGATGGACAGTATAAAATAAAGGTAAAAAGTATTATGATTCCGTCAGAGAAAATTTAGAAAAGATTTGACCTATTTTGTTAGAAATATTAAAAAATCGAAATTCACTGAGCCAAACTAATACCGCTAGAGGTTAGGTAACAAATCCATCGTTGTTTCACAGCTCAGCGGTTTATCCTCCTGGTACAACATTTGTATGTCGGAGATTTGTATTTAAGTGCAATCTTGTGATACTCAAGACTTCTACGGAAATTATTAAAAAAATGGTCAACATTTTGAGATATCTTCCCAGATTCACACAAGCACAAAAGCTTTATCTTTTACGTAATAAAATTTTAGGCTGGTATAGTTGTAGATTGGTACCCTTTATTTGATCAGAATTTTGCGTAAGCATGGGAAGCATAATCGGTGCGCTACCGAATTGTTAGGATACTAATTGACAGCCAACATAGAATATTATTCAATCTTTCTACAGCAAAGGTTGAATATAATAAAGATATTAAAAGAATTCAATCGACTGTTAGCGACTGCTTGGATATATTGAAAGCTCATAGTATAAAAGTAGATAAATGGGTTCTATTTTTAATATGTTTATGTTCAACTAAGTTTCCGGTTGAATCACTACCAAAGAGCTACCCAAATGGTCACAAATGGAAGATTTTCTAAAGAACAGACATCGGGTTCTCAGAAGCCCAAAGCTTCAACTTCATTTAGTAATGACCATATATCACATCAAAAAGCTCATTCGACACAATCAAATGGGTGTGTTATGTGTTACAAGAACCACATTTTGAAAAATGGTATGGGATTTAAGAATATGACAGAGAATAGGAACTAGGAAATGTAACAAGGGATAATCAGCATCTTTCCGTTCAGCAAATGGACGTCAAAGAAATACTCTTATTATTATACTCAATACTGTTGATGAAATGTCATGTTCATCCAGTTCGACGGTTCAAGCTTCAAATGTGGAAACGCATGTTTCAGTGTTTCATGATGACAATATGTTGCCAACAGCATTCGTAAAAATTAAACATGCTGGAAAAATATTTACAGTTAGAGCGCTCATTGACTTTGCATCAATGAGAACATTCGAAATTCAAAAAAATAGTAAAGAATCGGAATTTGCACCATAAAGATAAGTGGACTAAGTGGAATAGTCGTAGCAAACTCTAATAAAAATGTATTCTAACTCTGTGTTTTGATACAAACAATAACGCATTTGAGACCGAAGCGTTAATTGTTACAAATCTAACGACCTTGCTACCGACACAAACTGTACCAATTTCGGATTTAGAAGGTATAAAAGAATTAAAGTTGGCAGACCCTGGTTTTATGTTTTCTGCCCAAGTAGATATGCTAATTGGGAGCGATTCTATCCCACAATTAATATTGGAGGGTGTTAAGAAGAATATATTGGGAAACAAAATTCTATTTTTGGTTGGTACATCTATGTGCTAATTAAAGCAAAGGAAATTTGTTTTGCTTCAATAGAAGTAGAAGAATTCAGCGAAGGTGGAATAATTCGACATTAAAGAAATTCTAGGAACAAGAAGAGGTCAATAAAGTTCCAATTGCTACATAGTCGGACAACTATTGTGCGGAATTTTACGTTAATCCGACTTACTGTCATTCAGATGGGAAGTTCGTTGTAAAATTACCATTTAAATATGAATTTCCCAATACAATATGTTTAGACACGTCCAGATTAGATCGAAAAATTATATACTGATTTTTTGAATGAGTGTTTATCATTAGGTCGCATGAAGCCCACAAGTTCAAAATAAATTTTGTAATGATGAAAGTATTGTGCTGTTTATTCACCTCACCATGCTGTTTTTCGACCAGAAATTACAAGCACAAAAGTGAGAGTGGTCTTAAATGGATCGAGTAAGGCCAAAAGCTCGTGTTCCTTAAATGATGTTCTACATACAGGGCCAATATTTCAAAATGATTTAGTGTCTGTAATTTTGAATTGGTGCTTGTACAAGTATATGTTTAACAATGACATTGAGAAAATGTACCGACAGACCTTTATACACACATCTGATCGGTAGTATCAAAGAATATTATTCAAGAAAGATGTTAATGAAGATATTAAAGATTGCGGGCTATGTAAGGTACTTTTCGTACATTGCATTCGGCAGGGTTTCCGTTGAAAAAGATAACGGCAGATCATCCGAGTCTGCTTTCAAATGTCTGATTAGAGGATTTTTGAATTAGGATTTTTGAAATTTGAAGATGTGAGTTCAACTAAAACATTAGGAATTCGGTGGAAAGCCATTACCGACTAATTTTCTTAAAATATGAAGTCACTAGAGGTGACTGGGCAAATAACTAAAGGGAAAGTCTTGTCAACAGTTTCAAAACTATTTGACCCAGCAGAGTGGTTAACGCCTGCAAAAATGTTGTTGCAAGACATTTGGTTAGAAGGCATTCATTGATGATAAAGCGTCATCATCCACAATGATTAAATGACAAAATTTCGTGGATCAATTTTTTAAAAAATTGATTCAATACAAATCCCAATGTGGATTAATTTCTGCCTAGAGGGCACACTTCAAATACACAAATACACACTTCAAGAAAGCCTATTATACTACATTATATATTTGTATGAATACAGAGACCAGCACAACTGTAAAATTGTAATTTGCCAAGGTCAAAGTTACGCCATTGAAACAAACAAGTTTAGCAAGATTAGCGCTTTGTGTTGCCGTTTTTCTCCCATCCTTGGTAAAATATGTTGTCTAAAATTTGAATGTTAAAATTGTTCTGTACATTTGTAGACAGATTCAATAATTGTATTGGCATTGTTGCAGAAACATCAATCCAAGTGGAATACGTATGTTGCAAACAGAACTGCATTAATATTTCGAAAAGTTAAAAATGTTAAGTGGAAACATATTTCTACAAAGTGTACTCCAGCAGATCTGGGAACTAGAGGTTCCATTACTGAAGACTTATGAAATAATTCGCTATGGTGGAATGGTCCAATATGGTTACTTAGTCCTGAAAATAATTGACCAGAATCAAATAAAATGTTACAAGATTCACCAGAACAACGAAAAGTAGTTGTACATTGCGCATCAATTATTGAGAAAGATAATTTTATAATAAACAAATTTTCTTCTTACAACAAAGCACAATGGGTTGTAGAATATATATTTCGAATGAAGAAGCATCAAGAAAGAAATGAAAAGTGTGAAATGTCAAATGGGAAGATTCCGTCTCAGAAGTCGTTAGTTTATATATTTGTATGCTTTTCGATGAAGGCCGTACACCTCTAATCCTGTTCAGCATTATCAAGTGAAGCTTTCATAGGTAGACGAGCCTTACCCAGATGTTTAATGTCAGATAATGTAAGCAATTTTGTAGGGCGAATGGAATTCTTATGAGAGAGTACACCGAGTTTTATAAAAAATGCTCGAAAGAAGTATGTGAAAAGTTTATTCGAATGGAATTTATCCCTCCATCCAGTCCGTAAATGTAAGTAGAAAGTAGT